>NC_134707.1:82755446-83095446 GCF_043290135.1 Rhipicephalus microplus | reverse complement strand
CGAATACCAAAGGAGGGAGGGAAACAAAAAAGCTAAAAATAAGACATGACAAACAAAGTTACAAAAACGAAATAACAATGAAGAGTGAAAACACGAAACAGAACTCTCTAGAGCCGAAATTCGTTGAAAGTTCACATATGGTTTTGATGATCTTGTGCTGGCAAGTATCGATGTGTCTCGGGCCCTCCAAAATTGTTACTACCCAAATATACCCAAATTTTCCTACGAAGTGTGTCCTCATCGGGATGACTAACATGCGGTATGTCCATACGGACATCAGCCCGACCAATTTTACAACGCCGTGTTTCATTTCGTGATGTTGTCGTTGATGATACTTCCTTAATGTTTGTCAACACGACCTCATCAAGTGCGAGGCCAAAGGGACGACTTAGTGTTCTCCCATAGTGAAGTACCAAGTACTCCCAATCGTCCACCACATTTTCTAAACGCTATGTTTTTCGATGTATCTGCACTGCTGGAGTACCTGACAGCGCAGGGGACACGTTGGTGCTCCATGTGGGCACCACAAGCATAATGAAGATTGGGTCTTCAAAGTAAATGGACTCGTTGCAGGAGCCTTGCAATGTGCGAGGCAGATTCGCTCGAAGATCACGACATTGCATATCAGTATACGACTGCCTCGTGCACCCATTCGCCACGTCGTGACTCGAGCTGGCGCTCCATGTCTCGGTTCATTATGAGAGTTCAGCGTTTCAACAGAGAGGCCCGCCGTCTTTGCGGACACGGTATGTTGGGAGCAGACGTATAATGCGTGGAACCCGGTTTGTAAACCCTCCTGCTCCGACGCTTCCCGGCTGCTCATGGCTTACATGCGAGTTTTCAAGGTGTCGCGCTACTAGCACATCGCACCAGAGTACAGCTGCGATGGACTTCGGTGGCATGGGGATTGGCCCCAAGCGTTTGTACGGCCAAGTGCGGTGTGAAGCCCACGCAACAACGAGTAGCCGAAGGACACACACAGCCATCCAGGGCCCTAGAAGTCACGGCATTGCCACTTTCACCAGCGCGGTGATACAGCAGGCGCACGAATGAGGCGGCGACTAAGGCGACCGTTTCCAATCGACACGTGGACGCAAAAGGTATACGGCCACTCTCAACCAAGCGTGCTCCGCACCATTTATATTGATTCGAAAGGTAGTTAAAAAAAATGGCCTCAATGCGAAAAGCACGCAGAAAAATTAAGCAATTTTTTCTCTTTCTTTCGTTTTTTTCGGTCTTCCTAGTTTTCTCACACTGTCGTAAATATATTTCAAGGCGAGAGGGACGCGGCAGTAAACAAGTTTGAACGTTGTCATTAGCTTAACTCCTACCCTGCCAAAGGGTGGACCCTTCCCGAAAATATTGAGAATAAATATTTGCATCATAGAGGCCCCAGCGCACTCAATCATGACTTAACTGAATGCATGTTGGCTATTGTTGTTGGTATTACGTTTATGTCACTGTATAATGTCCAATTGTGAATACTTACCTACAAAGTTAACCTAGATTTTTATTTTAAAACTTCTCAGCCAATGAAGCTAAACAACAATTTTAAACTAGAAAGTCGTACATCAAACTGTGTCCCAAACAAGTGCCTAAACAGTGATTTGAGCTTCCTTAAACATCTCACTGGTTGTTTTATTGTTTCTTGTGCCCTTGACGACGCAGTTTCTAGAGTGCGAAAGCACAACCACGGCTTTTTAGATGTTGACAAAGCTTAACGGTTGCTACACTTCAAGAACGGTGAATGTTGTTAACGCAGTCTGTTAGTTTGCTTATTTGTTCGGAGTATTTCATGTGGCATGACAATAGGAAAGAATGAATGACTTCTTTTTCACAAGAGACGAATTTTTTTAAGTTCATTGTGCAGGAACAGACTAAATCCTAGGTGGACTCACAAAGTTTGCAAAGTTCATCAGTCGTGGAAAAATCAACCGTATATTCGCATTACTGGCTACCTTCATGAGGCGATGTGATATGTCATGTGTGTAAGGAATGACTGCGAAGCTTTGCTGGCTTGTACTATAAGTGGTGATTCCTAAATCTCTGTCGGTTTTCCATTTTACATGGCAACCTAGGGTGACGCGAAATTACAGCACAAAAGAAAAAGGAACACACACAACAAGGTGCCTTTTACTTGTGTGCTGTATTTTTCGTGTTACCTTAAGTTATCATGCATCGACACCAACTAATCCACCTATTTATTTTGCTGTTTTGTTTGACGCGCCTCACAAGCTCTTAACGCAACTTACAAGGGTAGCCTGCAGCAATTAAAATAATTGTTTCGGCAAGTAGAGTGGCTTCACTCTAGGTGCAAAGAAGACTTGCCTAAAGGGTTTTGGGATGGGTTTCGTAGTTCTTTTTTCTATTAGCTTTGAATGTCATGATAAGAATGCAAGTTAGGGCCTATAGATACCGCAATATTCGTATTCCCAGCCAATATGCCTGAACGTAAAGGTAAGGGTTACGTCTCTAAACGTCAAGTAATGCTTTTCTAGTATTTAAAGTGTGATTTTGGAAGGGTGTAAGCATTGGGTGAAAGCGAACCTGAAAGAAGGAAACATATCAATTTTGCAGGTAGGACACCGCTACCTCCGGAAGTCCGGCACAGATATCCCGTTTTGCACGCAAACTCAAGGTGTATCATCACAGGGCATTATCCAAAGCCGGGAGGTTAGTTCATATTATCACTTTACAAAAATTTTCATTACAACAGGTGCCGTTGATAAAAGCAAAAAAACAATGCCTGTTGAAAAATACTAGCCAATACCGTGGAAAGCGTGGCTTTACGGCATCCAAACTTTCGACGCTCTCACATCCTATGCAGTGCATATTTTCTTATACTGCTTGCGCGGCAGACACATCACTGAATTTCAGGTTTCAAGGCGCATGCATCCACCTGGTTGTGTAATTGGCGGATCAATGAAGATGGGTGCGTGACAGGGCAGAAAAATTAGCCGCCACTTCGCCTGTCCGTCGTTATGACGACGCATGTGCGAGGAGACAGAGCAGGCAATACACTTCCTTCATTTTCTTGTGCTGCCCTATGCCGTTTTTGTAGGAGCTGTGGTCAACAGCCAGAAGCCTCCCAGGTAAAGAGCGTTTGGCTACTTTTCAGCTAGAGGAACGGTGCATGTGCCAGAGTATTCTGAAGAAGTTTGGATTGCTGTTCGCGGTGCTTCAAGGCCGAATCCATGTAAATTGTGATCTTCGGTGCTTCTGCCAGGTGTGCCAGGCAATGGAGGCAATGCAAGGAATGGGACAATCGCATTGAGACAGGCGAAGTACTGCCCACAAACCGCAGCTTTTATTTTCACACACAGTAACGTAAGCAGCGTTTCAGAGGGTTTCGAGAAGCCGAATAAGATAATGTGAACAGTTCTACGCCACCACGAAGCAGGCGTCAATCAGATCACAGCTCACAATCCCCATGAAAATTTTAATGGTAGGCAGTTTCAAAAACCATTGTGCGAATGGACCCTAAAGCTTCACCTTTAGGAGTTGAACGCGATAGTGATATCCTGCTCCTAGTGCGTATTTCAAACACTCAGTGCATGAAAACTATTCAAGATTGCTATGCACCCACTATAAGTAACCCTAAAAGAATAGGCGCACTAGCGTGTGTGCCTTTTGTAGTGCGGTACTGATTGTCAACCACGAAGCCATTATGATGATCACATATTTCGACGCCCGTTGACTATGGACGCTTGTACCACGCATTATTACTGCAATACTTCATGTTGCATTGTCAAGCATGTATACAGAACCCGTCTGCATGTGAAGCATGAAAGCTACTGTCACTGTATTTCCAAGCAGAAAAATTTCTTTTCCCTCTTTTCACAAGCACAGGCGTGGCCATGTGGTAGAACATCCGCTTGCACGCAAATGACCTGGGTTCTATCTCCACTCGGACCCGCTCAACTCTGCTTCGGTCCCCACTCTGCTCCAGGACTTATTATCATTTATTTTATTTGCATCGATCAAGATCTTTCGGTCATGCATAAGATGACAATTTTTCGCTCACGAACAACGACGCCGATGCCGGAACTTCTGAGCCCTTTAATGCTATCCCGACAGCAGCTGCCATGCCGCCATCAGGCGTCACGGGAGCTGCTAGTGTTGAGAACAGCTTCGAAAATTTGACGGACGAGAAGATATTAACACGTTTCTCCCTTATGCTTCGAGAGGTTCGTTTAGTGGCGCTTCAAAGGGTTACGAAATATAAAACCCATTTGCTTGCATCAATGAGTCGGCGAGGTGTGATAAGAGAACGCGTTGCGGAGAGGATGAAATTAAAAGGACCATATAGCTACCGAGTGAAAGCAAATCACAGGAGAGGTTCGACACAAGGGAAAACTATTGACTGAGAAACGCACATTTCCGGCTGGCGCTGTAAAATTGTGAGGGGGTGAGTCATGCCTCACATGTAAGTGATGGGTTATAAATAATCATGTCTTGAGGGCTGCTTTTAAACCTACTGGGACACCTTCTAGGTGCTAGTTTGTGCTTGTTTTCTCTTTTTTTCTTGTGCTTTAGACACGTACTAGGTTTTTCTTATTTTTTTCTTTGCTAGAAATCTTTCATAAACAATATTTACATGGCGTTCCTTTACAAATATTTAAATAAAAATATTTTCACAACCATATACTCTTTCTTTTGTCGTATTTCTTCATGGTCCTGACAGTGGAACCATTCTTGTGTTTATATTTCAGAAAGGACCGACTGCTTCTTCTTCGTCACCGAACATGATGTTCACCAACCGGATCCCGACTGCAAATATATTTTCGAGAACTACTGCCGCTCTCCGAAAATTATTTTACGAAAAACGACATCAAGGCATTGCATGCTATAAAGCCGTACTTTGTTTTGTCACGTGGTCTTCTTCGTTCATTATAGGATTAAGTCGCTGTTTACATTATATTTCATTTCAAAAAATAACACACCGTAACAGTTATTGTATGAATAATACAGTGTTGCTAAACACATGATGAAATCGCCTGCGCGAGAAAAAAGAAAATAACGACGACCGCTGAATCACCCTTTATCTAGTGTAAATGCAATAAGGCGTCCTTCTAGTTCTTTTTTGTATTGCTTATTTGTTCTGGTATCAATGGATGTCCAATGGTACATTCAATGTTACCGACAGAATCTATTCAAACAGGCTTCAAACAGGTGTGACGTTTTCATTGTTATCTGCCGATGCATTATCTTGTTCCACTGATCGGTGTTCTCATCTATTATTCAAAAACAATCATGGAAACTGTCGTTGCAGCGGCACCCGCTCTTGAAGAATTTTCTCATTTCTACCAAGAAAGCGGCTCGCAACAGAAAGGAAACGGCGAAGTTGTTCATATCCTAATTCAAAACTGAGTAGAACACAATGTTGAAGCTCAGAATACTTAAAACGTGTTCGTACCCATCTTGAGATTTTCGTAGGAGGCTCCACACAGAGACAGATCCTCATTGCCCGGATCGCGGGGAAGATTTCTGTACTTTAGCATACATGCTCTGGCAGTGCCTTATGAAACAGTACTGTGAGAGAGCGTAGACCCATGGCCTCCCGACTACAACATGCGACTAGCTGACAGCAAGGCAGGGGTCCTCTGTAGGACAGCAGTGGCCGACTCCTCAGAACTTTAGTAAAGTTCCTGGTCCTTCTGTCTCCCATGTCTCCCAAGTACTAAAATACGCCAAAGAGAGAGCGGTATCTGTAGGAAACAAGTTCGCGTTTTACAGCCAAACGCAACCACCTCACGCGCGCGAGCACACACGCACGCACACAGGCACACACACGAAAGCCTATGTGTGTTGCCCACTCTTGAGTTCTGGCGCTTCCTAGATAGACACATGCAGTAGGCCAGGTATCAGGCTAGTCGGAGATAAATTCTGACGTAAGCCATTTCATGACGCAGAGCATAGCTAGTACGATAGTTTAACAAACTCCTGCTTCCACAAGCTGCCACTTTCAACTAAGTTGCCCGATTCCTTGTAAGGCAGTATCATGAGATAACATAGAAATATATGGTGCACTACTTGGGACGCTAAACCCCACAAATCAATCATATATGGTGTACTATCTAGGAAGCCGAGATGGTGTACTATCTAGGAGTGAGATATGACGTAAGGATGCGCATGCAAAACTAACGAAGCTGCCGCACAAGTGAATAATTGAAAAATAATGCCATTTTTGTTGCAAATAATATTTGCATTTCTTTATCATTAAAATTAAAGCTAAACAAGAATTATGTGATGATTTCTAATAAAACTGCACAACAATGTACCGGAAGGTTCTGAGAGAAGGTAACCATCTTACAAAGAAATGTCAAATGTGAATGATCTTTGCCACGTAGTTTCTAAGTCATACGTGTGAAATGAAAGAAACAATATATCGCGCTTCGGGTTAAAACGTCCGCACCTTTATTCAGCTTTGCTTGGTACAACAACCATTTGCAGTGTCATCATTTGGCATAAAATGAAGCACTCTTCATTCTGGGATCGCACGCAGATACGTGGCCAAAAGTTACATCACATAAGAAATAATCCTACGCTTTCAGATATAATAAAGACAATTACCGGAGCGGCTAAAAAGTCGTCAGTTTCAAATATATAGCTCGAAGCGTAAATAGCTGCACCGATTAAGTAGAGCGGAATCAGCTGCTGCAACGCATTAGCTAAGAAAACAAAGTCTGGTATTCGCCAAAGGCCCACAATATTAGGCCGGGCGTTCAAGTGTTGGTCAGCCTGTACATCATCCAAGATTTCCTCTTCCGGCTCTTCCGAGCCAGACGCCCACTGTTGCAGAAGCGAGGGCTCTCCGTTTATGCCCGGCATCGTGGTCAGCCGTGGTTCGAGCACGTCTTCCAATATAGATGCCTCAGCACCTTGCAAGCTCGTCTCGACGGGTCCTCGTTCAGAATCCACTCTTCCGTTCCGCTCCGAAGGCGTACGCAAGTCATCCGACGACACACAAGGCACAGGTTTCAACGTCGCTGTTCCTTGACAACCCGGTGTCAGAAGCTTGAAGTCGTGACCCTCCTCCTCATGATTTTCCAATGACCCTGGCGACAATGTGCAGAGTAGGGTTGAGGTGCTGGTAGCAGAAGTTTTGAGCTCACCTTCAGAAGCCTTTCCGCTGTTTTCCAACTCGTGATGAGGCAGCACACGCTGTTGTCGCGTACACAACTCCGGGGCACGTTTAACTTCACTGAAAGGACCTTCCAACGACGCAATACTCGATGAAAGGCTCCTCCGAGACCCGTAGGCTACATTAGAGCACATATGCTCATCGCCTGGTCTTCGAGGTTGCTCGACAAACTTTTCCATATTCTGTAGATCTTTCATGCTCGAAACAACATCCGGCGGTCCATTGCTACCACTCCCGTGTGCATCTTCCCTCAGCTCTCTCGAATCGAGCTCGAGCAAAAACTTGGAACTCTCAGGTCTCGTAGCCACAAACTGTGAGCGACGGCTCCCTCCACCGCAATACTTTTCGTCGTCGAGCTCACGGTTCGACTCGGCGGCTTGTGTCATGACAGATTTTCAGAGCAAGTGCCTTCGAAAAGTTCGCCTTGACTGATGCTTTTGTTAGCGTGCAAGTGTAATGAAGTTTCACCTTAATGCTACAATCGTGCATCATGACATCCCTATAAGGTGCGTCGCGCCTATTTCTAAAACTAGCTATCAACTGAAGCGCTGACGCACCAAAGTTTACTGCAACCAAGTGTCAGGTGCAATTTTCGTATCTATTTACTTCATCGCAGTATCAAAGGACAACAAGGAAGCAGTGAGATTATTTTTACAGATTTTGCTCCACCACATGAATGCATATTAGATTAGTTCGTTTAGCACTGCGCACTTTCTCAATAATATTTCGACGACGTACCGGTTATTTTGTGCGCGTACCAGTTCAATGGTTGTACCCATTTAGTGCAAGAACAGGCTGCGTAACATGCGTTGCAATGATGGGCTTCCGCACGGAAAGTGTGAGCGCAGCAACGAAGAAGTGGCGCACATAGCTTAATTCGTGTCGCGTAGGGGACAGGCCCTCTGAGCTAGCACAAGAAAAGACAGCGCTTGAGCCGGTATCATTACAAATTGATATCCGTGCTCCTGGGTGCCCGGAAACAAAAGCACCAAATTCAGCAGATCCCACGTACCGTGGGAATCGTTAATACCTGAGCCGCGTCCATCGGGAACCATTAAAGGTGCTTCCGGTGCCATATCATCTATGATACGTGAAGCGTGCAGAAGTTTTTCGCTACGCAGCACTTTTCAACCAAGCGCAACCTAACACTGCGCAGATTACATTGGCGAACTCCTGTGTGGTTGTTTAAGCATAACTGAAAGCAGGCGCTAGAAGTACGGGAAAATATAAGCAACAAGAAATATACATCTTGTGAGGTATATGTCAATTCGTGGAGAATCTTTCATAGAAACCCACATTTCAAGCATTCGGGGGGTCGTTGCAACCGTATGAGTCTACGCATCGTGAGAACAACAAGCAGCAAGCAAACAGCAACTGCGATAAAGATAACGTTGATAATTATTATATAAGATGCGAAGCAGCTTTTGACTAGCTCTTGTAACGCTGTCCCTCTGTCCACACCACTCCTCTCGCCGCAGGTGTTGGAGATGTGCCAAGTGGCTCACGCCCTCCTAGCAGTGCGCGGTGACGTCTCTCTCCCTCACCTGCCGCATGTCAGCTTTCTTTCGCTTTACCCTCTCCGTCGCTCGCAACGCTCGAGTCCACTCCTCACGTGAGCATCATCTCACCCGTGTCACCTATATCCATCTGGCGGCGAGCAGAAGCCACGAGCCGGTGGGTACACGCGCTGCGCGCACCTTGAAAATCTCGTGGCGCCGACAATGGGGAAAGCGCCGTTGCTTGGCGCGCAATTCTGCCGAGGGGCGGGACGCACTCATGGCATGCTTCCCGCTAGTGTGCGCGTACCTTTCCCGGCTGTCGCTGGCGTTGCGAGGGTTAGCGAAGCCGATCGCGTTCGTGAATGGCGACGTCAACACCGATGAGACGTGAGTGAGGGAAGCCGAATGCAAGTGTCGTCAGTGGAAGACCAGCGACACCGACGAGGTTCAAGTCAAGAACACCGATCGCGTTCGAGAATACAGAAAGCGCGCGGGTAACACCGACGAGAGGCGAGCCAAGGAAGGCGAGCGCAAGCGTTTTCAACGCATCGCACCTCCCGTGTCTTTGCATTTTAGATAAACGTTTACTCGAGTAAACGCTACACCGAGTTTCACTTCAAACCACTCTTCCAGCATCCGCGTCGACGTGCGTTTAAGCGGGTCAATGCCGTGTGCACCACCGCTGCTTCGCATCCCATCACGGTTCCCTTCGCGGAGATGGTCCCCAGTTTTCAATAATAATAATAATAATAATAATAATAATAATAATAATAATAATAATAATAATAATAATAATAATAATAATACAGTATGACTTACAACTAGGAATGGTTACGACTCGGTTATTTCACGCTACTGGAAAAAAAATCATACCTTTTTTATAATTCATTCTTTTCGCAAAACATTTTGAGCTACAGGATTCTGTTTGTGTCGTTACGGCTCAATAATAAGGAAGACAGACAGGTTATATAAGACCCGATTATGTATTGTGAAAGCCTACTTATTCTGAGCTCCTTTTTGTTTTTATAGGTTATCTATTAGCGTGGTATCTCTGCCGGCTTTATACGCTGCCGAAGTGACTGTGCAGCAGGCACTTACATTCATGACACCTACAGCCAGCTAGTGTTTTCTAGGCCACAACGACTAAGTTGGCTATCTGTCCAATCGTGTTTATAAGACTCGTTGGCCATGGATGTTGCGACGTACGTCTCTCCACACTTTGCACGCACGGATGACTACATTAGTCGAAGCTTTTCGAAAGCAGCAATACGATTGTTGAGCTAGACGGTGGCGACCCGGCTGTGTGTAGCCTAGCTCAAGTTAGTTAATCCGTTGACCAAGAGAGCTTCCTCGTGCGGATTGGTCTTCGTTATCGCTGTTAACGCCACTTTCAAGCTTTAAGCATTTGCCTTGTACGAAGCGTCTAGTCTTCGTATCTTTTCTGGGTAACCGAGAGCATGGATAGTGATATGTACTGATAACGGCTGAAATTCTTTCTTCGCTTCTGATAGCATTTAAATATTGCCTGATACTCAAACGGTTTACGTTTTGTGTATCACTTTCCCGTTTTGGTACTAGCGAGTCACGTGTATACCGCGCGAAATCAGAGCGGCAGCAGACGTTAGTTGAACTATTCTCTCACTAAACAGCTGCAACAATACATATTTGAATGTGTGCACAATAAGTTACATGGCCACAAGATATTCTTGAGAAAGCGCGCGAAGATGAATTAACTGGCATGACAGGTATTTCTATGGCAGACCAAAATCTGTGAAACTGGTCTCACTGTTCTACTGTAGCCGTCTGCACCTGTGGTCAGATTAATCGATATGAAAATCCTATCCCAGCGCCTCATTTATTTTATCAATACTGGCCAGATGAACCCTATCCAGTTGTTCACCACCCTCTTTTCTATAGCCCTTTCCTGCTCTCGCCCATCGCCCAGGCTTCGCGTGTGCTTCGCGGTCACAGGGAAGAAAGCCCCTCCTGCAGTGCCTCACGACGGGAATAAGATAAAGGAATATTCTGTTCAGGTGTGTACAGATCCGTGGGGCGGTGTCTTGCATTCCTCGTGATAAAAATGTTGGCGGTCACAGTAACTCTGTAAGTGATAAGATGTTTACAGATGGCGCGTTGCCGTTTGTAGCGCTATGCGGGCAACCAATGGGGACGCGTTACGGCGACGTTGCTGCATAACTAGCACTGTGAGGTGGCAGCGGCCTTCCTTCGAACCTCAAAGAGGGAGCACGAAGAAACAAATCTGACAGACACATGAGGTTGGAGAGGGACCCACGTCTATTGAGCCTCTGTGAGAAACCGCTCAGACGCACACGTGATGCAAGCAGCCCTTCCCCTCATGTGGCGTCACATCACGACCACTCTCTGAACTAAGGCGGACCGACGGCTCCCGTTGAAGAGCGCGCATTCGCACTGACATTGAATGAAATAAAACAGGCGTTGTCCAGCCAGACGACACGTGGATGATCTAAAATCTAGCGCGTCATTACATGAACTGATAGAGAGGGATAATAGTGAGTGTCACGCACCTCTTAAGTTTGCATGATGCGTGCTTCTAGCGTTAAATCTGAACAATATTTTACTATACGCTAACATAAAAGGCAGTGAAGCAAAACCTTGCGAAAGGACTTGCTTTAAAATTACCGTCATGGCACACGACGCTGCGTCAAACCACGAGCTCGCCAATGAAAAGTACTGTGGGGTCGAGAGCCCTCAGTCACAGCTTCGCACTTCCAGACCCGGGCGTCCCAAGCCTTCTCTCGAATTCGATTCAATGCCACTGGCGGAAGAGGCACACGTCGGCGGTGGCAATCGGGAACCGGATGCTTTTACAAGCTTCAAACGCGCAAAGAGTACGGACAAGTTTGCCGAGCAACGTCTCGAACCGGGCGACAAGCGTTTGGGTTCCAGCGTAGTGTTCCAGCTGCAGAGAAGCGTTTCGTGCCATCGTTCGTCGTTGGAAGGTACTTTCAGTGAACGCATACGTGTCACGGATTTGTGGGTGCGAAAGCTGCATCTTCTTGCCGATTTTGAGCTCAAGGACACGTCAACGTTTGAGAACATCCAATGCCATTCTGAAGGTAGGCTTCATACTTTAGCGTCCAGCCCTTCAAAGCGACCCCGCACGTTCACAAACGGGCCGTTTGACGATACGGTTGATGATTTCAATCTTGACATGCTGGGTATCCAAGGAACAGCTACGGTGAGACCTGTACCTCAGATATTATCAGGCAACCAGTGTACGCCTTCAGAACAGAATACAAAAGGGGAGACTGAGCGAGCTTCGGCTGAGTACGTGAACTTGCAAGGATCTGAGGCTTCTGTATTGCAAGACGAGTTCCAACCACTGTTGGCCGCAACGCCTGACTTGGACGGCGAGCAACCGTTAACACAGCAATTGTCTTCTCGCTCATCAACGCCATCATCGGGGATGCTCTCTTTAGAGCCAGCAAGGGCCATTTCAGACGATTCGCTGACCGGCGAGCAGGAGAACGCCAGGCCTACTACTGATGGTGGTTGGCGAAGACCAGATCTTGGTTCCTTAGCTGAAGTGTTTAGGCTGGTACTGCCTTTGTATGGTTTTGGCGCAGCTGTTTTCAGAGTGAAATATTGGTTCCAACGTACCAATTTTTTCTGTGTTCCTTTACTGGTACTAACTATCTATAAATGCTTGGAAATGATTGAAACTTCATAACCTTTCGTCACACATGTCCGTGTGATCCTCGAATGGATCACTTTTTATTTGAAATATTTCCCCTGCATTAGTGAATGTACTGAACACCGCTAAATAAAGACGTCGACGTTCATAACGGCTGCTGGATATTTTGTGTGTGTCTTGTCGCACGTAGACTTAGAAGCTAAGTGCAAAAGAAGCGCGCTGCGGCCTGACAGTGTGAAATGGAATTGTCATGATGTTGTATGCACCCGCTTGCACCTACAATTTACTCACGCAACACATGCGCCGATATGTCTAGCGTTAACCAAAATAACTGCGTTTGGCGATTTTGTAACTTTACTCAATGTCGCGTAGCTCGACGTAACAACTATCCACAAGACTAAAATCGCGTAACGTGACGGCACCACTATGACCACGTGACCAAAAATCACTTTATAATGAGTTACGAGTTTGATTGATTTGTGGGGTTTAACGTCCCAAAACCACCATATGATTATGAGAGACGCCGTAGTGGAGGACTCCGGAAATTTTGACCACCTGGGGTTCTTTAACGTGCACCCAAATCTGAGCAAACGGGCCTACGACATTTCCGCCTCCATCGGAAATGCAGCCGCCGCAGCCGGGATTCGAACCCGCGACCTGCGGGTCAGCAGCCGAGTACCTTAGCCACTAGACCACCGCGGCGGGGCAACGAGTTACGAGTTTGAAAATTATGTAACATAGCACAACATCAAGTGACGTGACTAAACTCTGGTATCACTTATTCGGGTGTCTAAAACGACGCCCTCATCGCGTGGTAGCTAATGACGGGGGATGTTCCCGCCAAATGTTGCGTAAGCGCTAGTCACGCCTCCATGTCCTCGTGTAGGGTAGCCATCGGCTAACGTCTTCATGAAAGCAACGTTGTTTTGTTGCAACGCGAGGGTGTGGCTGCTAAAAAATCTCATCTCACTTTTCTTAGGTCTCGAAACCACGATATAATTGCCACAAACACAAAGTATAGGGCTCCTGAACTATTTACTGCCAATGAATTCAGCATCAATTTAAATAAAGTGACAAGGGGTTCACTTATGTTTGGGGCACGCGAAGGATGACCAGTCGGTAGACGGCGCCCGACGAAAAGGGAAGTTAATGAAAAGAGGCTGCCCAGACGCGGACTAAGCCGTTCTCCTCGGAACGCGTCTTTGTCGTCGAACCCCGTGTGCTTTTGTTCACTGCACCTTGTGCTGGAGAGTCACCCGGCTGTAGCGCTCTCATGGTGAGCCAGACTTAGAAATAAGTTGTCGATGTCACGACACGGCTCCGACAAGATAATGTGGCGCCATGCTGTAACATTACGCGTGGACATACGGCAGAATCGAGTCTACTAACGCCAGACAGCCGACCGGCCATCTAGACAGGCTTGTTGTCGCACGAAAGGATCATTTAAGCTGTACGTCGTTGAAATGACGGAGTTCTTCTTAGCCGATGCTTGGAGGATAGCAAAGTGTGGGAACGCAGAGGCTGAGGCCCATCTCTGAGAAAACGGAGTTGTTTGCTCCATTGGTGAAGCATAGAGTAGGGGTTCGTCCCACGAGGCTGTCTCAGATGAGACGGGAGGTATTTAACGAATAGAAATGGAGAGAAGGGGAGCACTGTGCGGATGCTTTGGTGGCGACCCAGCCTTTATTTGTAAATAAGTGTCAGTGCGGAAAGAAATCAAAGTTTGCCAGGAAGTGAGCAAGCAGTTCAGTCCTTCAACGTGTCATCGTGATCACGTGAACCATCGGGCTTACATATGTCATCCCAATCTTAACTGGTTCTAAGGTGTTTGTTTTATATATATTGAAAATGCAGCCGCCACGGACGAGTTTTTACGCACCTATCTAAAGCATCACATAATTACAGCTCATATGTTCGCATTAAAAAGATATTGTCACGGGGTCGTGACGTGGCCGAAGACAGTGGACTTTATGGTGGGATTTAGCTGTTTATTTGAGCGAATCTGTGCCCGGTAAACGGAAAGTCCAATTACAGTAGCAGTCCTGCACAGATAGCAGCGAATGGAGCGTCAGCAGTCGATCAACTACTGACAAGCGGTAAGTGCGTCGGCATTTATACTCTTGCCATCGAACGTTCTAGCATTATCACTCGCGGTGACGAGTGTTCCAGAATAATCTGTACAGTTCGTGGAGTGCGCATGATCTTATTACATGATCTACTACAGTCCCGAAACTTCTCGGAAACTGCAGGCGCGGTTTGCGCTGAGAATTGTGTAGTGTATTGGGGCGATGACAAAGCTATAACAGGTCTTATAGCTAGAAGACTTTCCACTGGGGCCGGGAATTTCCGCTGCCAAGACCAAGCAATTTCTTTTGATAACATAAAATTCAGCGAAACTGGAAGAAAACAGTACTCGGAGCGAAAAGTTCGAAAGAAAGCTCAGTGGCGTCAAACTAGACATTAATGCTTTAGTATTCGCAGTTCCCTATAAGTATTTTGTTAAACTCAACATCATCTCACTGACTTTAAAATTGGCAGGCGAAGGCTATGAAGTAAGCAGTGAGATCGATCGTGAACTTGTTTACATCGCAACACAAGAAACACAGGACAGAGAAGGAGAAAAAAGTAAGAAATGACGGCACCATCTTTTCTTTCCCTTTTGCTTCTTCCCAGTCCTGTGTTTCTGGTGTTGCGCTGTAAACAAGTTCACGATGGATCCCAACCAACAGGCCCAACTAACCGTCTTACTGTAAGCAGTGATATATGGCGCTGAGCCACGCATGCGAAAAGAAATCAAGCAGTGGCGCAAACACATCTACGAGAGGGAACAGCACTTCTCGTAGTCACTGATTATTGAAAATTTTTGTCTCTTTGTATGGATTTGAACAAAAGGTATTTAAAAGGTTTCATGCCACAACTGCGCTTAGTTGTGTTCGAAGGGTCACTACCAAAAGGTTGATTCTTCTGTCATAGAAATCGAAAGAACATTAAACTGAAACGTGTCTTCACAGAAGCAGTTGAGCGCTTGTTTTGCTACTAGAGCGAAATAACAAATAATGTAGCTAAAAAATTGTGAAGCAGCTCAAAACATGCAGAATGTTTCTGAAGTATAAAAGGACTCACAGAAAGTTCATACGATGGACGAGCCCGCAGTAGCAAGCATACAAGCTCGGCACGTAAAGCGCTACGCTCAAACACAACGAACGACGCACGAAACAAACGCACAAATATACACATGAATAAACGTGTAATAACAACTGCTTCAATCTTTTCTTTGTGCAGGACGCCCCTGCAGCAACCGCGTCCGCTGCAGCTAGCCAAGTGACCTTCGTGCTCTCTTTACACCAGAACACAGCGAGCTCAGTGCTTGCTGCCATATTGAAAAGCGTGTGGCGCCATCTGTTGCACGCGTGGCGAAGCAACACCCCCAACTGCCATGCGAGCGGACGCTCTGCAAGTTAAACGCGAAACTTCACAACCCGAGTCCGGCTGTAAGCAAGTTTTGCGCTGTTCCTTTGCTGGAACTTCATGCTGATTTCATGTGAAAACAGTCCGGATTGTCTGCAGCTCGTGGATTGCAGACTATGGAAGCAACTTCATAAGGTACGTATTATCAAACTGAAAAAAAAAAAACGAGCAGAGGAAAGACTCAGTGCAGAGGAAAGACTCATTGCGCAGAATTTGTGCGGTAAGCCGGCGTCAACGCAACGCTAGAATCTGGCTCCACCTTACGCTTATGCACTGCTTGTGTATCAATTGCCAGCCCTGCTGGGCACTCGGAACCCACACGCGGTGCAAAAGTGCCAGCCAGAAAAAGATTTTAAAATGCTAAGGTGACGCCGGCCGAAAGCACGTGTAGATTTGCCTTGTGACGGTGAAGGTACGTCGCAGTTTGACCGAGTCGAAAGCCATGATTTCCGCGCCGTTCACGTCTCTTTTTATCGCTATAGTAGGCTGTTACTGTTGTACTAAACATGTGTGGGGCGTGCATCCACGCCTGAGTCGTAATACGTATAACCTATTAATGACGTGCGGCCTGCGAAAGAGTACTGCAATAGTTTTGTGCCGCATACTACAGGCATACTGCACGCAAATTGCTGCTCTAAAGTAGAACAGCTGGAGTCGCGCTTCAATAAACGCAATAAGTATACTCACTCGTACGCTTCACTTGGCTCGTAGTTTTTCCTGCCGATTGCGATTATATCTGTAGGCTGTGGAGCTCAGCGTTTTTCGTTGTGGACGGAAGTCTGTGCAATCGCAAAACACCGTATCGGCACAATTACCGCGATGCGCTGCGAACTTAACAGGCAGTATTGAGCAATCTCTTCCTCTTGCGCTGGTTGTTGTCACATCAGATGACAGCCCAGTGGTACCCAGATGGCATTTGCTAAGCGGGCGCAGCGTGAAAAGGCTATTTTTCGCATTTTAAACTCCCAGAGCCACTTCATGCCGTGCCAGCGAGGCACGCCTTCGAAGTTACAAACAAATTAGGGCGTGTCTGGGAGCGAGGGTCTCTCAATCTAACGCATCAATGCAACTGCACTGACAAACGCCGACGCCTTTATTTAGCTGTCCTTAGTACAATCACTATTGCAACATGTTCTCGCCACAATAGTAGTGGCAGTTGCAGTTGGCCGCCGCCACAGCCACCACCACTGGTGTCGGTAACCGCTATCACGCGAAATTAGAAAAAAAATGAAATCCAGACAAATGTCTAAGAACGCCTGTGACTGGACGAGTGCACACCATCCCCACTGGCAGTGCCATCTTTTCATCTTTAGCGTAACTATCAACCTTACCTAAATTCGTTTACACACTCAGGTATATATTCACACGTATTCTAATGCACCATCGTTTATGTAGCGATTGAATATTTATTGAAGAGAGGCGTAAGTTATGTAGCAGGAGACAGGGTACTGTGACCTCGCCCACCAACTTTTCTAGAATTTTTCTAGACAAATAGGTATTATATTTTCATGTTTTTCAAGAAATAAATGTCCTTACTAAATTACAACCACTCATCACTAGTATTCGAATGTACTATATCGAAACGTGCCAAGAGCCCCAAAATTACATAACACATCGGCGTGAAAGAGCATTCACACTGAAGTCGACTAATCTAATTCTGAGCTAAAAGACTCATGAATCGACTCACTCCGATTTACTCAGACTGATATCGAGCCACCAGTCTGAGTGTGAGTGAGTGTCCGGATGAGCGAGTTTGAGTGAGTCCGACTCGGGAGATTTTTGATGAGCTTTTGCCGACCTATGCTGTACGCTGGATGAGCGCGCACTGTGGATCTTTGAGTCTAGAACAAGCATCCGGTTGCTGATTGCTAGCGCTTAATTCACAATAACTCTTGGGGTATACGTCCCAAGACCACTATATCATTATGAGAGTTGGCCGTAATCGAGAGCTTCGGAAATTTTCACTACCTGGGGTTATTCATCGTGCACCTAAATCGAAGTACGTGGACCTCAAACATTCTCGCATCCGTCCAAAATACGGGTGCTGCGGCTGGGACTCGATTCCGCGACCTACGGGTCAGGATCTGTAGTGCACGTGCCAAGGAGCGAGTGGGCCCGTGTGTGTGTAGTAGTAGAAGAAGAGGGCGAGGACGCTGATGCGTGCACAAGAGATCCACGAACACGTGGAGTGCGAAAGAAGAAAAGGAAGAGATAGATGGTGCGAGCCATTTGATGCAGTCGGGTAGCTGGACCCAAGGAATTGCTAGAGTGGAAATGATTGCCCACGAGTGAAGCCGTGCTTCTGGCAAGAAGGCGACTGCGGTGGCCATCTTACTAGAAGCATAAGAAAGTGTGTTTAGAAATAGTGGTTAACAATTTAGAGTACTCTACTATGGGAGAGCATGGAGCCGTCCGGTCATAGAGTAACAAGTATGTTACTCTATGATCCCGTGTTTAGAAAAAGTGGGTAACAATTAAGAGTACTAGGTACTCCACATTGGGAGGCTTTAAAGCCGTCATGGCGGCCTTTGTAGAAAAAGTGGTTAACGATTTCGAGCACTCGCTACTCTACTATGGGAGAGCTAAAAGCGTCCCGTATCAAAGAACGAGAAACGGGCAAACGAGTGCGCATAACCGCAACTTACACTGTTAGGTCATCTGTGCCTTATCTTGAGACCTTCAGCAGTGCCCTTGGTGCATATATCAAAAGTTGCACTTGCATTTATATATATATAATAAGAACGTCAAACTTCTCGTGTGAAACCAAGTATATCATCACGTTTTACGCAATAACTTCATTGCATTATTGTGTGATTGTGAAATTGCGTGTCCCAAACAACGTTTGGGTTTTTCGCTGATTCGAAAAGTAATGAGCCCTTTTTCGGCTTACTATACCTCGCCGAAACTTTCTGTGGCCGCACAGCCAAATTCACGTAAACAGAGCTTCCGCATGTGTTACTTAGCCAACGAGTGTGTTTGCGTGTGGTTTCGTTTTTTAAATGAGAAGCATTTCTTAGCGAATTTCGGCTACGATGAGCGTATCTATCTATCTATCTATCTATCTATCTATCTATCTATCTATCTATCTATCTATCTATCTATCTATCTATCTATCTATCTATCTATCTATCTATCTATCTATCTATCTATCTATCTATCTATCTATCTATCTATCTATCTATCTATCTATCTATCTATCTAGCCACCTACGACTTTTAGCTCTCATGGCCGTTTCGATTATAGTATTGATACCAAACTTGGCATGGCATCACGTGACTGTATGAAGAACGTACTTGGCTAGTCATGGCATTAAAAGTAAGACATGTATGTCATGAATGTCATGACTTACATTTTATGGTCCTGCAGCTTTTGCGGTGAATTTGTTCACATGACATATTGCAAAACTGGTATAGTATGACATGATTTCATGGTGAACACAAGCGCAGACCCTAACATGAAAATCATGACAGACGTGTCATGTAACAACATGACTACATGCCACGCTCATCATACGCTCGCAGCCGTTTCGCTAGCATCACATATACCAAATTTGGTATTAAGGTACGTGTATGGATGACGAAGGTATGTGACTGGTGCAAACATAATAATCATTAGATGCGTGTCATGTAACAACATGACTACATGCCATGCTCATGATGCGCTGGCGGCCGTTTCACTAGCTCCACTTATACCGAATTGGCCTGCGCGGCTGCATTTTCTATGGAGGTTGAAATGTTGTAGGGCCGTGTGCTCAGATTTGGGTTCCCGTTAAAGAACCCCAGGTGGTCGAAATTTCCGGACCCCTCCACTACGGCGTCTCTCAATTATATCGTGCTTTTGGGACGTTAAACCCCGCATTTCAATCGTTATACCAAATTTGGTATTACGTGATGTGAATGAATGACGAAGGTATGATACCGGTGCAAACATAATAAACGTGAGATGCGTGTCATGTAAAAGAGGACTACATGGTACGCCCATGATGCGCTCGCGATGGTTTCGCAAGCTTCACATGTACAAACTGAATATTACGAGACGCGAATGGACAACATAGGTAAATGACACATCAAAACATGATAATCGTGACATGCGTGTCATGTAACAACATGACTACATCCCACAGTAATGATGCGCTCGTGGCCATTTCACTAGCTTCACATATGCCAAATTTGGTGGTACATAATGTCAATGGATGACGAAGGTATGTGACTGGTGCAAACATGATAATCATAAGATGAGTGTCATGTGAGAAGATGACTACATTCCACAGTCAAGGCGACAATACATTTCCATGTGATGCGGTGCGCGTGCTCGGCGGCGTTCATTTTGTCGCGTCACGCCGGCGTTGCGACGCCAGGCGCTGGTCCTGCAGACATATACTCGCCGGCGTGAGCCGCGCTGCGTTGCTTTGACGCATGCGCGTTTGAGCACGTCCGGCTTCCCTCTGTCATGAAAAGAGGGAGACGCAGTGTTGTCTGGGTAGCTCATCGGCACGAATTTCACGCTGGTTGCCGTCGGGCTGCGCCGACAGACGCTGGTCGTGCCTGGCGTCCGCCTATAGAGTGCGCGCGTTTCGCTAACGTAATGTCTCTCTGTCCAGCGTGCGGGTGCGTCAACGCTACATAGGAGTATATTGGTCCCGTTATGATGCGCTCGCGGTCATTTTGCTCGCTACACATATACCAAATTCGGTGTTACGTGACGTCAATGGAATACGATATAAATTACTGGTGCAAACGCGATCATCCTGACACGCGTGTCATGTAAAAACATGACGCGATACCACGCTAATAGCGTGCTCGGGGCCGTTTTGCTAGCTCCACCTACACTAAATTTGGTATCACATGACGTGAATAGATGACGAAGATAAACGACACATCCAACCATGATAACCAGGACACGGGAGTCATGTACGACATAATTTACCTTCACCTCGTAACATTGTGCTGATTTTAAGGTGACACATCAACCTTTCTCATTCGTGCTTCGCGTATCATCGATTTCCATTGTACATGGGATCTGCCAATATTTTGGTTTCTCGAGCCCATCCAACATGAGTGTTTTCGCACGATTAGTCACAGTGTACGATGGCATTTTAAGACAATGTTTTAAAGGTTAGGTTATACCTAGATTTCTTTGAAAGATATGGCTAGCCTTGAGATACTCATAATTGCACCACGAAGGAAAGAAATACATGGTATCATTCCGTGGCTCTTCAGCTGATTCTATTATAAACGCAATTTAGACCACGTGCAAATAGAGCGCCATGTAATTAATGCTTGCATTTGTTTTTCGGAAAGCAATGAAATAATTCCGATTCAAAGAGCACAGCAAACAGCCCGAGGAACGCTATAAGGTTTATTTTTCGAAATAGCAAGGGCACACTCAAGCAGGAACCCTTTGATTGATTGATTGATATGTGGGGTTTAACATCCCAGAACCACTATACGATTATGAGAGACGCCGTAGTGGAGGGCTCCGGAAATTTAGACCACCTGGGGTTCTTTAACGTGCACCCAAATCTGAGCACACGGGCCTACAGCATTTCCGCCTCCATCGGAAATGCAGCCGCCGCAGCCGGGATTCGAACCCGCGCCCTGCGCCCTGCGGGTCAGCAGCCGAGTACCTTAGCCACTAGACCACCGCGGCGGGGTCAAGCAGGAACCCTTTGATGGAACAAGAAACTCAATGGCACAAAACCCTTTTCTGAGCTCCTGTGAATGAAGGGCCGATATCGTTTTCCTTTTTTTTGGAGAAGCAAGAACAGATATCTTGGCCAGGACTGGTCGCGAGCGGATACGCAGCGGACGTCGCACGTTCGCAAAGACCAGTGGGTGTTTTTGTACAGTCAGCCGCATCATAGAAAGAACGCGCCTGTTGCCCAGGCACGTCTTTTCACGGATGATTTTATTAGATCTGAAGCGGCTTATTGTCGAGCTCAATCTAATGTGCGACTTAGAAGTGTGGCAGCTTGGGCTAGTTGGCATGACATGACGATAGTTATAGCGCGAGAACAGAACGAGAAAACACGCTAACCATATTAGATACGGGAAAAATGGGTTTCTTTCTCAGCACTGCACTGAGTGCAACTGTGTGCCTCTTTTCAAGGACACAGTGACGCTGTACGAACACAGGTGTCAGCACACCCGAGTCATCGTCGAGGCCGCGCAGATGGCACGCGAACAGGTGTGATGCGTTAGCAAGCCCTTCGTGTCTCTGTCCGAGAAAGAACTAAGGTTCCTCTAAGGTTTCGGTGCGCGCAAGTAGTTATATTACTTTTACTTTTGTGTTTAGTTTCCTTATAGGATTTTCTTCACCTTTTTCTGTGGTTTTCTTTTTTTTTCTTACTCATATATTGCTCTTTGTGCCACTCTGTTTTTTTTCACATGGTTTACTGTCTCTTCTATATATTTTCGCGCTCTGCGCAATAAACTCAGCTGGAAGTTAGCGCTCGTGTCCTTCTTGTCTCTGTGTCGTTGCTTTGTTTTCGCGCTATAACTATCGACGATGTGGTGGTGGTGGTAAAAAACATTTATTTCAGAAAAAGTCTCGCTTACTACAAACCCACTCTTACCCCAGCCCGGTCGTCTTACGCCACTGCTACCCGCACTTACACATTACCGATCTATGTAAAGCATGCGGGCACAGAGCAACGCTGCGCCACATGCTCTGGGAATGCGCCGATAACAATGGTCGAGAAACGGCCGCCGTTCGCGATGCGCCTATGGCGGCTGCCAATACCAGGCAACAGGAAGCCTCGAGCTCACTCGTTCCCGCCGCCGTCCCGTCTGCGGGAGCCGCGGGGGACCTTCTCCGTCGGCGACGCCGCCGCTGGGAGGCGGCGCTCAGAAGCTCGGAGCTCAACGACCAGCTCTGGGCTGTCCGGCAGGCCGAAGATGCCGCCCGAGTTCAGGGACTCAGCGCCGCCATCTGAGGCCACCAAGACCAAGCTGCCGGCCAAGTTCTAATAAAGTTTCCTCTCTCTCTCTCAGAAAAAGTCTACTAGAGAGTGCCGACGTGGCCCATCGGCGTGCTAGAGTGGCAAGACCCTATTCCGGGACGCCAGTGGAGCTGGAAGCTGCCCGTGCGCGCTCCACCAAGGAGCGTTGTGCAGCCAAGGTAGAGCAGCCGAGCAGGTGCTCCTCCCAAGCCTCTCTATTTGGGATAGAAAAAGGGGATGAGAAAGGGACGGGATTAACTGGGCATGATGCTACGACGTGATATGTGTCGGCGAGGACATGACAGGTCGAGCAGGTGCCATTGATTTCCGGCAAAAAGTGCCTGGCGACCGCCGGACTGATAAAGGTGTTCGTCTGCAGGCGGCGTAGCAGTCGTTCGTCCGCTTTCTCCAAACCACGTGCGGGGTCCGGGTAGAGGCGGCGCGAAGCCCGGTAATAAGCCGAAATTTCGCGAAAGCGCGTCAGGTTGGCATTGCCAGATTCCGTCTCGGGACATGGAGGGGCAACGGCCCGGACAGGGGAAGCGCGGGCAGCGGCATTTGCCGCCTCGTTGTCGGGCAGGCCCGAGTGACCTGGGGTCCAGACTATACGAATGGGATGAGGGTTAAAGCGCCAAAACGCTGCCTGTAGCAGGCTAGCCGCCAGCGGGGCAATGGAACCCTGAAGGTACTGAGAACAGGCCGAGCGCGAGTCTGTCAGGATGGTGCGTGAGGCAGGGTGAGAGGCGGCCAAAGCTATGGCAACCTCTTCAGCGTGCGTTACTGTGTCTGCTCGAAAGGAGAGGCCATCGACGTGTTTGCCCTCTGTAATCACGGCAGCCGTGAAGTGACCCGAGGGGGAGGGACCCGAGACGTCCACGTAGGAAACACCAGGACGATCGGAGTGTCGCGTATGAAGGGCCGCGGCGCGTGCTAGTCTACGGCCAGGATGGAGGTCGGGGTTCATATTACGGGGTAGAGGTTCCACCCATAGCTTTTGACGCCAGAGCTCTGGTACCGGCTGCCGAGGGTCTTGGTCAGATATCGGGTTAAGGTCAAGTCTGTGTAGAAGACGGCGCCCTGAAGGCGTCTGCGACAGTCGATTGATTTGGTTAACGCGATGAGCTTCGCGCATCTCTGCAAAGGCGTTGTGTACCCCCAGAGCCGCGAATTGGCTGTTGGAAGTTGCAATAGGTAGGTCCAGAGCGCGTTTGTATACTGAACGAAGAAGGACGTCCAGCTAGTGCTCGTGTCGACGACGCAGGTGAAGGTAAGGCAAGGCGTAGAGGACGCGACTGGTCACAAACGCGTGGGCCAATCGGAGGGACTGAGACCCGCGGAGGCCGCCGCGCTTGGTAGAAACTCGCCGTATCATGCGGCTCACCTGTTCGCTGGTGCGTCTGAGGCCTGCTATTGTGCCCTTTGGATCCAAGGACGATGTGAGGGGAAGGCCAAGAACCCGAATATTTTGCACTGACGGGACTGGCCCGGATGGAAGAAAAATTTTAGGCGGCGGTAGCAGAGAGACTGAAAGAAGAGCCGATTTAGCTGGAGAGCACTCCAGGCCGCATGAAGCTGCGTAGGTGTCCACCAGAAGGGCAGCCTTTTGCAGGCGTTCTTCAATTTGCACTAAGGAGCCGGTGTTGGTCCAGATTGTGATATCGTCCGCATATAGTGCGTGTTGTATTCCCTCGACCTCGCTTAGATGAGAGGGGATGTTCATCATCGCCAGGTTAAAAAGCAGAGGAGACAGGACTGCCCCTTGAGGTGTATCCCGCGTGCCTAATAAGTACGGGCCGTGTTCGGTAGAATCAAGGCGAATGGAGGCGGTGCGATGTGATAGAAAGGCGTAAATGTAGTTGAAAGTCTTCTGCCCGCAGTTTGTGGTAGACAGGTTAGTGAGTATAGTGCTGTGTTTGACGTTGTCGAACGCCCCGCGGAGATCTAGAGCGAGCACGGCTTTATCGTTATGGCGCATAGTAGTTTGCTCTATGATATCGTGTTGAAGCTGGAGCAGGACGTCCTGCGCCGACAGATGCGGGCGAAAGCCAAACATCGTGTCGGCAAAGGTCCTCCTGGCCTCCAAGTAGGCGGAAAGGCGTTCGCGAACCATGGTTTCCATGAGTTTGCCTGCGCAAGACGTAAGTGAGATGGGTCTCAGTGCCTCAATACTAATGGACTTTGCCGGTTTGGGAATGAATGTCACGACCGATGTGGTCCATTTCGTTGGAAGCGGAGAGCCGTCCCATATCGAATTTATACGGTGGAGTAGCGAGAGGTGTGCTTGGTCGGGAAGATTTGCCAGGAGCGATGCTGTGATTCCGTCGCGTCCAGGGGCCGTGCCCCGTCTCGCATTTTCGTGAGGGCAAATCGTAAATCAGAAAGCGTGTATGGGGCGTCGAGGTCGGTGTTAGGGGCGCTGGAATACGTATATGCTGGGCCTGCGGAATCAATTGTGCGGCAGATGTAGCGGTCACAAAGTTCTCGCGCGAGTTCCTCCGTAGTGCCCTGGAAGGCATGCAGAACACGGTGGAGCTGGCGTTGCGTTTCTCTTCTGGTGGTGGAGGGATCTAGAAGGCTTCTAAAGAGTCGCCACGCACTCTTAGAGCTCATCTGGTTTGCAGCCTTCGAACAGGTGTCTGCCCAGTTAGCATCGGAAAGTTGTGCGGAGTATGCGGCCGCCTCTGCAGTGAGCGCCTCAATGCGAGCGCGAAGTTTCCGATTAAGTTTGTTGCGTTTCCAGCGCCTTATGAGCCCGCGGCGAGCGTGCCAAAGATGTAAGAGGTGTGGATCGATTGCAGGAGTCAAATTAGAGGTTGCAAGGGTGCGAGTGTTCGCTTGTTTCATAAGGAGAGCATATGATGCCCACGCTGCATATTCGGTCGAGGAGAGGCCGGCGGGGAATGGTTGCATTCTGAACTGAGTCCAATCGGTGAGACGGGCTTGGCCCCAGTGTTGGCGCGTTTTCTGCCGCGGTGTGAACGAAATGCGGAGTAAAAAGTGATCGCTGCCTAGGGTTTCGCCTAAATTTTCCCATGTAGCATCGCGGATGTGACGGGTGAGGGAGAGGTCGGGGCATGTGTCTCGCGTGACCGAGTTGCCGGAACGTGTGGGTTGTGCCGGATCGGTAAGAAGCGTCAGGCTCAGCGAGGAAATGAGCTCCTTGAGCTCTCTGCCCCGGGCCTTCTCGTAGTGGTAACCCCAGTGAGGGCTGCGGGCATTAAAGTCCAAGACAATCACCAGTGGTTGTCGGGCCGCTATACGCAGCGCCCGATGGAAGAGATGCGCAAACGAAGCCCTCGCAAGGCGAGGGGGACAGTACACGTTTAAGATATGTATTGATGGTTGGCCCCTCCGCTGAGACAGCACTGATATCATGCAGTAGTCGTAAGGAAGATCCAGATCGAGGTCAATCTGTATCGCCGTGTAAGCTTTATGCACGAGGAGGCAAGTGGTGGTGCCGCCTACATAGGAGCAGTATCCAGAAAGGAATGGAGCAAGGCCAGATTCTTGGAGCGCCAAGACGGCCGGCTGAGAGCCAAGTGAGCTGAGGAAAAGGGAAAGATGTGAACGCTTTCGCCTGTTCCCGAAGCCTCCAGGGTTCCACTGTATGATCTCGAATTTAGACAGAATGTTTGAACGGGACGTACGATTGGTAGCCATGGTGACTGTCTTAGGTTTTATATTTGGTCCTCCATGTCCCACTCGGAATCCTCAGAGGCAGGGAGGGGCATGGAGGCCGGATTGTCCGACGGCGGGGTGGTGGTAGCCACCTTACGACGACGCCGTGGAGCTGCGCTTTCACTGGTCACCGAGCAGGAGCGGGAATGCGATGCCTTGGGTTGAAACTGGGTGATTGCCCAGGCTTGAATAGCCTGGGTAACCTCTACTACTATGCGTTGTACCGAGAAGCTGGTGAGGAGGTGATTAATCGAAGCTTCGACGCGCGTGAGGCGTTCCTCTACGCGCGGGGTGCGCTCTTCGCAAGGGAGAGTTTTGTTAGTGGGCAAGACAACCTGAGGTGCCCCAGGAGCCTCAAGAGCTTCTGGAGTAGATGTGGCACCGGTTTCGAGTGCTGGAGTACACATGGTTGCTTGAACCGGCGGTTTAATGGGAGTGGACTTAGCGCGAGGGTTAAGCTTGGACGTAGCTGGCGTAGCCGCCTGGACAGAGGAGGCAATACCGGATGGCCTTGCAGTACACTGTTGTTGGGGTTGAAGTCGCTTATTTAAGAGTTCGAGTTGTTTAGTTAAAAGAGAATTTTGCTTTTGAAGTGCCGCAACTTGCTGGCGAAGGGCCGCAAGTTCGGGAGAAGGAGGATCGACAGAAGGGGGTGAGAGAGGCTTAGAAGCAGCTTTCCCTGCCCAACTGCTCACCTGAGGTACCGCCGCTGGTGCTTCGAGCGGTGGGAATGCTTGATTGTCGGCGTTGAGTGGTGGAGCCATATGATGCAGGTTGGTGCTGCCGTCTGGCTGTGATGAACATGAGGTGGTCCCTCGAGAAGATGTTGAGGGCTGCTTGCGTTTCCGATATTTTCGATGTTTTGCCGTGCAGCCACTGGTCCCAGTCTCATGGGCGCCGTGGCAGAGGAGGCACTTGGGGTGGCAGTCGTGGGCATTGAGACCTGCAGGTGCGAGGGTTCCACATTTGGCACACTGGGTTGGAGCGGGGTGAGGACACTGAGGTGGTCGATGACCGATGGTACCGCACTTGGTGCAAATAGGGACCGTTTTCTTGTAGGCGCGGATATACGTCACCACGCAGTGGTAGAAGAGGAAGCGGGGTAACTTCGTGCCCTCGAAAGTCACCACCGCCGCCGCGGAATCTCCGAGTTTGCGGACCGCGAGGATAGTACCTCGTGGCCAATGGAGTTCTGACTTTATCTTCTCCGGGCTTTCAGCAGGGTTTATGTTGATGACGCCCTTGCATGTATCCCCTGGTGCCTTGGCGTGGCCCCGAATGGGCGGCTGCTGATCCCCCACTTGCAGCTGGAAGTCCCCAAGGAGTCGCTGTGCCATAGGCAAAATGGTGGTGCTACAGACCATGATGTTTTGTTCCCAGATCGGCCACACTTGAATTTGCGTGGTAGTCTGGTCGCCGAGGTAGCTGCGGATGGCGTCACCTGCGCGATCGGCCGGGACGATTGTGCGTAGCTCGCAGGGAACGCGAGGTTTCGCTACTACGATGTAGTCGTCGCGAGAGAGGCGAGGAGTTTGGCGCGGACGCCCCTTGCGTTGCTTCGCTGGCTGCGAGGACGGAGCAGAGGTAGGCACACCACCGGAGGGATGGCGCGCCGGTGTTCCTTGCAAGGCTGGGGAATGGTGGCCCGCTGTGGCGTCTCGTTGTTGTTGGGACGCAGACTTCGATTTCGCTTGCTTGCGTTGCGACAATCTCACCATGTCGTCGAGGTATTCATCTTCTGATGGCGTAGTGTTTTCGGAGGATGAAATCTCCATGGACAGCATTTGGCCTGAGGCAGGATCATAGCCCGTAACCACGTTAGCGGCCGCCATCGCCGGGCTGAGAGCCCTTAGCGAGGCGGCGTTGTAGCCGGGAGTGAAGGACGTCCCTCAAGTTGTCAAAACTGGACCCACCTGGACTAAGGTGTTGTCTAGGCGAAGCGGAGAGCTTGGCGGTGACGATAAATCCAGGTTTCAGAGGTACCAAGGTGGATGTCCGCAGAAATGGCCTCGGCGATGTGTGACGACACCCTCACCACGCATGCACAACATCTGGCCCAAACAGAGTGAAAATAATTGCCACGAGTGAAGCCGTGCCTCTGGCAAGATGTCGACTGTGGAGGCCATCTTACCAAGGGCATAAGTATGTTTCTTTATGGGGTCATGGTAAACTATCACCATTCAACGACTGTGTGCTTAGAGAATGTATTTAACGATTTAGAGTACTAGGTACTCTATTATAGGAGAGCATAAAGCCGTCCCGTAAGCAGCTGTTCCACTGCTCCACAAGAACACAGCATTTCCCACGCACGCCCAACGAGTGTAATGTGGGAACTTTTTCGCGGCAACTAGTGCTCCAAATTGCTTCTTAGTGTTACTAGTTTTCCTTAGTGAGCCTCTCACTCAAGGCAAAGCTCTTTGGATATTCAGTCACCCATACTCGTCTGTGTAAGTTATTTCGCCGGGAACAACGATTTTTTAATATGAAACTAAAGAAGCATTCACATAAACATATCAAATCCACTTGATCTTTAAGTGGGCACTACCAGAAAAGAGCATGTTTCCACCTTCTTGGCAGTGGCAAAAGCTGGCTTCACTACTTCTGGCAAGACGTTGCGGGACCTTCCTCTCCAGCAATGTTTCTTTAATCCTCCGTGGCTGGACCCGATCGTCTAACAATTAAGGTGGTGGTTGCTGAGTTGAGGCAACGCCCCCTGTATTAAGATGCCTGCTGCGTGAGAACAAAAAACAGCTGACACATCCTTTCTCTCCTTCATTTTCGATTACTGTCGGTCCTTAGCGTCACCTGTGGCGGACAGTGCAACAACTCGACATTTTGCATAGCCTGCGAAAAAGTCGTGTATCATTGCAAATCTGGAATAACTGTCGACTGACACGCCCATAGGGGCCACAAGTAAAAAACGCCGTGATAATAGTGTCAGTCGCGAGCGCCACTGCGCGGCGCTTGCTCAAAACTGAAGGCAGGACGACTCCGCTGGCCACACGCGCCAATCGTCAGGCATCTTAATAAAGGAGGCGTTGGTTGAGGCTACGGGCGTCCCTTGGCTGCCACCTACTTCGGTCCCCTTTACTCCGAACTGCAAGAGCCTTGCTCCCTTACATGTTACAAAGGATCTGTGCCCACCTGCCGGAAGCAGCCCTGTTGCCTCTCAGCGCCTCGCCTAGCCACGATGCCTCGGAGTTACGCCTCTCTGGCAGTGATAGTCAAATGGGCGAGTCTGCGTCACATTGGAGCACATGAAATTTGTGCGGGGTTAGAGACACTAATATGTTAGTGCTGGCTCCCTCTGTGTTTGTACAGTATCGGTTTGGTGTGTGTGTTTCTGGCGTCGATAAAAAAAAAGATCTTAAACCTGCAAACAATGTCGTAGATTTGTTTGATTGTCCGAACTTCGTATACCTGAATATTCAAAAAACCTCAATTTCATATTACAGCATCTGAGGGCCTCAGCCAGTAGACCATCGTAGCGGGTGATTGCTGTCAATTGCGTCTAATTTTTTTTGTCAGAGGTCTTGAATGGAATGTTAAGCCAAAGAGCAGAACAACCAGGTGTTTCAGTGGGAAACTTTTGAGGGAGAGCTCTCCCCTCCGCAATCCCTTTCATCGTCAAACTCGCAGTTTGACGCAGGATCGCCGCCGTGGCGATAATACTAGTGAAAATGTTCCGCAAGAAACGGCTTCACTGACCCCTATATTAACGCGTGGTAAGAATGAGGTTTCACTTTAAGGCTAGAAGCACGCACCACGACGCCGTTATCAGGTGCACCGCACCCATCATCACTCTTCATCATCAGTTCAAGTGTTGATGCACCGAATTTCACTCCATTCGTGTGTCGTCTAGCTTCAATTTCTGTACCTATTTACTTAATCGCACTTGCAGCTGCTATAGTGAAAAAGTGAAATTAGTTACTCAGATTTTGCTCCACCATATGAATGCTTACTGCGATAGGTAAATATTATGAGTACGCTTGTAAGGTAAATAATGTGAGCATATCTATGCACAATCAAGTTTGTGTGTCTGCAACCATTTCGTGCCACAACAAAATATGGTCCTTTTTCGGCCAATAAAGTTAAGACTGGTTTAAACGACACCAGCAAATGGAGAAACAGGGGGGCGGTGCACACAGCTAAAATCGCGTGGAATGGCAGACAAGCCTTATAAGCGGTGAGAACCACACAAATCTTTTCAACCATTATCACTACAACCTATTATCTATGCTCCTCGTCATTCAGAAAATGCTTCCTGCAAGCCAGTTGCGTAAATCACAAGTACCTCAACATTGAAGAAGACTGTTCAGCGCTTATCTCACCCTACGCTCTCTAGGTGCACTTATTAGATAGCTTAGGGCTTCAAATAGCACATCGGCATCGTCTATCGCAATGCATCGTGGTACTCCTTTCGAAAGGCTCTATTAAGTGCAGCGATACTTGGATGCGAATTGTGCAGGGACATATTTTCGAAGAGCCATGACTGATAAAGCACAGTGCAAACAAGGACGGACATAAAACCATCATAGTCTAGTTAAAACCTGAAATGCACTAGCTTGCAGCTTATCGGAAAAATGTATGCTTTTGCCACGGCCGTTTCATCGCTTGGAAATACCGGCGGACATACATGCCTAATGCATGACGTTTAATAAATTGGTGCCCAATAAAATAACCTTTAAATAGATATTACCTGGTATTATATGGCCTATTTTTCTTATTATTCCCTTGAAGTGAGCTATTAACAAGCCGTTAGGACACAAAAGAATCATTTAGGAGCACTATGTTAAAGAGCAGCATTTTCAATAAGTGTGCCACTGTCCAGTCATGTAGCGCCGAAGAACAAACTCTTAGCGCCTCTGCTTAGAATGTCACGTTTTATTATTATTATTATTCTCATTTCCCAGTTGTTCGATGTCCCCAAGGTACGTAGATGCCTCCGTTTGCAACGAGCCTCCAAACTATTGTTGTATGGACTTATATTGAAGCTTTGCTCCGATCTTACACCCAAATTGCAAGATTATGTGTTCCGTCACTTAAATTTGCTGGCACATGTGGCGCAAGCTTTCGATCCTGGAGTAAGCTTTTGCACGCTACAAGGAAACAAAATTAATGGGGAATGAGGGATCCTCGACGGAACACCGTATCGTTCCTTCTTCGAACAATGCTGTGGGTCTAAGACGAACGTACGGTACATTGTGCACACGCCTAGGGAGGCGTAAATTAGTCGCGCTGTGTTACCTGAAAGTAAAGAGTATCGAACCTCTCCGGTACGAAGACATTGCCTCCTGCAGTACTCCTTGCCGATAGTTACCTGACTGCTACGTTCTACAGGCCCTAATGCACTGCGTATATGATGGTCGACGTCATAAAATGACGATTGAAGGCGGCACCTGCTTGATTGGTGACACTTAAGGATTTATTAGTCAATGGCAGGCCCAAAGGACTAGTGCCATAGGATGTGGACGATTAAGCGTTTCGAAAAATGCGGGAGAATCAGAAATGAACGGGATTGAATTACAGTAGGGGCAATAGTCACGACAGTAAAAACCCGTGGTTACAATTGTCACTACTTCGTTTTACCAGCTGTGACGCTCCTTTCCGTCAGCCCGGCATAGCTTACACATAATATAATGTATTGGGAACACGAGTGTTACGTCGAAAGTGTGGGACCGTTCTTATATGACACGTCGCAAAGAGCGATCTGAGCCAGCCTAGCGACCACTGAAGAAGGCCACTCTCTTCTCATTCCACGTAACTGAGACTGGCTTGATTGCCAGACTAAGCTGCCCGAGGAACGATTGCTTCAGCGAGTGCTTTAGGGAATACTTTCACTTTCGCGACATGTTTTAATGTCGACTATGGGCCGCAGTGGTTCGACACTACGCCAACAGTGGAACATTATAGCTCAGAGATGCCGACGCATCCGGTGACAAATCTTACTAGGGTGTAGTAGAACAGTTGAGTGCCCGGAACGGCCGCCGCACTCATATACAAAAAGTAAAGCACGAAGAGGGCTAATACACTTGTGGAGTTGCGATCATGGCCGTTTATGTGTGATCGCTCAAGAGTTGAGTTCCGCTGAAGAGATGCGAAGGTAGAGTGCCTGCTTCCCACTCAGAAGACGAAGCACCATATCTCAGTGCAAGAGAGCATGTTTCTTTAGTGCAGTTTCTTATAAGCATATTTGTTTTTATACTTTTTTAAAGTAGATTCAGCTGCCACGCATTGCTACAAAACGTAGCACAAAATGTTAAATCTCGATTTGAGTTACCTATAAGCAAATATTTCGGAGGCTATAATTTATGCCACACTTGAAAGACATCTTGAACGACATCACTTGAAGGCAAGCGGGTTAGGGGGAGACAGAAGTTTAAATGGGCAAATGAGATTGAGAAGTTTGCGGGTATAAATTGACAGCAGCAAGCACAGGACCGGGTTAACTGGCGGAACATGGGAGTGGCCTTTGTCCTGCAGTGGACGTAGTCAGGCTGATGATGATGATGACGATGAATGACATCTTATGACGCTGAAAACAATTACGTTCAAAATCTTGTATTTCACACCAAGTTTGAAGCTACTATTTGTAGCAATACGTAGCGGCTGAAGCTAGCTTTAAGATGCAAAGGCACAGAGGTACAGTAATAATAAGTGATACTAACAATAAAAACCTGCGATCTCCGGCTGCGATCATACCCGGGCCTTTTGAGTGGGAAGCGGTTACTCTAACGCGGCACAACTCTGGGGGAGCCGCGCGCAACTATTAAACAACATTACATTGCAGACTGCCAGCCAGAGCGCCACAAGCAGCCTTGTTTAGGGCTTCATTTTTCGAAGCTTGTATTGAGCAATCACCTGCTCTAGTATCACTCTACTCTCGCGAAGGTGATCATTTCCCGGGTATCGGTGGTTTCTGGTTGATTGATATGCGGAGTTCAACGTCCCAAAACCACCATATGATTATGATAGACGCTGTAGTGGAAGGCTCCGGACGTTTCGACCACCTGTGTTTTTTAAACGTGCACCCAAATCTTAGCACACAGGCCTACAGCATTTTCACCTGCATCGAAAATGCAGCCGCCGCCGCTGGGATTCGATCCCGTGACCTGCGGGTCAGCAGGCGAGTACCTAAGAACTAGACTTCCGTGGCGAGGCGAGGTACCGGTGGGGTGACAATATTTTTGTTCAAAGTGTGGCACTGTAGGTGCTCGAACAACTTTTCGTTTGGCTAGGCTTGAGTAAATGCACCAGTCAACGTCACGCAGTTTTATCAAGCGTAAACATCGAATTGAAATTTAGTACCACTAACTAAATTTTTTTTGTGATTTGTGATTGTGATTTTTTGTGATATCTATCTATCTATCTATCTATCTATCTATCTATCTATCTATCTATCTATCTATCTATCTATCTATCTATCTATAGATAAATAGATATATTTTTAGAGCGCGCACGCCCGGCGCGCGCCCGTCGTGCCATCTTCTTTCTGATTACTAAAACGCTCTGAAGTTTCCTAGCTCTGAGGACCGCCAGTGGTACATGGTGTATATAAATTGCTCACCGCTAACATATCGAAGAAGGGTCACTTTTTGGTGTAGTACGTTTAGCATTGCGCGCTCCAAAACTTGAGGTCACTGGTTCGACGCCCAGTTGCGGAACTTTTCCTTCTCATTTCCTTGCGTGCATTCTGTTGGTAAAACTTTGCAACGTAACATCCGTGGCGGAAATACATCATGGAGGTGTGATGTACCCCACCATAAAGCTGTTTCGTTTAAAAAAAAAACAGAAACAAAGACTTGAGAAACGACAGGCAAGACGTTTGTGTCGTCGTCTCATTTGTGCTCGTCTTTTACAGGGCTAAAATCATGAATTCACAAAAGAACGCTTTAGGGGGTATGGCTGCACCACGCGTCAAAAATTGTAAGTGCAGGAACGAGGGGACGTTCTATAGGCCCTCTGATTACAAAAGTACCCTAGACATCAGTAATCATATTTAGGGGCAGAGGCGTCGACTGTGTGAACAGTGTCGTATGTTGTAGTGTGGCTTTTCAGAGGCGTAGTGGGCCCTTGGCTGGTTGGAAAAAGGAAGAAATATGGCGTAGTGGGCACTTAACGAAGGTATTTGCCGCAGGCATTGAATGCTACGTTGAAACGGCCAAGGTTACGTGCACACTCGTATGCTTCTGAACAGCACAGTTGAGACATGCACCGAAAACCGAAGCAGTCCAGTCCGATTACGCTATCATGACCTGCTCGTGAAGGTAAAGTTCAAGGGTTCTCCACTTTCGATCTCATTATTAAGAAACGATATTTGAAAGCTTGGTTGAAGCGCACCGAAAAGACACGGAAAGAAGTGGCTAAGAAATACGGGGCTCACTCTCCAAACTGAAGTCTTATTACTCAGAAAAGGTATTTAAAGCAGATGCATGGTTCTTCGCACATCTGCAACAAGGCGAAAGCAACAAAAGCACTCGTATCAGGATTACAAAATTTTCACTGTTGCATGTCACTTGTTAGATATCGCAAGCACTTCGCGTCAAGGTAGGTGTATTTCTTATCGTGTAGCACAATTGCGGCTAGGCTAACACAGTCACGTTATCTCTTTCAGGTGTGGTATGATGCCACTATCTTGCGTGCCAGCTGATCGTTATGTCTAAAAACGATTTCGGTTTTTTTATACACTCAGCTGACAAGCGAGATGGTGGAATCGTACCACATTCGAAAGAAGGGACATGACTGCGTTAGTCAAGCCACAATCGCGCTGTGCGATAAGCAATGCGCACATCTAGACACGTAATGCTTGCGATATCTAATAAATGCCATGCAACACAAAAAAATAATAAATACTGGCACGAGTGCTTTCGTCACTCCCTGATCTGTTGTGCATGCGTGAAAGAACCATGCATCCACACTAAATAAATCTTATCTGTAATAAAACGTCGGTATTCAGAGTGAAGCGCTGTCCATGTCAGTCTTTTTTGCGGCGTGTTTTCGGCTCACTCGAACAGAATTTCGGAATATGAACGTAATCCAACTGGCCCAACTTGCCATCTTATTGTAAGACGTCATACACTCTCTGAAGAGTAAAACCATGCATTCACGACTGCGTAGAAGCGCTTCAAGTTCTTCAATGGTGCCAAGTACTGGGCCTTTGTCTAGTTGCGTGCGCTTTTTTTCCATATATGTTTCTGCGTGCATGAAGAGGGGGGGGGGATAAACAACAAGAGAGAAGGCAGGGGGTTAACCAGGCACATGCCCCATTTGCTACCCAACGCTGGGGGATTGAGAAGAGGGGCATAAAAATGAGACTGAGAGGAAAAAGAAGAGAAAGAAAAAAAAGGATTATCAGTCAATGGGCTGACGCGTATGCAGCGGTGGCACTACACAAAAGTTACAAGTGGTCCCGTAGGCCTGTAGTCATCAAAAAAGTTTCCAATAAAAGCTATGACCAGAGCCATTGAATATATTCACTTGCTACCATTTTCCCGCTCTTTAGCCCAATTATTGATCTGCGCCCTGAGCGCGTTCCGCGCGTGTTCTGAAACAAGAATAAATGGTTTCCTGACTATCGGTTTTCTGAAAATATTTAAACCTTGATGCACCTTTTCTTGAAGACTATCAGACCGATCGCGCTGAACTTTTCCGATACTACACCTAAATATGTTCGAAACCGTCTGAACCTAAAACTGTAAAAAAGTGTATAACTTACATGTAAAAAAAAATATTGATTGAAAAGTTTCTCTCAAGGCACGTTGGAGCCGAAGAAATTTCGTTTTCGTTAGATGGATGTATAGGCAAGTGTTTTTGTAGGTTAAGGTTAGCACCAGTGTAATGATAAATGAGCGCACAAATTTCAGACATAATGATTCTAGCTTTTGTGGAAAGGTGCGTTCAATGTATTATCCCCTCTTGAAATTCCGCACTGAACCAGACGTAAATAAGCTACAGGGTGGAATTTTCAAAGACTCAGAGTCCCCGCGTCTCTCATGGGGCACGCGCGAATTCACAACTTTACATTTCCCGCGATGTGAAGCTAAAACAGGCTAACCTGTTTACCGTAGCACACTCACTTAAAGTCGGCTTACGTGATATCGAATGGCGTCTGGATGAAGGTGGAGTGCGCTACGCAATCTTGTCGAGGCCGGAAACGGAACCTTGCGTCAGCCGCGCATCACGATGGGCTTTAAAGAACAAGACGACACGTAATGTTAGCGCATGAGATACAGATTTAGCAAAGGCTGCTTCATCTGCGCATTTTGTAATCACTGGGCAGTTCGTTGAATGCTTCATGCTCTGCACCATCACCCATACTCGTTTCATGCAGATGAAAATAAACGTGTAGTTACCTGTACAATACTATCAAAAAGGACGAATATTCATAGAGATGGAAAATTCAGGGCATTTATTCAGCCGTGGTCAATACAGCTAGTATTCTAAAAACTAAAGTTTCGATTCAGCGTCACATCAAAACAATGTGTGTGGCGAACTTATAAAAAGAATGCGAAGCGGTGCAACACAACTAGCAACAGTAAGATAACGCTATACCATTCTATGTGTTCGAACAGATAGGTGACAGTGTAGCTCAACGTACAAAAAAAGTAAAGAAAGTAAAAGAATATTTCCACGTCACTGTCCACCTCCAAGAAATTCAAAATTCCTGCGGCGTCAGGCCAGCTTGCCGCATTCGATCGGCCGTCTTGCAGCTCGGGCCACCGTGTTTCCCGGTTTGCTTGTGCCTGTTCTCTTGAATGTCCCGGCGTTGACGTAACGAGGGAAGACCGGTTTACTACTGCACGTTCTTCGTTCGTGTCGGACGAAGCAGATTGAAATGGACACAGCTCAGTGTCGGATGCACAGGTGCAGGTCGCAGTTTCGCCCGTCATGTACTGCTGCAGTGCCTCCAGTGGCGTTCTATACTGGGGACAACTGCACCTGTAATCCTCTGGTGGCATAAGGCTGGGCCTCACTGTAGGGGTTCCTTCAGTATCAGGCACATCGTCCCTAGGTGCCCCTAACCTTTGTGCGGCACGTTGCAACTGTTCCTGTGATGAACTGTTCTCGCAACCCAGAGTGCTCATGGCTTTCTCTGGCTCGCCTTGATGCTGTTCTGGCATTGACCCACCACTGCCTTGTTCAGCAGGCATTACAAGGCCTGGTAGCCGCAAAAAATTGGTAGCTGGTCGCTGTTCACCGATCGAGTCTCCCAACAACAACGGCTTCGATGCTACTTTCAAAACTGACGCTTCGTCGCAACGCACTTGCCTGTCGAGTGGTCTTCTCTGGCTATCGAATTCCTCGTCGTTAGTCTGGGGATCCTTCAGTGTGGAAATGACGTGCGGCTCCTCTTTGAAACGGCTGGCTTCCACTTCTGTAGGTCTCCTTGAGTGCAACTCGGTTGAAGGCTCGGAATGGTGAGGCACGGTACGCGCAAATTCACTGTGTCCTTTTTCACCGCTGGCAGTGTCTTCGCTCACTGGGAACGAGACAGCGTCCGTCTGCCATCGCCAGAATTTCAGTAGGAACATTAAAGGGACCTACTTTACTGCCCTTTCCGTCATCTGGTGGTAAAAGCCAGTTCGTCTGGGATGCAGCAGCGGTAGTAATACACATAAATAGAGTGCGGTGCCTAGTATCGCTAGTCACGATTCCGTACAATGCTGTCGAGGCAGTCACTATTTTTTATATCTATTCGCCTGATGATCAGCGCAGATCGCTGCCGTGAGACAGATAAGCTTACTGATATGGTGCAACGATAAATAAATTAGAGGAAGCTGGAGATTCGCTTTAAGGAGTTGACCACGATAGCGTAATCGGGCCGCGTGCGCATCAGCGTCGGCAGTGCGAGCCTCGCTTCGGTTCTCGGTGCAAGCTTAGAACGTGCCGTAAAGAAACAAATTATGGGGCGCGTTGCATAGGTGGTTTCAAAGTATCGTTGAATGGATACTGAAAGTGCAGTTAAGTGCCCGCTACGCCATATATATTCCCTTTGCGAGTCGGCTAAGGGCCTATAAGGAAACAGACGACCCTCCACAGCTGTTCGTTTTCTTGGTCCTTCTATTGCTGACGACGAATAAATATCTCAGAGCTCTTTGTAATTGGTTACCCTTTAAAACACTCACTGATTGCTCAGTTTAGCAGTATTGCTGCCTGGGACAATTTGACGCTTCGGGTACGCAAGATTTATGTATTAAGAAGACTCCTTCTTCTACATGACGTTCATATTGTTTTTTTTTTCAGGGCAATTTCAATGAGCACTGTAACTTTATAGAATAAAAATTATGGGCGCAGGAGTAAGGAAAAGAAAATAGAACTACATGACCAGGAACTTTATAAAGGTGTCTTTGCTGAAGCTTCAGCTAAAGTAGTAGCTGCAGGCGAGGCACCCCCTAAAAGGACACGTGTTCTGGAAAACCACAAGGACGGCTTAGTCATGTAAAAAGGCTTTGTTCCAACAGCACGCTTGCGATGGACAATGGAACATTAAGACGTGTTTTTCCGGCGTCCATATCAGTCACATTTTCGCATTTAAAAGAGCGCAATGTAAACGCACCGAAGGAATGTATTCAGCACACGCCTGGGTCGAGCGATGACATGAAGGAGTTATTGGCAATATAACAGAAGGCAAAACGCAACGCGCGATTGATCATTTCGACTTTGGAAGATCACCGTTACGCGGCGGTGTAACTGCTGGTTGGTATAAGACGTTAATAAATGAACTGGCCCCATATTTAACGGAGTTAAGCATTGTAAGGTACAAACAGAAAACTATGCTGTCTTCTTTTCCCCAATCACAAGTCAGGTGTTGTGTACAGGTTGCCGTTGTCATGTGGGCGCGGGTATATTGGTCGAACCGGGCGATGTGTATAGAATAGATCGAGGAAGCATTTGGCATCGTTAAGGGCTACATGTGGTTTCTACTGCCATCACACTGCAGAGAATGTGGTTGTGAGCCGATGGCGAGGGACTCAGATGTTTTGTTCCACCATAAGCATCAGAACACAAGGGGGAAGTTGGAAGTCTTATTCATCGAGACAGAAGGTGAAAGGTGCATTAGACATTCTTCTGTTGCCCTAAGCGAAAAGGAAAAGCAATTTCTGAAGTGTCGCTTAACTCAGGATGCTTCAGACGTCTCTTTCTGTTAGTATGACCAGTTTTTTGTAGATATGTTTTTGTTTTTTGCCGTGCGCGAGTGCTCCACGTGTCCTGAAAAAGTGTTGTCACTTGAATGACTCTGTATCACACGCGCAATCGCTCTGTTGATGCTGCTTCATGTGTGTATATATTCGAGCCTTTTTTCCTAATAAACTTTAGTTGAGAGCCAGCGCTCGTGTTGTCTTATCCTTCGTCTGCGTCTTCGTACTTCTTGCGCTGTGAGTTATCGAAATATGAAACACGTACAATACTAACGCAATAGCGTTAGAGAACTCGTGTCGCAGAAAACCCACCGCCGGCGTCGGCCCCGTTGGTTGTGAGCGAAAAATAGTCTGAGTGTCCGTGACTGAAAAATCAAGTTACCGAGATAGCCGCGGGAGGCCGATACTTAAACACGCGTGCGATTGCGTTCACACTGAAAAAGGTGCGCGTTCGAAGAAAAAAAAAAGTGCTCAAGGTCACGAGGCGTGGTAGTTTATTTGCCCTGCCGACCCTCCCTGCTTAGCTTCCAGCGCTTTCGTCGGGACGAGAGAAGAGATAACATGCGAGAAACCTTTGTAACTCCACTCGCACTGGGCGGATTCCTAAAATTTTGCGGCGTTGAATTCCAGAGTCAATAAGCTCGTCTAGTGAATTCATTTTATGGTTATTTGAAAAAGTGTTTCAGGGCCACTTTGACGCATTTTGTTCAATAGGTGTCAGGACGAAATCGAGTTCATTAGGCGAAAATAGCGTGCGCTGGCCCCTATATACTCTGTGCGTGCATGTGTATGTAACAAAACATATTAATAAGCATGCACTTAGTGGTTGAAGGGTGTACTTGGGGCCGGATTTCACTATTACGTTCAGCTCTTAAAGGCGAAGCTTAAGGGTACCATAATTGTTTATTCCTAAATGGGATAAAGTAGAAAACGAAAGCTGGTTACATTCTTTGGGCCAATATCACTAACCAATGTGGATTACAAGATATTTGTGAAGGTTCTAGCAGCATAACTATCAAGGCGTCATCATAGAAATCGTTTCAGATCACAAAACGAGTTAGATAAAAAGCAGGACTATTAACTCAAACAGTCTCAAGGCTGGAGTGTTGTGACGAACCTTCACTTGGCATTGCGGTCCTCCAGTTAGAACTAGAGAGGACATTCGATATTGATGTTTGGCGTCATAGATGTTGTTTCCTTCATCAAAAGAGCGAGTGACATTGGTGCACCTGACCTGCACAACACGTTTAATTATTATAAGCCTTCAAAATCCCGCTTTACATTATCTATTCTTTTCATTTTTTTTCTCCCGAACCTCGGCTTTTGATGTCGTTTCTTACGGGGGCTTAAATAGCGTATCAGTGTATATGTACTGTGTATACAGTAAAAAAAAAGTGGCTGCAAGAAGCGCAATCACCTACTTTTTAAATGCAAACCATTTCTTATCGAACTTCGGTGGCGTTGACCATATCTATCTATCTATCTGTCTATCTATCTATCTATCTATCTATCTATCTATCTATCTATCTATCTATCTATCTATCTATCTATCTATCTATCTATCTATCTATCTATCTATCTATCTATCTATCTATCTATCTATCTATCTATCTATCTATCTATCTATCTATCTATCTATCTATTATATTATAGTTTCAAGTGAAATGAGCTAACAGACCAAAAGACGCAAATATCAGTATAAAGAAAGTTGTACATTTACAGTTGTACATTTACAACAAGGTAAATCAGACAAGCGCTCCATTATGAGCCTTCTTTTCAGATATTCATCACAAACTTTGCGTGTTTTCTCAATACGTGGTCAAAAAACAATCACTAAAGCGCCCAACAAATTGCCTAAACAGTCAACCCTTTTCGTAAGAGAAGCTTTTGGTTGCTCAGAAACGTGTAGATGACGCACAGCGCAGCTTGAATGGCTGGCTAACATTTCTCCGAAGGACAGGTTTAGATTCTCCTCTTTTGAACGCAAGAATGCCGCTAACTTGGAGACGTTTGTGCATGTCCTACACTGAACGGGACCGTGTGTACAGTGACTCATTGTGCTATGCCAAAATCACCCATCATGCCATCCTCTTTTTCTTTCTGCTCCTCTTACCACCGTCTGAAGAGTATAGTAGGCTGAAAACGCACTTTCCAGGCTGACCTTTACTTCTTCCTTTCATTAAATATCTTCGTCTTCTTTTTAGAATTCGAACACCTTTCCGGTGCTTGCATCATTGAAGATTATGGCACCTTTTTAAAGGAAAAAAAGAAAACGTGGCAAGTTTCACGTACTTAGGGAATTGCCGTTATGCAAGCTTGTGGCGGGAAGGGGACTGTGTTGCAATTTTTTTTAATGAGTGACATATTGTGAAGTGCCACAAAGTATCTCTAAAGATATTGTCCGCACGAGCATATGTTGAACAGTTGCAGATGCTTATATATCCAGTCATTTGCACTTGCTCAATGATGTCAACAGGAACACGCGTGTTAGCAACAGCTGAGTGGTAAGCTGATATGAAGTCCTGGTGTTCGTAATGATGGCAGCCCCGGACAACGTCACATAAATAAACTTCAGCACTCAGCACCTAGCTACAAGTGGCGTTAACCCGAGGCAATTAATATATTTGTGGGGTTTAACGTCCCAAATCTACCACATGATTATGAGAGACGCCGTAGTCGAGGGCTCAGGAAAATTCGACCGCCTGGGGTTCCTTAACGTGCACCCAAATCTGAGCACACGGGCCTACAACATTCCCGCCTTAAGGCCGCGTTCACACTGAGCATTACGGCCGCCGAAAGTGCTCCGAATCCGGTTCGGCGGCGGCGAGATCCGTCGAAAGGGCCCTCTCCGCGCAGGTCGCTTTCGGACCGATTTTTTTGGCGTCTGGCGCCGAATCGGTCACCGCGGACCAATAGGAGCGCTAGTCAAGGAACTTTGAAAAATGGTGGCCAAGCCCTACTCACTTGCTATGCCGCAGTGCACGTAACTGAATGTTGAAACCAACGGGAGTTTAACCTACTCTGTGCCTACTTCGCCTCCGTATTTCGTGAAAGAGGTGACCGAGCTTGCTGTTGGCGTGACCGAGCTTGTTGCGGTGTTGCAGAGCAAAACGAACCCACCAACGCCTTTGAAAGAAATTTATGTAGCCCGAGGCGAAAAAACGGACACAGTTTCTTTCGGACATAAACGGACATAAAAACGGACATAAATTTCTTTCAAATGTTTCTCCAACAAGCCCACATCGCCACTCTTGTCCACCAACGGCGCTGGCGTCAGTGGTTTTTCTGCTCTTCGTGCATTACAAGACAGCCACTTGCCAGCAAAGTAAGCAGTGCTGTCTTTTCTTGCTTCTTGCGTACGAGAATCGTCGAAGTATACACCACCGGATAGCGTAGTAGCGTTTGCGAGCCGCGACAACAACCGGGTGACAGCGCATCCATCCCGCGTTCGCCCCGTAGTAGATGGCATATTCGGCGGCGCGGGGCGCGTCCAGTGCGAACGACGCTGCGTTTCGGCGGCAGGGGAATTTCGGTCGCTGTAGAAAGAGGATGTTTCAGTTTGAACTAGGCATAATAGGAAATGCAGCCGCCATAGCCGGGATTCGGTCCCATGACCTGCGGGTGAGCAGCCGAGTACCTTAGCCCCTAGACGATCGTGGCGGGGCATAACCCGACGCAACGGCTGTATCATACGAGTACATAGGTAATGCTTACAAAACTGGATGATTCCACGAGAGATTGACACGGGTCCAAAAGTTGGTATTTTAGATTTCATTGAGTATTTTATAATTCGTGCACCTCTCACCAGGTAGCCCGAAAGTCAACTTCGTTTCATGAATAACGGCATAACTTACGAGAAAAAAAAATCAAACTTCACCAATACGGAGGCACCGATTTCGTCACCTGTCATTTTCGAAAATCGCAGATGCTATAAAAAAACAAATATTTTTTGTTTTAAGGAAGATATTTTTTACCTGAAATGCATGTCTAATGAAGAATGAATTCATACGGTTTCAAGTTTGTAGACTTTAAGGAAATAGCTTTCAAAAATGTCTAATTTTGCGACAGTTTAAAATAAGTTACGTATTCTCGATTTTTTTTCCTCCGAAAGTAACGCAAGCAGCGTTTTCAAACTTGAAACGTTTTAAGAATATAGTGTGTTCATTAGGTACATAAATTATTGCTGGCATAGGGCAAATAAAAATTTTTATATAAGTTCTCATAATGGCAAAAGTGTACTCCCCTGAAATTTGAATAATAAAAAAACCTCATCTTCGAATTTTCTTAAAATCTGGTAAATAGACAACCAAAGGCCATCATACAGTAATATAGAAAAAGATGTTGCATTATTTTGTTTTTAGAGAAAATATTCGTGGTACAAATCAGAGCTTGTCGAGAATGCGCTGATAAGTTGAGAAATCTAGAAATCGGAACGGAAAAGCGGCAATGAGCTTCAAACGCGAGTAAACGGGACCGCATTTGGTGAAGAAAACTGTTTTAGCACTGTGACAAATACGTACCCATGAAGGCGCATTTATGCTCCTGATAACACAGCTCTAATGGAGGAAATCTTTGACACTGTAACTCAGTTGCAAAACATCTGTCTATATTTGCAGATAAACTCAAACATAAAAATGTTCCAACGCAAGTGTTGGGTCTCGCTAGAAAAAGCATATGCGCTTGAAGTACCCTCACTGGTACTTTGGTGGTGACTGCGTGAAACAAGAGATGCGCTCAAAATGGCTGCATCTTTTGCAGATCACAATTAGCACGTCGTGACGCTAACAAAACACGACCACGATCACTGCCCTCAGATGTGCTTAGCCAAACATGCCAAGAACGTATGCCTGGAACACGTGGCAACGATTTCCACTGGCTCTTCTTAAACTGACGGAATGTTTCTAGCTCGTCTGAATTTGCACACAGCAGCTTGACATTCTTGAGCTTCGCGCTCATTTGCGCCGCCATTCGGGATGCTGACATAATCACAGCTGAGCTTGCCGCTCTGAGGTTGTAGAGCGTAGCCTGATGCTTTAGTAGGCCACCAACACCGCCACAAGAGTTATTGCCATGTCCTGTGGCGGAAAAAAATCCACTTTGTTGATATATGATTTTTCTGACATAACTCGAACAACTGGTACTTGTTTTTGAAGTGACTGCATGCTCCATCAGAAACATAAGTAACATGCATGTCAGGCTTAAGTTGTTCCTTCATATAGTTGTGGATTATTTGTAGAGCAAAACAGGCAATTGCAGCATCATGGCATGTGTCATCATGGAAGACGGCAAAACCTTGAATTGATTGCTTCCTTGTGATGACACACGTGAATATAGACACCTGTCTTTTGTGCCAGTGATACGACTGTACCTCATTCGGTAAAATGGCTGTCCAATTTTCACGAAATCAAAGTAAAAAATGCGAGATTCTTTTTCTTGGTTCTCTTTCGCCTAGCGTATTGCTGATTCTTGAATGCATCTTATGTAACCATGGGTAATCCACTTCACGAACCATAGACTTAGCTCTCGCAGAAAAGCACTTGCCTGGGCTGTTTTTTTCTTTTACTAGATCGCCATTTTTCCCATACTGCATAGGCTACCTCAATATTTTCAGGGATTCCTAAACATGTGGCTGTCAGAGCGTCCTCCTTAGCACAATAGTAACAATGGCCTAAAAAACAATCACTTGTAGGGGAGCTGCAAAGACACAGTTCTTTCAAGAAGTCCGCTGTGTAGGCACCATCGGTGACGTCTTGTAGGGCAGTAACACACTCCGTGACATTAGCACAGTATATACAAAGGCACACTTCTTGGTGTGGTGCAAAAAGAACCCACTTCGGCCTCAGTGAATAAAACTTTGAGAGCCCAATTGACGTGTTTGGATTAGCTTCTCTAAAGAGACGGTAAGCCTCTCGCACCGAACGGGTCATAAACCTTTTCGAAACAAGCTCCTTTTTTCCGTCAATGATAACAGATACTACATCTTTTTTGTTGGGACTCTGCCGAGAGCAGCTTTACTCATCTTTGGAGTAGTAAGCCATAGCTGCGTGGATGTCCATTGGGTTCAGCCGTGTGCTTTTTACCACATTTGGTGCTAACCATATCCCGTGTTTTGCGCGCCAGCGTCGGGATCTGTATATCATGTAAGCTGACAAGTTTGATATAAGCGCTTGGAGTTTTCGGCGCTCTATATCGCTCGGCAACAGTGTCAACAGACGCATGCACTCTTGATACGAAGAACACGTTTCATAGGCTTGCTTGAATTTCTTGAACCACTGGGCACGCACACTGCATTTTAGATCTGATGGTTGAAGTGGCGGTTACACACGTTACGGTGGCATTTCACGGTTACTGTAGAATTACTGCTTAGTTGTCTTGGCTCCGCATGAACTTTGCTGTTTTGCGCATGCAGCTTCTCCAGTCGCATATGTGACAATGCTTCAGGCGTGTTTACGCACCGCTCTTGACTTCTGCCTTTTTCTTCTTCCGGCAAAACCTCATCAGCTATTTCAACTGAGAAGCCATTAGACGAAGACAACCTATCTCTGAGGCGTCTGAAGCAGTTCTGGCAGACGTGGTCGTTGTTATGTCCGTGGCGGGCAGCTTTCGGCAAAAGCTCCTGGAGGGCAAACAGGCCAATGTCTTCGACCTTGCAGAAGTTTCTTTGATAAGGTATTTTCTTTTAATGCAACATGAGGTAATCTGCACAAAATACTCTATTCCGGCTGAAGTGGTCAGCCATCGCCACGTTCCTTGAGGCTCAAATTACTGGCAATGCAACTATGCGTGAAACCAGCAGCACGGAAGTGATCTATCTGCCATCTGTTCCTATGTCTCTCACCTTTAATGAGAGTTGACGTAAAACAGCGTGCGCAAGAATCCACAGTGCGAATACAAAACTGAAGTATAGTACGTAATTGAAGTAATTACGGGAGGCGTAATCTTTTCCCTACTTTGAACCATATGATCTAAAGGGTTGCCTCCGAGATGCGGCGCACAGCAATTCATTTGTAGAGCAGACGACGGATGACAAGTTGCCCTAAAGTGTGTTCTTCAGTCTAATGCGGCACTCTTCGTGCCCCAAATGATAAAAATTTGTTATGAATTGTTTATGAACTCATTCAACATTCAATTCTCTTACCCAACGTGTTGCAAACACATGGCAGTCACATCAGCTCCATCTGTGTGTCAGTAATGGAGAGGCACCACATATTAGAAGTCTCAGTGCTCTACGTATAAGAGTGAATTCAGATACTGTAGAATATCGTGTTCAAAATAGTTACTCCTATCTGCTAAAACAGCCTTTCTTCACCAAATTCGGTCCTGTTTACTCGCGTTTGAAGCTCATTGCCACTTTTCCGTTCCGATTTCTTGATTTCTCAACTTATCAGCGCATTCTCGAAAAGCTCTGATTTGTACCACGAATATTGCCGCTAAAAACAAAATAATGCAACATGTTTTTCTATATTACTGTATGATGGTCTTCAGTTGTCTATTTAAGAGATTTTAAGAAAATTCGAAGATGGGTTTTTTTATTATTCAAATTTCAGGGGAGTACACTTTTACCAATATGAGAACTTTGAGGCAATATATAAAAATTTACATTTAGCCTACGGCAGCAATAATTTATGTACCTAGTGAACACACTATATCCTTGAAACGTGTCAAGTTTGAAAACGCTGCTTGCAATACTTTCGGAGAAAAAAAATGAGGAATACGTAGCTTTTTTTAAACTGTCGCAAAATTAGACATTTTTTAAAGCTATTTTCTTAAGGTCTGCAAACTTGAAACCGTATGAATTCATTCTTCATTAGATATGCATTTCAGGTAAAAAATATCTTCCTTGAAACAAAAATATTTGTCTTTTTATAGCATATGCAATTTTCGAAAATGACAGGTGACGAAATTGGTGCCTCCGTGTTGGTGAAGTTTGATATTTTTTTTCGCGTAAGTTATGCCGTTAATCATAAAACGAAGTTGACTTTCGGGCTACCTGGTGAGAGGTGCACAAAATATAAAATACTCAATGAAATCTAAAATATCAACTTTTGGACCCGTGTCGATCTCTCGTGAAATCACCCAACTGAATAGTCAGCACTGCAACCATAACTGACGTTTCACGATTACGGTGTACGTGAAAGATAGTTCCGAGACTTGGCGTAGATCTGTAGCAGAATGCTTCATTGCCACCCAGAATGCTGGGGTTCAATTCTTCTTAGGACCCTGACATTTGTCATTTGTATTAGTTTGGGTCAACGCTGCCGATGCCAGGTTTTTCTTAACGCTCACGAGTTAAAATTAGCCATGTGTGTTTTCTTCGTTCTTGGTTAGATAATAACCACATACCAGTGGCATATACCCTCCCGCAGGTATGTGCCACTGTCTGGCTGAAGGTGTTTGACGACAGACCCGACGGGATTGTGACATTGTTCATGTCTTGACTAGCGCATTATATTTATTTATTTATTTATTTATTTTTATTAATTATTTATTTATTTATTTATTTATTACAAGACGACGATAAAAAAAGAAATGATTCATTTCATAGCCGCAATACAGCAGGGTAAATTTCCTGCGCGAAGAAACAAAAAGTAGGTGATAGGCGGGACAACTGCCAGTCAGAACCAGCTTATCATACCCGAAATTTGCTTTGATGATGGTATAGGACAAAAACGTTCCCAAAATTCATCCGTGTGCTACGAAGAGGCGTCTACTCGGTGAAGTTTGCGAAGTGGCTCGGCAACATATGACGGACTTTTCCATGGTTTGTCTCGGCAGCAACGAGATCAGGCAAACTATTCCAGAGAATAATGGCACGTGGGAGTGCGGACTTGTTGAACGCGTTTGTGGAGCCGCACATACGAGAATAACTGAGATTATTGTGTAATCTATGTCATCTCACACTCCGATACTAATTTTGGTTCGTGCCAAGTCAAGCTGTGATCTCGAGAGCACACAGACGTAAGTGGCTAGACAGACAGATAGATACGCAGATAGACATCAAAAGTGCTCACACTACGAGTATGAACGCCTCGCATTTATTATGCTTGACCTACAAGAAAAGGACGCCCCTTCGTTGGTGCAGACCGTATGTCGTACTAAATCAACGCCATGGTTTACTGGTGAGAGCTGTAGTGATAGCATGGTGGTTGTCGGAGATGGGGTGCCTCACAAGCAAACTGAAGAGAATATGCAGAAAATTTGAGAAAATCACACCTCTGATACTCGCGAGAAACTTGAAACCATCACAGAACTTCTGCAAACAAAAATTCGTCATGCAAAAAAAAACTTTTTTTGGCAAATTTTCTATCAAAGTCAGAACAAAAAAAATTGTTCTGAAATTTTGGTAAATGTCATAAAATATCACAGGGTGTTGTACTTCCTCGTTTAAGCATGACGGAAAAAAGTAAAGAAATGTTCAGGTAAGACCAGCTATATGATGGCAAGTACACATACTTTGCCATCATATTTTCATTCTTGTTGTCAAACAGTGTTTTGCCTTCGTCTATTAATGAATGCATGCCATACGTGAATCACGTAGTTTTTGAGGAAAACAAAATTCAGTGTTTTGTCAAACACTTACACTCTAGCAAAGTAGGTAGAGTGAATTGATTGAGAGGTGTTTTTTCTCCCCCAAAATTTGCGCGCCGGTGATCGCACCCTTTCTTACGGTACTAAATTAGAAATCTTCAAGTAGGAGAAGCCTGCCACATGACTAGAAGGTAGCATGCGTTTTTTATGTGTATAAAGTAGGTCTTCGTGAATTGGTCAACAACTACAGACTGATATTTATATCTTGCAAGTACAGTTTGCAAAATATTAGATCACGCCTTGTGCAGCAATGTAATGGCACACATAACATATCAAAATTTTCTCAGTCCAAGACAGAATGGTTTCAGACGAGGGCTTTCCGGCATAACTCAAATGGCAAAGTTAGTTAAAGAAGTTTGTAGCACATTTGCTGAAAGCTCCTGTGTTGACTCTATATTTGTAGACTTCAGGAAAGCGTTTGACTACGTAGATCACGGATTATTTGTGTGTAGGCTACGTTGGTTTAATATCAATGACACCATGTTAAACATGTTATCACCATCATATCAAATATGATGATAACATGAATGGGAAGTGCTTGTTCTTGCTTTCTAAGTGCGTAATGGAAGATGGTGCAGAAACAGGTATTACAAGCGTAACATCTGGCGTCCCTCAGGGCTCAGTGTTGGCCCCCTCGCTTTTTAGGGGCGAAGCTCCTTAGGGCGTGGGCTGTGCGTCCCCTGTAGCCTGTATGTAGCCACCTCTAGTTTAGTTCTTGCAGTGTTCACTAGATGGCGGTACCGTCCCCTGTATGTAGCCACCTCTAGCTTAGTTCTTGCAGTGTTCACTAGATGGCGGTACCGTCTCCTGTATGCAGCCACCTCTCATTTAGTTCTTGTAGTGTTTACTAGATGGTGGTACTTGTAGCTGATGATGAAAAGATGCAAGATGTTATAAACTAGGAAGCGGTACTTGTAGTTGATGAAAGACGCGAGATCTTGTAAAATAGGAATGATGTCACATATGGCGCGTGTCATTGGTTGAAGGCAATCGTTCGATTTAGTGCGGCGACGTACGCTAGCGGGAGCGATGTAATAAAATCGAGTGGGCAAAATGTACAGAGGATTCATGGTTTACCAGGTTTATCTCCGGAGCTTCGCCCAATCATCATCATTCACTTCGTGGATATGGCGGAATTTTTTTATTATTACCCAATCATCTTGTTGACACCATCAAGTCTTCTATGAGAGTGTTTGCTGATAATTTTATGATATATAGGGAAGTTGCGAGCGTCGCTTATCGCGTTATTTTGCAAAAGGATTAAGTTGAAATAGTAAACTGGTGCCGTGAATCACAAATCTAAACAAACGCTCAAAAAACTGTCCATGTGCGTTCTACAAGAAAACCGTTTAGCACACACACCTTTAAACTATCTTGTTCTCCGTCACAAAGTGTTCCTGAGTATTCGTTGGTTGGATTCTTTACAGCACACATGTGTTGGTACAGGCACATCGATTTTATTGTAGCAAAGGCACGCAAGTTCTTGGAATTTCGCGGCGTAACACAAAGCAGTGCGCTCGGCAGGGCCACGATCTTCTCTGCAAAAGCTGTATTAGACAGATATTAGAGTATGGGTGCACCATTTGGGGCCCCCACACGAATGCCGATTGCTACTAAACTTGAGGGAGTTAATAACATAGGTGCAAGGTGCTTACGTTGTCGGTGGCTATGAAAGAAGCCTAAGCATTACGGCTACAACGTAAACATTAAAATGCGAGCTTATAGAAAAAAACGAAAGGCAAACTTCGACCTTGAAGCTTTTTCACAATTTTGGTGTGATATGGCCTCATTATCTGCAATCTTCAGCCTCATTGAATATCAGGACGAACAGATCTTGACCTCAAGGTTCGAGAATATAGCTACAGGGCTAACCTGTTTAAAAGCGCTTTCTTTCCCTGAGACAGTTTCTGAATGGAAATAACTACGTGCTGTCACGGTCAGCATACCAGATAGGAGTCTTTTGTCACCTCTCTTTGACATCTCGTTCTGACTTCGGATGCAGTTGAAGTTTATTCATTGGTTAGTTCTTATGACGTAGTTTTTGTATGTTTCATGTTTTACAGTAAGTTTTGTTTTGCTTTTTCTCTATTCGTCTATGTTAGTTGATATTTTTGTCAGTGTTGTTAATTGACAACCGTATATCACTGTTTATTCTTATTGAACTTTGTAGCATTTGTTTGTTTTTCTCTACCAATGTTCTTGACATGTGTGGAAAAATAATTCACTGATCTTGACATGTATAGGAAATCATTTTTTCGTACAACTTATTGTAGGCTTAGTTCTCTATGCCATCATGTATTACACGTCTGTAGCGAAGAAAAGCATCGTGTAGTCACCTGCACAAAATAAGAAAGCATGGCACTTCAAAAAGAAGTAGTAAGGAGAATATACTTAGAAATTTGGCGCAACCTCGACTCACGCAAACACTCACACAAGCACACACACTTACACCAGAGCAACACACACGACACGCAGCGCTCACTACCAACTGTTTATTGCTCCTATCTGACCTTCTTAAATACGTACATCGAAATGCGCAAAGGCACAAACTAACAGAACTGCGCCAGTAGAAAACCAACATGGCGTCACCACACCACTAGGAACATAAAAAAAGTAAAAAAAGTAAAAAAAGTAAAAGGGGTTAACACAAAAAGGAGATATAATCGCTAAACCCTCGCATCAAGGAAAGATATTTCTTGTTGATGCAACACCAAAGATGGCTCGCTGACACATATATCTTTATTCTTTTCTATATAATATGCTTCTAACAGCAAACGTGCTGATAAATTTGAGCTTCTCCCAAGAATCCTTGTATCAGAAAATCGTGGTTCACACCCACATGCGGCAATATGCGACACAAGATGTGCGTACTTGTCCTCGCTTTTCTTAACCTTTAGCGCATGCTCCCTAAGCCGGTCATTGATGCATCGCTCGGTAATGCCAATGTACACGTTACCGCAGGAAAAAGGAATGGAGTATACAACTCCCATGGAACATTTTACGAAGGCATTCTCATGTTTTTTCACGCAACCGCGTCTCTTGCCATTGCAAATACGCGGACATAACTTGGCGAGCTTTTCTGGCGCAGAAAAGACCACAGCCACACCATGCCTTGCAGCAACCTTCTTAATATTATGGGAGAGCTTGTGCACGTAAGGCACGACTTGAAGCTTGGAACCCGAAGGATCCCAAGTAGCTCTATCCCTTTGTGTTCCACGTTTCATCTTCTGCAGTAGTGACTCGGTGACCGCGTTTAGGACCGACGAAGGGAAGCCCGCCGCCGTCAATCGGCTGATCTGTTCATAAAAACTAGTACGCATGTGGTGTGGGCACGACTTAATCAACGAGGATTCCAGACATAGCGAAGCAATACCTCTTTTAACTAATTTCGAGTGCGCAGAATCATACGGCAACAGCCCCTTCTTCACTCTAGGCCGGTAGACCCAACAAAAGTGTTCACCACCCCACAGTAGCTTGAGGTCTAAAAACTGGAGACAAGTCTCTGTGGGTACCTCGGTAGTGAACCTAAGTCCGCGTCCATGTCTTTAAAAACACTAAGCACATGTTCACAATAAGAACGCTGCACTTCATATGATACCTCATCCGCACGCACACTCACTGAAGTACAGGCGTCTACTTGAAAATCTAAAACGTAATTGGGGGGTGTATATGGCCCAGCACGTAATGTGTGTTGCTCTGGTGTAAGTGTGTGTGCTTGTGTGAGTGTTTGCGTGAGTCGAGGTTGCGCCAAATTTCTAAGTATATGATGTATAACCAACTAGCCCAACAACAAGTTTTATTAGTAAGGAGAAATTTAGGGGTTTTATTTAGCCGTGGTCAATACAGCTAGCGTTCTAAAATTCAAATCAATCGATCCCAATTTCTCCGTTTGCTTGACAAAGCTTGATGCCAAATTTTCCTCTTACATGTTATGTGAATCGGCGACAATGCTTCTGTGCTTGAAACGCACAGAAGCTGGAGATAGAAATAACGAACATGTGTCAAGCCGAAAGATTGCAGTCATCCTTTATCTTCACGGCGTCTCAAATCGCATCAAAAAGAATGTGGGATGCGCAGGTGTTCGTGTAGTATTCAACACCTCAAACAAGCTGGGAGCCATCTGCTGCCAAGTGAACTCTCGGAAACTCAGGACTCCGACGTGCACCAAGAGGCACATCGTGTTCTTCGTCGGGTGCCGAGGGAAGGTCGTGTACGTGATCCCCCTGACGTTCTCACTGGTGTCCGTTGGCTAAACGGGGCATTGCCTCAACGGACGTCTAAGAGAACACAATAAGTTGTCTAGAGTGGCATGGGAAGCAACTTCGCTCTCCATCAGCAAGCAGTGCGCGTCAGGCCACTGCGCACCTGAGCTTGAGAAGACGCGAGTACTAAGAAGTTATAAAAGGAAACAGAAACGGGAGATATTTGAGGCGTATGTCATCAAAACGTCGGGCAGCAGATGCATCAGTAAACCATCTGTTGAATTGTTTTCTTGTTAAGTAGACTGTCTCGACGATTCAGAGTGGTAGGGAATTTAAATTTGTTTTTATCTTGTTTGAGAATATGGTGGAGCTATCGTGTCACGCGATTTCTCGACTTTATACGGGCAATGAACGCAAAAAAAGCTTAGTTTTGAGTGCGCCTCTTTCCAGTCAATTGCTTATTCTTACAATTTTGTACAAGGCGCTACAACTAATCATTGCAATGAAGTACCAGCTAGCCTGCATAGACACCCTTGTTAAGCCTTGTATGGCACGACGATCGTTCGCGATAGACTGATTTCACCGCTTAAAAACATTATGGCTCGTTTACTGCGTTTCGCGGCAGTGTAGATACGTCAAAAAGCGCAATATTCTTACTGACTCAACTCTTGGCTCTGCTATTTCACCTGCTTTCTAAGGAAGCAAGTGGTGAGGAGAAAATGGCACTTGTGGGACGGGTAGGGGAGGTGAGAAAAAAAATACTGTCCCAAACTTGAACTCACTGCAGTGTAGGGGCCCTTCTAGTTAGCTTGCACGATCTTCAATTGCATCTTGATCTAGCAGGAGCGAGCCGGCTGTCTTGTTAGGGACAAAGACGCCGCCTTTCATATTTCAGCCTTGGCGTTGTCATGGCAGTGAAAATGCGAGACGACACGCAACGTCAGCGCTTCAGATCCTAACTCAGCGAAGGCTGTTTTATCTAAGTGTCTCGTAAACAATGCTCATTGCGCTGACGGCTTAGTTTCATACACCGTCGTCCGTACTCGTTCCACGACTTTACAGGTGAAAGAAAATCTGCAGCTGCGTGCTAAATATAACAAAAAGTACGAAAATCGAAAGTTAGAAGGAAATCAGGCCCTTTATTCAGCCGCAGTCAATACATACAGTGTTCTGAAAGCTGAACAATTGATTCATTGAAGCAGACATGATTGTGATTGAAACAATGTCCGCGGAGTTTAGCGACACCTTATAAAAAGAACGCGTTGCGGTGACAGATAATGAGCATCACCAAGTGAGCGCTATACCAATCCGGATATTCGCACACTTTCAATAATGTGTACATAATTACAAAGAAAACGTAGCCATATTTAAGCACTGTTTGTACTTCACGACCAAGAGTCAAAAAGAAGTCCAACAGCCCTGCTTCTTCCTGCCTGCGTGCCGGATTTGGGGCGCCATCTTGCTGATCTGGCTGATCTATTTCTAGGTTCGATTGCGACAGCTCCGTCGAGAGTCTTTGCGTCGATGATGTAGGCTGGGAAGGCGACGATTGCTGTACTACGGTACTTTCTTCATCCGTGTCATACATAAGGGGTTGCAGCGGCATAGCCCCTGTTGCCGACACAGGTGTCAATGCATTTGACGCCGGCGCAGTTCCGCACATCACCTGAACCTGTAGAGTCTCCAGTGCCGTATTGTCTTGGGTACAACTGCGTGGGTCCTCCTGTGACGGCGGAAGGCGGGACCCCGTTGTCTGGGTTCCGTCAGCATCTGGGACGTCGTACCCAGTTGTCCTAAGACCTTGCGCTGCGCGTTCCAACAGCCCATGCGATGAGTAGTACGCACAACCGAAAGCTCCGATGGTTGGGTCGGGATCACTTAGAACCTGTTCTGTCGTCGACACGTCGCTGCTCTCTTGATCAGGCAAAAGACGGTCTGGAAGAAGCAGTGACTCCATGACTGGTCGGTGTTTGCCGATGGGGTCACCCAGGAACAGAGTCTCCATTGCGGCTATTACTCCAGACCCCTCGTGGCAACGCCCTTGTCCTTCGGTTGTCCTTCCGTTGTACTCGAATGCATCGACGCTTGTCTGCGTATCCTTCAGTCTAGAAAAGACAACCAGCTCCTGTTTGCTGCCGTTGGTCTCAACTTTTGTCAGCTGCTTTGAGTGCAACTGAGTTGTATGCTCGGAAAGGGAAGGCACGGTTTCGGCAGATGTGTAACGCCTGTTTTCACCGATAATTGTGTCTTCGCCGAGTGCAGTCGGTACATCGTACACATCCGCCATTGTCAGAATTTCAGCAGGAACACCTTCTCCAGTGTTCAGCTGACTGCCCTTTGCATCAGTTGCTAGTGAAACCTAGTTCATCTGTGATGCAGCGGCTGTAGTCGTATTACACGTAAAGAAAACGGGGCCCTAGTATTGCTGGTCACAATCTAGTCCAATGCTGACGAGCCGAACTATAGCATATCAATTCCTTGATGGGCAGCGCACAGGGTTAAAATAAGACAGATTAGCTTTGTGATATGGCGCCGCGATATAATGTGGCCAGTAGGCTCTTAAACATCGCATGGCTATGTACAGGCAGCATGACCAAGTTGTACGGATTGCTAAACTGGCAACAAAAAGTGTCCAAAACTGATCGCCACAGGCATAGACGCCCACCGACGATTGAAGCACACGCGATTAGATGAGGAGGGCAAAAGTACCAAAACGAAAACCCCGATCTATTATTGTTTCAAATTAGCGTAATTTTTATACGTCGAAGTTAACATTAAATTTACCTTATGGTACACCTGAAACTAGGGTAAATGCCTAATTGCCTCATTTTTCTCGTTGAGTGCCATAAATGCGGCGCGTACCCAGCTAATCTGCTATCAGGGCTTGTGCTTAGCTCCGCGCATTGACTAGTGAAAGAGGCATCGCTCACTTTTCCATGGTAGTTTCAGCGTACAATCCGTAGTCTATTTATTTGCTGATGTTCTGTTCGATGTCGTGATATTTCACAGCTAAAATAGCTCACAGAACGCGTAGATAGCCGCTCTTGTGACTGCTGACTGCCTTCACTGGCACACGGCCGGCATGCCCTTGCCTTTGGTGAGGATGAATGTGACACGCTAAAGAACGAGAGGATGTACCCTACAGTCGCCATAGCAATATTCTCAAGCCTAGTGTCTCGCAGCCCTGGTTTTCCGTGACTTGGCAAAGTGAGTGTTTGAACTATTATGCTATTGTGCTTGTGAACAGTTCCATATGCAATGTTTTCGGTGCATATAGCAAGTACACTGTCCGGCTAATAAAAAAAGGCCCCGTATCTGCATGTAATCGCAAATGCTGTTGAAAGACGATAGTCTTGCGTGTGGAGAGTGAACAAAACACTTCATGTTCTGCGCAAGAAAATCGGTGAATGGTATTCTGGAGGCGCTGCGTTAGAGTGCCTCGAGCGTGCAGCGGAGGCGAACGAACGCATCAAGTCATGTCACACGTGAGACATGAGATGCCATCTGGCAGTTTTCTTGGAAAACGCAGCGCGTGGCTTTGAGACGGGTGTGCGCACCCATCTCAGAGGTGATAAGGTGTAGAACGCAACTCCACGGGTAGGTGCCACCACGTCTCGTTCTAGCGAAGCGTTAGAAACACTCGCCTGTTCGTGGAAGCGTTGCATGGTAAACGCACCGTGATAAACGCTACGGTCCTTAAAATTACCCATGTATGCCTTTTCTTGTAAAAGGCGCACATGCAGAATATATACGTGTTGTTGTGGTGCCCCAGACATGCACAATAATTGCTTTTTAATTGACAATTGCACAAGTGTGAACGCTGAAACTTGAGCAACATTGGTGGGCGCTGTGGATGGCGTCGGCCATTTCACGTACCCGATGTTTATATGAGTGGACAGACAGACAGACAGACAGACAGACAGACAGACAGACAGACAGACAGACAGACAGACAGACAGACCAAATGTTTTGCGTCAAAGGTCCCCAAGAAAGACTATCGCCTTTAAAAAAAACATTGCTTCCTGAATCTTTCTTCTTAGTCATCCTTTTCTCTTGCGCACGCAGTTAGCGAGCCACAAGTCCCAATCAATTCACGTACTTATATGGCACAAAAAGTATGCAATTAGAAATTTTCGTATTTGCGCCACGTAGGGCAAACGAATGACGTCGCTACCACTTCCGGTTGTGACGTCATTTTTATGTTATTTTTAGTTGTTCTAAGCTGTCCTTTTAATACGTTGCTTGTTTTATTAGCCGAATAACGTACTTTAAATAAACACCAAGAACATTGCAGGTGAAAAACAAATGTGATATTGTAAGTACGATAGCGCAAAAGCTTAAACATTAACGCTGCCCAATCCCGAAAAATCGCTGCAGCGAGACAGCAGCCTTGAGAATATCACTTTGGCAACCATATAGTATGAACTCTCGCTGCTTAGCGTGTCGCATTTGCTGTCACCAAAGGCCTTATGCTAGCGAAGGCAGTCAGCTGTCACAGGAGCGGATATCTACACATTTTGTGAGAGCTAGTTCATCTCTGAAATGTCACACTAGCGAGTAGCACATAAGGAAAGATGGAAATCAACTACAAAAGGCGCACACGAAACCACCATGCAAAAGTGAGCGATGTCTCATGAACCCACCAATGCTCCGAACTACAAGCAAACCCTGATAGGAGATTGCTGGATACGCCTCCCCACCATTTCAGGCACTCGACCAAAAAATGAGCCATTCAACTATTTATCTAGTGTCCGATAAACCTTAAAGTAAATGTATAGTTAACGTTGACATATATAAAATTACCACTGCTTGGAAAATTATTTTATTAGGGTTTCGGTATTGATTATTTACCCCTTTTCCCCTAATCACCTGGAGGTGCTTCCATTGTCGGTAGGCGTTAATACCTGTGGCAATAGGTAATAAGTTTTCGACACTTTTCTTTCGATGTTTTGCAACCTATATAATGTGACCGTTCCGCGAGTTCGATAAGTGAAGCGGGATGCAGAGCTAACGGTGTATAAAAGTTCAGCGAGTGCTGTACTTCGAACTATTGGCCTTGGACCTTATCCAGAAGGCATGGGTTGACAGGAATAAGTGTGTTGCTACTGCGTTCTTGAACATCGCATCGTTTTTCCACCTGTGCCGAGGCAAGCGTTCGGCGTTTGGTGTTACCCGCATGGTGCCGCTGCGCGTTTTACACTGTACTCGCGACGTTCAACTTGACGAAAGTCACCTCACGACTTCGCACACTGTAGAACTTGTATTTTCACCAGACTGATTCGCAAAACACAGCCAGAGCGGAACATCAAATTACGTCAGGTGGTTTGTCATAGTAGACAAAGTTTATAAGCGCACCTTTCTTTGTAGTTCTAGGGCAGCATTGAGTAATAATAGCGCGCTTAGTAGGTACCAAAAAAAATTGCGTAAAATTAAAATACTCTCACAAGTTTGATGCTGAATGGACCTACGTGTTATTGTTGGGGAGATAAACGTCATTTGCAATGTATAACGATTGCTTCACCTTTGAATAAAATTTTGTTTTCTCTTATTAGTGCTTGTTCGTTACAAACGTAGTCGCGCTTCAATCGCAGCACTCATAACTCGCCATGTTGATGTCGCTCGCAATGGCTTCTAGCTCACTTTTCGTCCGAATTTTGGCGGCTTAATAAATTAGACCTTTCGCAAAATGCTGGATGTTCGTTGTGGCTCATTCACATTGGGAGATTCGCCTTGCGTAGCAGAGGAATTCGTGTGCGGCCGCCATTCCGCTTGCTGCGGACGGCAGATGTGAGTTCGCTTGTTGTGTTCGCATATAATCACATAAACAGGAGCAAAGTCGTCAAGCTGCGGGGCCTGCTGACAATCAGCTCTCTCGATATGCTTGAGAAGCAGAAACAAAGATTAACCGAAAAAGAAACGATGCAAACAGCGGTGCTTTGTGTGGCCTTGACCACGCCGAGATGATGCTACCCATTCGGCAAGGTAGTAACAAGGCGTATGCATTGAAAGGGTAGTTGAAGTTTCTTGCTACTCGTGAGCACAGCTACTTCACGATTGCTGCTGAAGAAAAAGGAATGCTTACGAAAGGCTTCCCTGCTGGTACAGTCTTCGGTGAATATCACATCAAAAACGCACCGCTGTTTTTTTTTATTTTTCATTCACAATCCTATTCGTTCGTTATGAGCTTATCCGGTGGCAGCTGCCGCAAAACTTGAACCGAGACCGACGGCTGCGGAAGGAGACGTTCAGGTGAATCTCACTGTCCCCGAACCTGATTCCGCACCGATTTCGCCGCGAAATGTCTCAGTATGAACGGAGCTTTAAAGGGGCCCTGCATGCGACAGTATTTGAGCACGCATTTTTCATCGGTTGTTCTGGTGCTGTGATATGCGCTTATTATGTTGCGCAAATGGCTACGCCAAAATCAACGCTGTTTTAATGTTAATTCACGGGACAAACTAACTTGATTTCAGACAACAGCGACACAGATCAGCTATTTTTGTTATGGGAAGTGGCGTCGTGTCATTAGACGTGACTACAAGAACAGTTTGCTTTTTATTGGCTTGATGAAAAAAATAGAAAGCAATATTTATACGTTGATAGCTAGGCCATACGAGTGAATGCTAAAAACAGCAACAACGTTTATATTTTCCAAGAAAGAAATCCTTCCTGTTTCAAAATTATGTATTTTCAGACGAACGAACACAACACGTAGTCTGCGAAGGAGGCATCGGTACGCCGGCAACTAACAGTAGAAACGCATGTCGCATTTTTAGCGAGCCAAGAATGCAAGAGGCGGTAGGCGCTGGCGTTGCCGTATAACGAGTCTTGCATGTAAGCCGAGAAGTGGCCTCACCAAAAGCGTATGCGTGAATCCCGACGCTCGTGGTTCGTTGTAATTATGCTAACGACGCCGTCAAAAAGAGCGGTAGCGAGGTATCGTGTGAAAGCCATTATGCGGTGATATTTCCGGAATGTCTTCATCAGACGCGCGCTGCGATTCCAAGCGTTCTTTGACGTCAGCAGGCGAGTGAAATGCGAAAGAAAAGGTTTGTCGTCGTCGTCTGCTCGATTTTTGAGGATTCATAACTCCACTTTCCATGCACCAATTTCCGTGATTATTTTTGCATTCATCTCAGTAATAATCGCTTCACACGTCCTGGTGCTAAATATGGCTGTCCCAAAAGTGTCGCAGGGTGCCTTTGGGTGTGCGAGCAGGTGGATAGATAGATGGATGCTATAAGCGTCCCCTTCATAACGAGTTGGTCACAATTGTGCCATCAGGCTTGCAAGGAAAAAAAACTGTCTTATTTTGTTGGCCTATTCCATTACCCACTTCAAATAAATCAATCTTGTTATAAGACAGAAAAATATAAATTCTATTTCCATCTCTACGCCTATTCCGGCGGAATCACATCACTTTTCCACAATTTTGTTTTCTTTTACCTCTACTTTTCTGCCCATGATACTTTAACAGTCTCTTACTTGCTTCTTTCGTGGGCGTGTTCAGCTTTCCATGTTTGTCCTTAAAACCCAAAGCCTCATGTAGACTTGTGCCCACACGTATACCTGGGTGGATATCCACCACATTCAATCAGAACATGCTCCATCGTTTTGTTAGATCCCCCACAGCATGTACATTATTTTTCCTCTGTATTGATTCTCGCTTTATGGCTATGCGTTTTAAGGTAACCCGACCTGGCTCCGAACAGTAAAGTGCTTCCCTTTGAATTATCACAAAAGCTCTCCCGCTGTGTTTCATTCTTGCCCTTTCGGTAGTTACTGCGAGCCGGCTTCTTTTCCGTCACAGTCATCCAATAAATCCCCTCCGCCTCTCTTACTTTTTGATTAATTTTCCTTGTTGCCATATTTCTCACATTGCCAGCCGCATATTTACTGGTGAGCCTCCTAGGAGGCGACACCTCATGGTGTTGGCGGTATGTTACGATGCTTGCCCACGAGTATGTGCGGCGTTAAAGATATGCAGATCCGCTACGCATCAATGGTAACGTCACCCCGCCACGGTGGTCAATTGGTTAAAGCACTCGACTGCTGACCCGAAGGTAGCGAATCCCGGCCATTGAGGCTGTATTTGTGTTGGAGGCGAAAATAATGTAGCGTGGTGTGCTCAGATTGGGATGCACGCTGAAGAACCCCAGGTGGTTCAAATTTCGGATCTCACCACTACGGCGTCACTCATACTCATATCGTGTCTTAGGGACGTGAAACCTCAGCAATTATGATTGTTAAAAATGGTTACGTACAGTAGCACCTTTATTGAAACGAATAAGCACTATACTTTAGGGTGCTTGGGGCACCTCCCTGCCAAAAATGCGCGTTATTGCTGCTAACATACGCCCGGTTACATCAAAATAAACGGTTCCCGTTATCTGGCTCTTCAGATATACTTAGTCGCATGAAAGAGTGGTAACCTCGGGTAATGTGCATAGCCGCGAATAAAATGGCGCTCACCGAGATAATTTCAGGTTTTAAAAATCTGTACTGATCTGCAAGTCTACTAGGCAATGTATGCTCCGGAGCCCACCACATCAGACCGCAACTAGCGCAAGGTGGTGTTCCGTAAAGTAAAGTCTGCTGCTCACGCCATCTACACAAGTGTGAACCTGGCTGTACTTGCTATACATCACTTACATGTACATATATTACGTTACATTGGTTGGTACTTAACACTCGCAATTTTCAAGCTGCCTTTAGGCTTGTTGTAATAATCAGCTTTAAGACGAACCTCAGCGATTTCTCCGTCCGCCGCTTAGCCGTTAGATGAAAATTCTGACGAACTTATGTGCACTTTGAGACAAAAGTATGTCGGGTCTGTCTGTCTGGTGAGAACGAAAGTCGCCTATTTTAGCGTGATTTTTCGGGGGGGGGGGGAAGGGTTATCACTTAATTCTTGGTATATCGCGGTCGTGACAGCCTGTGTCTAGTATGCTATAACTCTAGTTTAGGCGCACGAAAAACACAAAGGAACACAGGACCTATAAGCTTCTGGTATACCATGCACATCCAACTAGCCCAACTTGTGATTCTGAAGCCTGTGTCTATTGCAGAGACATAAGACTCTTTTTGACAAAGTGGCCAGTGACTTGCTTTCAGAAGATAATCGCTGCTTACGCTCCTGTGCAGTGTTATGGCGAAGCAAGAGGAACCATAATGATTACAATTAAAGAAAGCTCAGGTAGCTGATGTACTAGGTGAGCTCAATATACTAGAAGCTAAACCTTTACGCGCCTTTCTGCAACCAATGACGTGACCTGCGAGACGGACTTCTACCATATATATGCTGTCCACAGAATCTTAGCGCCAAGTCAGATTTCGTCAAGAATGCTGTTAGATACGAAGCTTCACTCCAGATGATGGCTGGCGCCACTCGGTCATTATGAGAAAGCGACGTTTTTCACCAAATCCAACGCTATTTTTTGGTCACTTTGCTGGGTCAAATTGTGGAATAAAGTGTCAAATATCAGAACACATTGCTGATCTTGGTATGTTAATTGTTGATGTTGTACATCACGTGTAATGTCGTATTCTTCGTTTTCTCCCCTACAATAATGCCCCTTGGACGCTGTAGGTATCTGAATAAATAAATAAGTTAAATAGTTATTAAAAACACAAAGTCCAACGAGCAAGCTCGAACGTATTGCTAGCAAGCACCACAGTCAATCATCCTGATGGTCGGTTCGTAACATTTAGGCAAAACACGGCTACCATTTAAAATCGCACGCAGTTGTAGACCTCCATGATCGCGAAACATTCGCAGACACTGAACCGAATGTCGCCGGTTTGATCCTGGCCGGAACGGCCACATTTCGATTGCGGCGAAATGGTCGAGGCCCATGTAATGTGCGATGTCAGAGCACGTCCCCCCTTACGTCGTCTCTCATTATTATATGTTGGTTTTGGAACATATAACCCCAGGTAGTAGGTTTACTAGTAGAAAGAAATCATAACCCGATTACACCTGCACACACTTTTGCGTTGGCAGGCTATTTCTTTATGCTTTCGGAATGCATTAGTCGTCTTACTTCGCACTAGTTCAAAACGGCACCAAACTAGTGGTGATTCCCCTTATAGAAGTGATGGCATGGCATTTACCACTGAATTTCAAGTTTTGCTGAGCTCAAGAAAGTGGGTGTTATTTATAATCACGTACAGCCGCTGTATTTTGACACAGACTAAATTCAAAGATAGCCGTGTACTTACGTTAAGCAACACAATTAAACACCTTGTTAGACAAAGTTTATGAGATCTTTTCCCCTACCTAATATTTATATTGAGGCAAAATCTCTTAAAAGCATGCAAATAACTAATGAATGGGTAAGCGGCGTTGAGAAAAGAGACAAATTGCTTGATCTGAGTTTTCCACTTCGGCGCATCAAAAAATAACGAGAAATTCACTAGGGAATGATGATTATTTGGCTAATCAGTGACATCGTTTGTTACCGTAAATCAACCGCGACACTGAACACTCATGCATCTAAATGAGTACCAAATGGTTTAAAGGTATATGCAATATTTATTGGTCATAACAGGTATGTTGTGCTGAGTTGTCAATTTCAATTTTCCTTCAACATTACTGCTTTGTCGTACCGTATCTATCTTGAAGTAGGTAAATACGAGGTCTGTACACGTTTTCTTAGTGGTTGTTGGTTGTTTTCAATCATACGAAGCACCACGTAGAGTGTACCGAAATGTCATGTACTGCACAAGCATGTCGTTGTTTGTGACCGTCATCGTCATCATCGTCCTTCCGGAACGAGCACTCCCGAGTTTCGGCACCAAATGATAAGAATGAGCTGAACGAGCACCCGTGGTTGTAGGTCAAGAACATGATGTTTGATTCATCAAGACTCGCTCCGCTTTTCTACTTCCTTCTCTTTCTTTCCCTCGGTTCCCCCTCCCCCACCAAGCACATGCCCCAACTCTTTATTTGGGATGCTCAGACATTTTTGTTGCTTGCCGATCTTCCTCGATGAAGGCTTGATGCGGCATGTAATAGCAGTGTCATTGGTGCCCTTTGTTCCTCGGCCACTTCTGCCACTCCACTAGTCAAGAACTCTCTGATGGTATTGTCGTAACGTCGCAATACACTTTCGTCTTTTCGTAGCCTTCGAGTGAGTTGCTTCAATCTGGTCATTGCGACCCCCTTGTTTTCATCAAACTACACGGTATGTTTCTATGGAAGATTGATTGATTGATTGATATGTGGGGTTTGACGTCCCAAAACCACTATATGATTATGAGAGACGCCGCAGTGGAGGGCTCCGGAAATTTCGACCACCTGCGGTTCTTTAACGTGCACCCAAATCTGAGCACACAGGCCTACAACATCTCCGCCTCCATTGGAAATGCAGCCGCCACAGCCGGGATTCAAACCCACGACCTGTTTTCATGGAAGTCGTACTGAGTATCTTTTCTCTTCACATCTTTAGTTCTTTGTGAAATACTTCATCGCACTCTTTTTTTTGCGTCTTGCTTAATGCCCTTTATGCCGATGGTTTCTATGTTCCAGAAATGACTTAACTCAGAGACAGAGCTAAAGCTCAAGAAAGTCGGTTAGATTTACAATCACAGCCGCTGCACTACGACACAGGCTAAATTCAAAGATAGCCGTGTACTTACGTTAATGAAAACACTAAAAAACCCAGGTTGACAAAGTTAATGGGATGTCTTCTACTACCTGATAGTTGTGTTGAGGCAACATCCCTTAAAAGCGTGCAAATAACTAATGAATTGTAAGTGGTGTTGTGTATTAGATAAGACAGGAGAGAAATCGCATTGGCCTGAATTTTACTCTTGGGCGCATATAAAATAACAGGATATCCACAAGAGAACGATGATTAGTGGGCTAATCAGTGCCGCCGTTTGATTTTACCTTAAATCAGCCATGACACTGACTACTCACGCAGTGAATCGAGTGCCAAATGGTGTAATGGTGTATGCAAAGTTTATTAGCCATAACCGGTATTTTGTGCTGAGTTGTCAATCATTGCAATAGCAATTATACGGAAACTCTCAACCGGATATCACCACCGCCGTCGGCGTCGATGTCATGCACCGTATAAGTGTACGTATATATATATATATATATATATATATATATATATATATATATATATATATATATATATATATATATATATATATATATATATATATAGGAAAACGCAACAAAGAAAAAAATTATAAAGAAAGACTCCGGTATGCAGAATAGAACTTGGGACCTCCGCGTCGTGAATGCAAGGCGTTGACCACTGAGCCACCGAGATAAACCTTTTTGGACGTTCATGCTGCAAGCTATTTATATCTACCATTTACCGCTGTTGAAGCATCCCGGGGGGGGGGGGGGATATCGTGCTTTCATCATTATCAGCAAGATGGCGCAATGAGCGCGCGGTGACTCTCATAACTGACGCGAACTTTGCCCCGCGGAAGGGAGGAGTGGATGATCTCTCGTGCACCCTTATCTTGTGGTGGTGAGGATCATGCGCCTTGGCTAACATTGGGCTTGCACTAGAACAATTATGTTGTAGGTACGGGGCGCACAAAAGTCACTGGTACCACTGCAAAGTCTCCGTTTGCGAAAAGGAAGCGCTTTTCAGACACAGCGAAGTAACAACTGAGACGCTTCTGCGCGTTCAGCTGTACATGTAAGTACTTTCCGTGCGTCATTTGTGCGTGAAAAACGCGGGGCAAGTTTCGATCAGCTTGCGCGACCTGCCCATTCGTTGCTATCGTGTTCATTGCTTCGCCTTTGTGGCAAAGCTGTGCTTTTTTGTTTTTCTGTCAATATTACTGCTTTGTCGTAGCTTTTTTAGCCTGCAGTTGGTAAATACGAGGTCTGGGCACGTTTTTCTAGTGGTTCACGGTTGTTTCCACTCATACGAAGTGCGTCGTAGAGTATACCGCGATGTACAAGTGGTCGATATCTCCAGAGCCCTCCACTACGGCGTCTCTCATAATGATGTGGTGGATTTGGGACGTTAAACCCCACTTATCAATCAATCAGTTTACCGAGATGTCACGTACTGCACAGGCATGTCGTTCTCTGTGATTATCATCGCCATCATCATCGTCCTGGAATGACCACTCCCAGGTTTCAGCACCAAATGTTGAGAACGAGCGGAACAAGGAACCGTGGTCATTGGTCCTGAACAGGATGTTTACTCCATGAAGGCTAGCTCCGCATTCTTACTGCCTTCTCTTTATTTCTCTCGGTCACGCCTCTCCCCAAGCCCATGCCCCACTTCTTTATTTTCAATACTCGTTACATCACCTCTTGCGACCACTGTCAGTACCGCAAAAAGTCAGCGCTCCCGCCCACGGGCCATCTTCAATCAATTGGCGTCCGATATAAACTGTTTCATTGTGTCGGGCTCGACTTACGACAGGCTCGACCTACGGCTCGACTTACGACTCGACCTACGACAGGCTCGCAGAATCATTGGATCGCCATTGCCATGGACTGTGCCACGTGGTATGCAGTTATTTGTGCACTTCTAACCAGCTGCGTGACCAACGTCGTAGAATTCTTGCTCAACAACGTTACCCTTCAGTACGGAGCACTATGGCAGCTCTTAACCGACCGTGGCAGGCAGTTTCTTTCCTGGGTCATCAATGACACTCTGACATCTTGCTAGACCAAGCATAAGATAACAACGGCCTACAATCCACAGAGGAATGGCTTGGCGGAGCGGGTGAACTGAACCATTACCGACATGCTGGCAATGTACGCGTCAGCCGACCACTAATATTAGGATCCCACATTGTGTTTTTTTTTTCACTCTCGCGTATACCACGTCCTGGTATGAGACGGCTGGTTATTCACTTTTAGTTCTCTTAATCAGCTTAAGTCCGATGTTTCTTAAGGCTACGATGATGACTCCTTCGACACACCCACCTACTGAGTACGCCCCAAGAAGCTATTGCCCGCGCTGACCATGCACGCCAACTTGCACGCACTCGATTAACCGACTCGCAAGCGGACCAGAAAGCTGGTTGCGATAGCTATCACAAACACGCCCGTTTTTATCCTCGATGTCTTGTGCTTCTTCGGCCTCCAGCACGCCGTGTTGGGCTTTCTGAAAAGGTCCTGTTTCCTTATACCGGAACATATTATGTATGCCGTCAAGTGGCTGACTTGGCGTGTGAGATCGAATCGGTGTCTTTCACCTCGTCGACTCATCCCTGCACCGACATCATTCACGTAGTTAGTTTCAAGCCATATCGCACTCCGGACTTTACCGATGCAAATATATGGTACCTTTCTCACTACCGTCCTTGATCGGATGCACTCAGTCAGTGCTTTCGCCGCCGAGGGCTAGTGTTATCTGCCGCTGAACTTGAGGACAGAGCAGGACGAGTTGCATCCTGTTTTTTTTCCGCAAGTGCTTTATTTTCACTTTTTATTACAAGAATGCATATACAGATATATGAGCTGATAGCCTGAAAAAGCTTGTATCGGGTCTAGAGTTGATAATTATTATTCATCTCAGTGTAGTATTTTACAGATAGGTATAGAATGACATACCTTAAGAGACAAACAAACGAACAATGATTTTCACGAAGTGCAGCCGAACATTTAAAGCAGATACGTTAAAGGTCCTGGTTCGCAAGGAAAAAAATAATTTACTACACTGCCTAAAGTGACGCGTGGTTCTACCCTCCAAAGTTAGAATATTCCAGATTTTAGTTCCCATGAATTCAATCACTTTTTCACCGTACGCATTATAACATTTTGGTTAATTCAGATTGCTTTTCAGAGCATGTATCGTACGACGTGTCGGAAAACAAAACACGTTATGCTGAATATAAAAGTAGTAAACACAATGCGATGAACAAGATTTGCAATCTTATTAATACACAGAGCCTTAAGCGATAACACTTGCTGTGTCTGGAAGATGTCGTATATTGTATCATTGATACTGTTAGAAATTATTTTTAGTGGCCTTTTCTGCAATTTTTGTAAGAGTTGTAGGTAGGTCGCGCAGGTTACGCCCCATGATTCGGAACATCAACTGATATGGCTATGGCAAAACGCATGATATAAAGATTTGAGTACTTCACGAGAAAATATTGCCTTGTTCCAAAGAGGGCGTGGCATTTGCTCGCGACCTTCCTGCACACGCTCGGAACATGCGCTTCCTAAAATTTATGTTCGTTAAAAATGACGCCAAGATAATTAAATACGTCAACTTCTTGTATAGGTATATTGCTTAAGCTAATACCTATGCGACTGGTGTGAACATTAGTTTTTCTTTAGCGAAAAACTACATATTTAGCTTTATTGCTACTTTAGGGAAATTTGTTTTGAGCAAATGACGCAAAAAATGCTTGCTATATCATGCATCACTTGTATTTGCATTGCAGAGAGTGTGTCACGTGTAAATAATAAAGCTTTGTCATTAGCGTACATTAGCACGCTAGAGTTATGAAGAGCATCAGGGAGGTTAATAATGTATATTGCAAATTACATGTGTCCTAGAACTGATTTTTGTGGGACTCAACTAGTGACTGTGCTGAATGCTGAATAATAGACGCCAATTATTACCATTTGTTTCTGTGAAGATTAACGGCTGGAAAAACGTTCATAGGATATGTTGTTGATACCGTAACTTTCTAGTTTTCGTTGTAGTATGCAGTGAGAAACGGTATCCAACGAGTTCCTAATATCTAAAAATATTCATATTGCTACTAACTAAATATTATGAAGTGCTGAATATACTTATTGAGAGAGTGTTAATACGGCAGTAGATGTTGATCAATTTGATACAAAGCCATGCTGCCAAGGGTAAATTACATTTTTTTGGTTTTGGAATCTTTTCAACTCTTGGAAATTCAGTTTTTCAAACACTATGTTTTTGATACTCAGATCGGATATTAGTCTGTGATTCCATGGCTGATTCTAATCCACAGATTTTAACACATGAATGACTTTGGCTGTTTTCAGTACATCGGGACACAAACTGGTAGCAAACGCTACATTAAATACTTGGCAAATGGAGCTGCAGGGAATGCCAACACTGTCTTTTGAAATTATAGTGTGTATACCATCTTGACCAGAAGCTTTCCCTAAATGCAATTCATTTATAGTTGGTTTCACTTTGTCATGGCTTATTTATTTCAAATGAAAGTGATTTTCAACTATCCTAGCTTGGGCTGGGTTGAGCTTACATGAAGAAATCTGATTAGCTAGGTTACGTCTTATGTCAGCAAAATAGCGAATGATTCATCAGCTACTTGTGTTGATGGTTCTTCCGGTTGAATTGTCTGTATTCAGTCTTTGAATATAACTTCTTTTGTGATTTCCCATATATTTTGTGTTTCTACGGTCTTTCCTCATGGTCGATGTATTACTGCTTTTCTGATATCCTGACCATACTGACCGAGCAATTTCTAAAGCATTTAGAGCTTTCTTTAAAATAGGAGTACGACTTATTGCATTTCTATTTACAATAAAAGTAGTCTTTATGTTTTATTGTTTCCAGAATAGTGCTAATTATTCAAAGACACATGAAATGTTTGAAATTTTGGCGTTTACAGACTCTTGTAAAACCTTTATAGGCATTGCTAATGCATTGATTTAGTGCTAAACGGGCTGTGCTCTGTTTGCGCCATCTTGGCTATTGTTGCCACAATCGCTTTGATTGCGCAAATACTGTAAATACACCCATCTTTTGTCGTCTCCCGTACCATTAAATTAACGTAATATAATTCATGCTCACTTACAAGTATCGGCGCACCTGCTTCAAGAGCTACAACATCGTTTTGCACGGCTGTTGCAAAGCGCGCAATCGCCTCTAATAAACACAATGCTCGAAACAAGAATTGCAATTTCTAGACGGAGTGCTATTTTTTTAGCTTGAGCATGAAACTTTTTCAACAGTGACAGAAACAAGATAAGTAATATGTTCTCTGCTATGCAGCGTAGCAACAAGAGATAGCATTCACGGATTATACACGACAGTGTATAATCCGTGAATGCGCTCTTCAGCGTCATAGTTTTGGCTGTGCTGCCGCAGGAAGCTATCGCAACCTTGTGAAAAAAAAAGGAGTCACTAGTGGAAGTTTTATTTTCGAAATATACAAAAGCTACCTGATGTTATATGTCACAGGTGAGCGCTTGCCCAAATCAGATATAGTTACGAGGGCGTGGTAATATATCTGATGCCCTGTAGCATATCATGATGGTGGAGCCATTGCGGATTCAGGTCCAACCAAAGGTGTGGACGGCTACGTAGGCGACCGTAATAACGTCATCTATAGTTTGTAGTGGGACAGAATATTTCTTCATAGAATTCTGAGCACACGCCTGTAAAAAATAAAAGAGGGACACCAGTCACTATACTAGATACGCTGTTTTCACTAACATGTGTGATCTATTAGCAACTCTTAGAAACATTCTGATGAATTCATATTCTTTAGTGAAATTCCTAACTGTCTCGTTACACGTTGAGCTGGAGCTGAGTATGGCAGGTGAGTGAAGTAGTTCAAATACGATGGTTTTCTTCTGCAAGAGAGGAGCGTGTGAGGAGTGCAAGCCTTGTGACGGTCACATCAGCGTGACACCACCATGGCACGACAGAAAGCGCTCGTTTCTGATGCCTCATCATAACGCCAGATATTCAGCTTAATTTGAGGCGTCACCTTGACTTAATGCGTTGGCGTCGAAACATGACACTTTTGCTTGATCATGGGGCAGTGCGACGACACATGGGGAATACCTGTAGCTATGTTGACTGAGCACCAGACGCATTATTGAGAAGTTGCGGTCTTTGTACATGCCCGCGGCACATTATCGCATTGTCCACGTTTATTTCTTATGACATACAATATATTTACTAATAATAACATACTCTACATATTCCGCGGAATCAATGCCAGTTAGTTTGCATTATTACTGCGTGTCTAAGTAAGAAAATGAGCCCTTACCACTACTTTCGTTTGGGTACGTACCAAGTAATTTTTGGCAATGTGTTGAAATTGGTCTGGCATACCGAAGTAGGTGAAATGACTCTAATGACAAAAAAAGAAGAAAAAAGTGATCAGTGCAACAACCATGACTTGATGTACCATGTGCTTAAGTTTTCATGATTGGAGGCCTATCTATATGTTTGCTACGGCAACCTATAGGACAGGGATCTTAAACGTGCAGCCTTCCAACCACTTGCTTGCCGTTTTTCGGCGAATATTTTTTTATTTTCTTAATATTTGTCTTCATAAGACACAACTGGCCAGAAAGAACGTTTTCCTTAGGCACCCCAAGTGGCCACGAAGTCTTCAAAGATAGCTGGGCAACAAAAGTTCTATTCAGATTTGAGTCATTTGCTAAGATCGGCATAGAGATGCTGCAATCCTGGCGCCTAATCGCCTTCAAAAATGGCATGTATATCGTATATGAGAAACGGGTTCCTTCGAATGACGATGTTTGCATACAATTAGAACAACCCCACCTCCCTCCACTCTTACTTTTCTGACTGTTATGGCCCTTACGAGACGAAAATACCTGACTGTGGGCTGCTGGCTATAGTAAGATTTAGACACCCGTAATGATAATTGTGATGTTTTTATTCTGTAATGGCTGCTCTTACCAACTTCAATCAATTTATTCAGCTTCCTTGGATACAATTTACCATAGTTGGTGGAGTATTACAATCGGAGGTCCCATTGTTTCAAGATGTCTTTAATAGGATGTTTTATTGCCTCTATGACAGTTAATTTGAAGTCGTCGCTTCCATATCACTTCGTATCATACGTGCCCTTATAAATGTAACAGGAAGTTAGTCGGAGCACATCAATCGAACTTGTGTTACAATATGTGGCATCGAGCCGATATCGCGATATAATTAGGAGGCACAAACTAGCAGGCACTGGCCTAGAACACTACATGCGCATTTACTTTAAAGCAACTACACTGTCAACCCATTGAATTTTATAGTAATATTACAAATGAGTTAATGAGATTATTTATTGTGTACGCTAAACCATTTCGTTAAGTTCATCATTTCACTCTTTCAAACGTGACATTTTATATTGCGTTAGAATACGTCGAACTTTAGTGTAACATGATTTCCGTTGACGTTTTCTGTTGGTGTTGCTGAGTCATTTGTCCAAATTAACTATTTTATTCAATTTATGTCACTTTATTATGTATGTTGTTCTTCCTAATATGTACTCATTGTCGTGTATGTGAAATAACTTCGTTAGGCAGTTTGTCTTAGTGAAATATTTAGGGTGGACAGGTGTATAACTATATGTTGATATTCATTTGTCATTCGTATTCGCTATTTCGAATGTTTAAGGTCTTGAGTGGCTCGTTATTACGCTTTATGCAAAGACATGGGTGGTAATCTCGTCAAGCTTCATTGTTGTAGCTTTGTATTCCGGCCTAAGCATTTAACTGCATTCATTGTAAGAATGACAAATGTCAAATGGACAAGGCCACAGTAATGGCAGCGCTGCATCTCGTTACCGGGTACACTCGTGCACGTCGCCTACGTTTAGTGGGCTACAGATGAAAACATACCCCAATTTCCGTACACTAAATGCAATATCCACTAAGAACTCTCCTGATTACGTGCCCTCCGCATGCGGGGAGAAGTACACGCTAGCGAACATGCTCTTGAAGTGCCTTCAATCAAGCCTTGATTCCTCCATGGCCAGGTGGAAGGCGGCCATCCGCAGCGCACTCATGGCCGACTAGCGTTGGGTAGCTCCGTGAAGTGACCGGCAAGCTTGGCTTGGCGGCCCCTACGTTGGTGTTGCCCATTGCTCGCTACAGGGCGTGTCCCGCAGCACACCATTAAGGTATTTCAAAATGCGATCGCAATAACTGGTATCGAACCTGCGACGCGAGGGCCAGTAGCCGAGCTTCGTAATCGCGGAGCCACTGCGGTAGATATGCGTGTTTCGGAAACATCGTAAACGATGGTTTTGTGCGGTTGATTTCGCGTATGCAATTCGCAATGATAAAATGTAAACAACTATTGGAATTGCGTGAAAAGTAAAATTGTATGCAATTGCAATCTGAGCTTTCATTTAAAGAAAAATATACCATTACCTTCCCTTGAAGAAGAAAATAGCTTATAAATATATTTTGTACATACAAATATTGTGCACCACATAATTGTCTTATGCACGGTGCGACATACAAATCAATAACACACGAAGTACATATGTATTCATACCACATTTTGCGTAACAGAATAAGCGCAGTCATACATCTGAAAAAAAGAAAACGCATTAAAACAGCAGGAGTGGGATTGTTACGCAGGTATTCATCTCCTCTTATTTACCGGTACAGCTCCGTCATCATATCATAATCGAAGTAATGCGTTGCTAGGTGTCCCTCCCTTACTTTAGGCAACATGAATATCAGACAAATAACCACACCAGTTGTTACCATATTTGGTGCTACCATAATAATGTTAATGTACAACCTGGTAAATAGTGCCTTTAGAACACTGCTCAAAGCACAGGTGATTGTGATTTGTTCATTCTGTACGGATTTGTGCAGTCTCTCATTTTGGCCCCCTGAGCCTTGTGGCTCTTTCTACCTTCCAGTCATTGAGTACGCCGGCATTTCTTATACCCGTGTGCACTGACACAGTTGATGCGAAATATTCTCTGTACAGCGTTATATCAGTTTTAAACTATTGAAAACTCTGTTTAAATGCACAGAAACTTGGTGCTTCCTGTTATTTGAGTTAAAGAGCTACAGTGCGTTCTGTCACGATCACCCGACCAAGAAACACAAAAACATTGCACATCTACTTTCTAAAATCTTGTCCTTTATTCAGAATCACTGCTCTAAATAGATATTTCTCACAATTAACCAATGTGCAAAAGAAAAAAAAAACGACACAGGCGACATGATAGCGACAGCTGGAACTAATCTTCAGCGTGGGAGTGATGCCGACTGAAGGACCAGATTAACGTACAGTGTGAACTTCTATAAATGGGAACACGGTGACGCGTGGCCTGAGCGCTAGCAACCACAGTCTCTTCTCGCATCATCTCGCGGTGAGCAAAACAACCATTCGTTGCTGATATAGAAACTGTGGCGTCAACACAAACTGCGCATGCGCATCCCCTCTCCCTCTCCTACGCTCCTTTCAACTCGCAACACCGAAGCAGGCAGCGTCTACTAGCCTACGCAGATGCAAATACTCTTATACGCATGAACTCTGCGTGACTGTGAGGCGAAGAAACTAGCGCCAAAACTGCCTGACTGCCCAAGCCACATTAAAATAGCGGTCATCATAATTCTTAAAAACACGTTTGTCCGCACGTACTAGTAACAAACTAGTGCACTAGAGTAATTTGTGTTTTTCTGTTTATGCCTACTCTTTGCAAATTGTTTTGACGTGCATATTTTTTGTGCCTCTAGCATTCTCATTTCTGAACCGGTCACCTGTTTCACCTAGCATTTATCATAACCAGGCTGATGTATTGGTGTTGTGCAATTCTTAAAGGACTGCATGCATGTTTATGTTCTACTGCTTACATTATATTGCCGCGAACTATGCCTTCTCGTTTGTGTTTTGTGGCGAACATCTGGCTGCACCGGATCGGGCTATCTGTTGTGGGCCGCACCCATGCTGTGCTGCAAGCAAAGTACATGTTTTCCTCAACCCTCGGACTATCTCATTTCATAGGGAAAGTATTTCATCCTTTGACCATTAGGCCAGCGTTATCTGTGTAAATTGATGTTGGCTGAGAGCATGACGGCAAGGTGTAAGAATGCTCCCACTAGACACACAGGGACATACGTTTTTCTGCCGTCGTCGATGGGTGCGTCGTTTCTTCGGCACCTGTATTCCTTTTCGTTTGTTTGGGGACTTATTGCCATGCCCAAGGTCGCTCTAGTAAAACTGGTTTTCCGAAGAGCTCTGTGTCGTTCCTGGCTACGTGACAATATGCCACGCTTATAAACTATTGTTTGATGGGAAACGTTTCTGACTTCTTTCTCGTTTTTCTTTACGCCAATCTCCTTGTATAGTTGAGGTTGTATCAACACGACAGCGTTAAAGAGCTTGTTTTGCAGAAATTCCACTATCTGAGGCGTGGGCATCTTTAGTTGTGAGTTAAAAAGCAGCGTTAGCCTTGAACTAAAATTCAAGGTATATGGACTTAAAGATAGCAGTGAAAGCCTTTGCACTTGGCTTTCACTGCCGCTGAGTTTAGGTCCCCACCAAATCGTGAAGGCAAGCTAACGATTGGGAAGGCGGTTTAATTTGTTGATAATGATTGATATGTGGAGTTTAACGTCCCAAAATCACCACATGGTTATGAGACACGCCGTAGTGAAGGGCTCCAGAAATTTCGACCACCTGGGGTTCTTTTACGTGCACCCACATCTGAGCACACGGGCCTACAACATTTCCGCCTCCAACAGAAATGCAGTGGCCGCTGCCGGGATTCGATCCCCCGACATGCAGGTGAGAGGCGGAGTACCTCATCCCCGTATTCTAGAACGTCCCTTCACTCAACGTTTCACCTTCACTTGAGAAAGCAGATGGGAGCGCCGTCTTTAGGCACGGCAAGTCACTGCATAACAGCGATAATCTGCTGCGATTCTTGAGTAGCGCAGCATCATCATTTTCAGCCAAGCAACGGCGCAGTTCTCAACTCTGTCAAGTGAAGGGTGAAAGTCGAGTCGAGGAGCGTTTCTGAATACGGGGGTTAGCCACTTGATCAACGTGGTGGTGCACATGATTTAATTTGTGTGTGTGTGTGTGCGTGTGTGTGCGCAGCAGCAAGCATACGTTATTACGTGAGCCTGCGTTTGTACACTTTTCAACCCCACATAATAAAAATAACTAAGAATAAAATGGGGGATGACTGCACCACCAGTAGGTATAACGGTTGCTCGACGCAACTCTGCATGTAACTTCCTAATGAGCCAGTACAAAGCTTGTGTTTCGTCCCAACATAACATAAAATAAAGAGAGAAAATGTCCCAAGCTAGTTTTTTTAAGTCACTTTGTTCAGAAAGAAACTGGGGTGAAACCTTACTAGTGTGACATGGAAGTGCAAGTAATAAACTGATTATTTTTTCAGGAAGGAGCAGGTGTATATGCAACAGTGGTGTATTTCCCTATGTTCAGTGTTTTGTGTTCATGCATGCGGGTGTGTGTGGCAAGCATGTGTGTGTGTATGTGTGTATTTGTGCAAGCGTGTCTGCGTGTGTGTGGGTAAGCATGTGAATGCGTACGTGCGTGCAAGTATATAGGTGAGCATTTGCGTGTGTCATTGCACGAGTGCTAGCTCATGCGTGTGTGTGCAAGCGTACGTATGTTTGTGTGCGTGCATGTGTGCGTGCGTGCTTGCGGATATCACCACCCCGTGGTCCCCCAAGCTTAGTGTTTTACTGTGTTGCAAACGCGTAAACGTGGTATTCTACTAATGAGCTCTTCGCACATGCTTTCCCTGATTGCCTTTCTGACGCCTGCAGTGTGTTACGGAAAAAGAGCATGGCAATGAAGAGTCCGTGTAGCGTAGGCGGAGGTCCGAAAAGGAACTGACATAATTCTATACGACAGGGCAGCATCCTCAAGCGCTGTGTACCCTAGACATGAACTACTAAGCTTGAAAAGTGTACCGCATGCAACTATAGCTGTAATGAAAGCACGCGCGATGTATATGAAAAAAAAAACAGAGATACTTACCACATCTGGCGGTGTCTCAATCACAGACGGTTTGCACGCATTATAAATACGGCAGGCCATTTCCGCCATCTGCAAGAGAAACGGGATGAAACATGTTCGTAACAGCTTCCGAAATGTACTTGGGAAATGATTGTGCGTTTCTAGGACGACTTGAAAAGAGAAAAATAAAGTGACGTGGTTTCTTGAACCACTCGCCAATATTTCTCGATGCTTGCGACATATATCTTGAGGTTTAAGAGTTAGCGCGTTAAGGGAGCGATTGTCGTTGACATCGTTAGTTATTAGAATATGTTCTAATTGTGTGCCGTGCGTAATTACTGAACTATACTAACAGGTATTATCATACAGATACATTGTTACACAATTTAGTCTTACACATCAGGCGTGAAAGCTAGGCGTATGTTTTAAGGCAAAGCAAAATGCATCAGCTTTGATGTGACAGTCGATCAACTACGGTAATTATTAGGAACATGCGCGTCTTACATTTTTTTAAATTACGGACAGCACACTTTTTTTCAGTGTTGCGATGTTTTGAGAGGCAGGTGTGTTCCACAACAGCTGACTGTAGGAGACAAATGAATCAAGACTACGATAGCAGCAAATGGCTGCAGTTATGGTCCACCCACAAGATCTGCTTGTTAGTTGATTTCAATCACCGTGGAGCTCGGCATATCCATCCCGCATGCTCAAGATCATCATTGCTCACTTAGTTAACCGTACTATCGCGGGGAACTCGCGAAACACATCTATTTTCTTTATTCTTTCTTCCACGAATACAGAACGAGCGTTAAAGCTTGTACATATGGTAACATTATCCACTACTGTTTACCGATACCATGCAGCAGAGTTGGCGAACGCCATTTTTTTAATGTAGAGAGATACAAATATTATTGTTAAAATAAACAAAGAGAAGTTAATCAAGGCCGAGCCTGGTGGGCTAATCTGCACATGGTGAAAAAAAAAGGGGGGGGGGGGGGGGAATGCGATGCAGAGAGGAGGAGGAGAAAGCACAATAGCCGTCTATGCAACAGCAATTTTGCGCTTGACATCACAAACGATTTGTCGGTAGCGTGGCTGAAATCAGAGCTGTCTATTTGTTGCTCGACGCAACTCTGCATGCAACTTCTTGGTGAGCCAGTACAAAGCTTGTTGATGAGAGCATAATACAAAATTGTAGGACAAATCTGATACACAGAAAACCACTCAGAATGCTAGTATATCGCGAACGTGGCAATATTGATTGATTGATGAATATGTGGGATTTAACGTCCCAATACAACTAAAATTGTTGCAGGTGTGAGCTAGCTTTGCGAAGACAGGACAGAACGGGGCCAGCAGGTGGCACTCCCCTCCTTTTCCCCCTTCCTTCTTCTTCGCCTTCACTTCTCTCGCCACCCCTTGGTATACTTTAAATGACTATTCCATACTTCTTGTTGCCCTCTCTCTTTGTGTTTTTGTGATTTTCCGTTTTTTGTATCTTTGTTCCTATCTCTATGTGCTGTTTCTCCCGTCCGAGTTGTTGCGTCAGTCCCAGTTGTTGCGTCAATCGGCCCTTTCTCACCCTTAGTTTCCTGTCCCATCATACTGCTATGCTGTGCTATTCAATGATATGATATGCTCTGCTAGCGTACCTCACCTGGATATCGAAGGGGTTGTGTCAAGCTGCACCCTTGTAGTCCAGCTGCGGGATTTTGAATCCCGTCTCAGCAAGAAATATTTTTGCCTAAAGTTTCTCTTGCGTTCGCTTTCTTTCACACTCTTTTCGTGTCTGTTTCCTTCTTTCTCATTCCCAGTCAGTACATTTATTCCTATATCTTCCTTTCTTTCTATATTTCTAATTCCCCCCTTCTCTTTCTATATCTTTTTTCCGCAATTTACTGGCTCTTGCCCGTCAGGGTTTAATCCTATGCAAGCCGAACAAATTGGCGCGCGTGACATAAAAGCAAAGTCCAACATGAAAAACGAATGAAAAAAACGCGGCCCCGCTCGTAATGATAAAACGTTGGGTTCATGAATTAAGCGGATAATTGGCGCTTAAAAGGCTTCGAAAAAAAAAGATGCTTGAAGATGCGCACTCTCTTATGACATGCTTTACAGAAGCGCGGCCATCAGCCACAGTTCTATGCTTGTTCTTTATCAGGAAAACGATATCATTTAATTGATGTACGTACCTCGTGCACTTTTTGCGGAGGAACAGCTTTAGCCACATCTAATAGCTCCGCTTTGCAATCTCGCATGAAGTTTCCAAACAGTGCTTTTGCCCGAAGAAGACGTGGTCCAAATGCTACAGAGTGAAAATCAATTATTGGTAGGAAATGTTGCAATAATTGTTAACTGTGGATTTTTTTGCCGATAACGTTTATGCAGTCAGCTGTAAAGACTCACATATTATGACTGCTCTACAATCATGCTCCATTCAGAAATACCGCCATAAACTGACTTTTACTCTAATGCCATGCTGGATGCGTTGGAAGATATAAACGATCAGAGTGAACAATTTTGAAAAACTAAATCGAAATACCTTTTGCTTACTTGAAAAATCGGTCAATTAATTTTTCTTGTCTATTTCTCAAACAGACAAAGCAGCGGCGAATATAAGCTGTCTTCCGGCAGTTCGACGAGCACGCCGCCACAATACAAGGACTTACGGCAGCACAGCGACAGTTACATTTACAAACAAATTTTAAATATAAAAGAAAAAGGAAGGTACATAAAAAAACAGTACACCAATTGCAAACAATAAGATCGATGAACACAGTACAACTACGGTAAACATACGACAGCTTGCCATCGTGTATATTTTCGTAGATTTTGTATAATCGGACTAAGGTATGAGCCTTACAATGGATTCATCTATAATTTATTGCAATGTAGTAGCGACTGTTTCAATTTGAAAACCCAAGATACTCAATGAACTGACAGAGCGAAGAGCACATTTTGGCTACGTAGCTTAAAATTTCAATTAAGACGTGGCGCTCAACAGCTAAGGCTCCATTGTGTGCTGAGCTGCCAAAATACGTACCATTTATGCGGTTATTACTGGACCTTCTTATAGACGGTTTCGATGTTTGTAAACAAAATGGCTCATGCCGTACGGCCTACCCCAGCAGACTTCGGGTGCGGAACTTCTGGCAATGCTTTACAATAGTTCCAGCGGTAGTTTCGTGGTGTCTTTGAGTTTGCTGCTCTTTTATTTCTGGCGCGTTCCTTGTGATAGCTGAGGACAACATCTAGCGGCTACATGAAGGGGCTCGACGTAGCGCACGGCATGTGCAGGCGCGGTCACTGCTGCAGGTCATACGGCTCGCGTGGCAGACGGGCGCCACGCAAAATATTCGTCGTTGCATTACGATGAGCGCAGGTCCCCTGCTCCGTGTTACCTCTGATAGTTGTAGTGCCTATACAAATAGAAAATGCTTATATTGGACAAGTTAGTGAGCGAACTTAATTGAACTAGTTGGTTCTGCATGTCAACGATGTGGATGCGCTTTGAAGGCGCGGTTCGAGAATTGACAGCGCATAGCTGTCTTTTCCTTTCCGCGTCTTCGAAGCGCACCCACATCGTCGTCATGCAGTAGAGGAGTTGCTCGACTCGTATTGAAGTCGTTCAGTTCACCTTATCGACTATAACTGAAGAACTTCCTCCTGTTGAACCCCGTACATAATTGCGTTTTCCTCAAAGCACACGAACTTAGTATAAAACGCTTCTTTCTGCGTCTGGGTCACACCGGTCAATTTTCATGAAGAAATCAGTGGCGAGCTGAAGCGCTCGCGATCCGAAGTGTTCGTGTGACTGAGAAATGATAACATGTACTGATGTGAAGGCGTTCAACTGTGGCTGCAGGGTCTCGCCAACTATTATGGTTTACTCACGGATCAGCAATTCATGAATCAAACTTTCAAGTTGAACCTATACCTAAACACAGTCCATGTTAACACCCAAAAGATAAATTATCTAGAATGTGGTGATGTTCATTAGAGGCACAAAGACAGGTGATCAGTCAGATCAAAGACAGGTGATCAAAGACAGGTGATCAGACAGGTGATCAGAACAGATGAGAGCCCACTCGCAGGCGTCACTTTAAAAAAAGTCAAACGCAATGACAACCAAACGTGGACAGCAGGACTTACACTGTTTGCAAGTCTTCTTAAGCGCAGCTACATTGTGTCTCGTGTTGTTTCGAACAGTACACATCAATGATCTCGCTGAAACTATAAAACAAACACCTCTGCGATGGATTTTCAGTGTTAGCTTTCACGTTTCGCAAGCCGTTTCAGGCGTCAGTACAATTATCTGCCATAGATGGAGCACGACAGTGACTGATGTATTCCCGGTAACCGGGGGCCTTTGATTAGTCTGACGTCTGAGTTTCACCTCTGTGTCATTAGGCTGCGCTGAGCTTTACATTGCCTTTGAGGAAGTGGGCAGAACAAAGCTACGCGCTCTCAGTGCGAATCCAGCTTTCTCGCGTAATCACTGCAATTCAGGCGCTCTTTCTATCCCGATCGGGAGCAAAACATAACGTTTTGACTATCATATAAAATTATTTCTACCATGTAGACTGCATCCTGGCTTGACACAGCTGTGCTGGAGTTGCCAGCTCTTCACCAGAAGAATATTATCTGCCTGAAACATTAGAACATAAGCAGTTGCAGCCAGCAACAAACGCTAAAAGCACACAAGAACAAGCTAAACCGGAAGTTTGCAGGGGTGATTTTCCGTTGAACACAAAGTGTTGACAGAGACCGGCATGCTCTGGAAAAATCCTTTATATAATACAGGCTATTTTATTTGAACGCTACCACAGTTAGTCTAATTTTGTTTTCACCCAAAAACTCGGCAACGTGGTGAAAACACTTTGCCACAGCGTAATTAAACTGTTGCCACTAAGTAGGAAACAAAAAAAATTAAGGCCAGTCATTTCAATTAGAAAAGTGCAGGGCATGGCAATGTACGGCGTGCCTATTCTATTCTTTTTTTTAGAAATCAGGAAGTATGCTCGTGATTTGGGTTATTCAGCATACAATATTGTGGAGCATTGGCGAAGCTGACCACTCTTTTTCGTCAGACTACCCGCGGGGTGATAAAGCGGTGAAATTTGGATAAAGGTCCCCTCTTCGTCATTGTGCTGAGCGCGAGAGACAGCAACATCGACGCTTCCTCAGAGAAGCATAGAACTCGGGTAAAGTCGCAAGCGGTTATCCCTGCAGGGAGGCGAAGTAGTTTCGCACCTTGTTATAGATTTGCACGGCTCTTGATAGTTTGAAAATTGTATAAACACCACACATCACTGCCAAAGAATAAGCTGCCTACTTGTGTAATTCGAAATGTTCGCCAATTTTCAGGACCCCATTCTGATTCGGCGATATATATATATATATATATATATATATATATATATATATATATATATATATATATATATAAAATAAGAGAGAGAAGTGTATACCTAAGGGCTCGTATTTCCGTGTTTTAACACAATATTAATGAGATATAACAGACAGTAATGCCAAGGAATGTACAGGGGAAGTTATTAGAACCAATGGAATGTAAATAAGAAAAAAGAAGAAAGAAAAGTGGATGAAAAAATTACCAGCTGTGAGCAGGAATTGAACCTACGACCTTCGAATAACGCGTTCGATGCTCTAACCACTGAGCTATCACAGCGGCCGTCCCTCCATCCACTTTTTGGGGTTTATATGTGAATTTAGAAGTAGGAGTGACCGTCTGCGCCATCTATAAGCCAAACAACGAGTGTGAAAACACTCTTATTCGCATGTTTGGTGTCACGTAGCACGTGAACTTATTATTAGCGGGCAGCTGATTAATTGTCCCTCTTATACAACCTAAACACACCAAGTCTGCCAGTACGAGACCCTCGTTCAATGAAATAAGAGAGAGAAGTGTATACCTAAGGGCTCGCATTTCCGTGTTTTAACACAATATTAATGAGATATAACAGACAGTAATGCCAAGGAATGTACAGGGGAAGTTATTAGAACCAATGGAATGTAAATAAGAAGAAAGAAGAAAGAAAAGTGGATGAAAAAATTACCAGCTGTGAGCAGGAATCGAACCTACGACCTTCGAATAACGCGTTCGATGCTCTAACCACTGAGCTATCACAGCGGCCGTCCCTCCATCCACTTTTTGGGGTTTATATGTGAATTTAGAAGTAGGAGTGACCGTCAGCGCCATCTATAAGCCAAACAACCAGTGTGAAAACACTCTTATTCGCAAGTTTGGTGTCACGTAGCACGTGGACTTATTATTAGCGGGCAGCTGAATAATTGTCCCTCTTATACAACCTAAACACACCAAGTCTGCCAGTACGAGACCCTCGTTCAATGAAATAAGAGAGAGAAGTGTATACCTAAGGGCTCGTATTTCCGTGTTTTAACACAATATTAATGAGATATAACAGACAGTAATGCCAAGGAATGTACAGGGGAAGTTATTAGAACCAATGGAATGTAAATAAGAATTCACATAAAAAACAGCGCCAAAAAACGAGAGACAAGAAAAAGAAGGAGACAGACAGTGGCACTGAACTTACAACAAGATTTATTTGCCAGAGCCGCACAATATATACTTGGGCAGCTTCTAACAAAAAAAAGAAAATACAAAACAAACAAAACAGAATCCACCTAACAACCACATAGTCATCTTCACAACGCACCATGAGCAGCACGTGTGCTAACGTGCCGAAGAAAATCTATTTCTTTTAATGATAGCGCAATCGAAGGCCTGCTGACACATGCACTGCCCAGCCTTTCTATTTCTGAAGCCTCATAAAATTTCAGGTACCAACTGGTCCCGATGCCTCCTAATGACGGTACAAAGCTGAAAATCAGGGACACAGCCGCAGTCTCGGCAATGAATGCCGAGATGACCCGAAACTGTAGAGGAGACGTTGTGAGCGTGCTCTTTCAGCCGCTCATTTAAACACCGGCCTGTTTGGCCGATGTACCACTTGCCGCAAGACAGTGGTAGTGAGTACACCACTCCTTCAATGCATGGAACGTACTTCTTTCGATGCTTGACTTTGCAGCCTCGCTCGCCCCTCGAACCAGGATTCACGGCTCTGCACAACCTAGCCAGTTTTTCTGGGGCAGAAAAAACCAGGTCTACGTCGCACCTGCTGGCTACTTTTTTGAGATTGTGGGTGACGCCTTGGATATAGGGAATAACGACGAAGTTTCGTTTCCCACGTCCCTTATCCTTTGTACGGTTCTGAGCATTATTTTCTGGGCTCGTTCTGATTTCTCTGAGTAGACACTCAGCAACGGCGGTCAAAACGAACATCGGGAAACCAGCTTCTGTAAGGCGTTTAGTTTGCTTATTAAAGCTGGACAGAATTGTGTGATAGCAGGACTTTCGCAAAGCGTTTGTGTAGCAAGTTTTTGCTATAGCGCGCTTCACCACTTTCGAATGTGCTGAACCAAAAGGGAGGATTGGCTTGTTGGCGCGTGGCTCATAGGCCCAACACACGTGGGAAGGACTCAACGTTAACATTAAATCTAGGAACCTGATGGCTCCTCTGTCCGGAACTTCATGTGTTATAACAAGCGGAGAAAGACACTTACTGAAAATTTCCAAAATACTAGTCAAAGGCGGACCATCCGAGGAGGTTCCAGCTTGAAACAACACAAGGAAATCGTCAACATAGTGGAATACTCTCTTAACAGATGTGGATCCCAAGCAATTCTGAATGGCACGATCACGGCTGGCTAAAAATAAATCACTCAAAATGGGCGCAAGGCATGATCCTATGCACACCCCTTGACGTTGCAAGTAAATATGATCGTCCCATTCTGCAAATATTCAGAATGGGACGATCATATTTACTTGCAACGTCAAGGGGTGCGCTATCATTACAAGAAATAGATTTTCTTCGGCACGTTAGCACACGTGCTACTCATGGTGCGTTGTGAAGATGACTATGTGGTTGTTAGGTGGATTCTGTTTTGTTTGTTTTGTATTTTCTTTTTTTGTTAGAAGCTGCCCAAGTATATATTGTGCGGCTCTGGCAAATAAAGCTTGTTGTAAGTTCAGTGCCACTGTCTGTCTCCTTCTTTTTCTTGTCTCTCGTTTTTTGGCGCTGTTTTTTATGTGAATCATGTCGTACCAACTCGCCCAAGCAACCACATAAATAAGAAGAAAGAAGAAAGAAAAGTGGATGAAAAAATTACCAGCTGTGAGCAGGAATCGAACCTATGACCTTCGAATAACGCGTTCGATGCTCTAACCACTGAGCTATCACAGCGGCCGTCCCTCCATCCACTTTTTGGGGTTTATATGTGAATTTAGAAGTAGGAGTGACCGTCAGCGCCATCTCCATCTTCTCGACCATGCATTCGACAAACTATCAGTAATGCTCTTAGAGACGGAATTTAAATCAAACCGAGAACGTGAACAACGAGAGTCATACCTTATCCACCGATTTAACACCCTCGATAGAGGAATAAATGAGAATCCTGGTACACTTGCAGCAATTAAAGCATTAGAAAACAATAACGGCAATAATGAAAATAGTAACTGAGTTAATGGCACTGCAGCTGCGAAGGGCACTGGACAACTCAAAACAATGCCAAGTGTGACTACTCTTCCTAAATACAGCTGTCGTCTGTTTTCTGTTTTTACTTTACTACCCAATCAATTGTGCCAAGCATGACATGCCCAACAGCAACCAAGTACACAGTGGGGAACCTCCTACTGCACGCGTAATCCAGAAGCGGGCAAGGAATTCGCATTGCGCCCGCTTACCAGCCTCTGCGGCAATACGCGGCACCCCTCTTTCACCGACAAAATGTCGACGGGCGCTGAGTAGTTAAAGGCTTAAACTTCTTAAAAAGCTCTTTTTGCCCCACACCGAACCGCCAGAGTCAGCACGCACCGTCTGTTCGGGAAGAATGCATTAGTGAAAGGAAGCATACACAGACCGCAGAGATCAGAAAGGTGAAAAGGAGAAGGGGAGAGAGATGGAGGGGGAAGTGGAAGGAAGAGTGGAAGGAGGCACCTCGGAGGGAGTCCACCTTATACTCTCTTTTTCTTTTTTTTCTTCTTTTCTTGTCTTTTTTCTTCTTTTTTTCTCTTTCTCTCTCCTCCCTCTGATTTGAGATTGTATAAAGCTAAACACCAACAAACTGTACTTTCAATCCTGATGAAGTCCATACTCTAGGCCGAAATGTCGAAATAAAGCACGTTGTGACCACTCACGGAGGATCTACTTGAGTATGTGCAACGCTTTGGCCACTCAACCAACGTGCCTGTATATATATATATATATATATATATATATATATATATATATATATATATATATATATATATATATATATATATATATGTATATATATATATATATATATATATATATATATATATATATATATATATGAGTGGGACAGATGGGTGCATACATACGTAGAACAGATTTGATGAAAATATTTTGTAGCGACTCAACAACTTAGTATAGGTGCTCCTACTGATCATAACAGGTTGAAGTTCGCGCGCCTGAACGAAGATGTGAATTTGACGCATTTCGTAATGGAGGAAACCGCACATTTCAGACCACGCAGTGCTCCCTCACGCACTCTGACATTGCGCACTACAAGGATCTCTTGCATTTCACCCCCGTCCACACTTCGCTGGCATTGTCGGGATGAAAACAGCGAGCTTCGTATCAACAGGACATTGATTGATTGTTTTGTGGGGTTTAACGTCCCAAAACCATTATATGATTATGAGAGACCCCGTAGTGGAGGGCTCCGGAAATTTCGACCACCTGGGGTTCTTTAGCGTGCACCCAAATCTGAGCACACGGGCCTACAACATTTCCGCCTCCATGTATCAACAGGAGAGCTCTATAAGCACTGTATACAGCTGGAGTGGACAGATGGCGCATGAGAGATACGAAACACGTTAAGTGATATCTTCAGAATGAACGTAAAATCACTACATACGTGGCATTTGCTTCTTGCATGATGTGCCTTGATTGACCAAGCTCGCAAGAACCACAAACACAGACAGGCTGTACGTGAGCCCCTCGAACATGGTTATTGTGCACTTGGAAGCAGTGCAGACAGATGGCGTCAGTGACGTGAACGACAGAAGGCGTCCACTTTGCTGAAAGATGAGGAGAACCAGTAATTACGCACGTGCCGCTTATGCCAAAGTGCCCAGAACTAGCTGCTATCCACAGGCAACCTTCTAATATGCAAAGAAGTTGCTGCGACAGTATTGAGGTGAATGCGGGAGGTATGCAAGTAAAAATGAACGAGAATTAAAAGGGAGTTCAATGAAACTTCTAACCCCTGTGTATTAGTGTTAGTCGTCTGCACCTAATTCAGTGAATATTTGGCACTATTCGGTTAGAAGTCGGTTATAGTTATTTTACAGCTGTTACGGCCAAGCGTAGCTATGTGTACTAGAAATAAAAATGGCATAATTGTGAACCAGAACGCGCTTAGCGAACGCCGAAGCATTCTGTACAGGTGAATGACGTCAGAAGCCGGACTGTGCTGACTTTTATTTGAAGTTTCACAGCCATGTGCCAACTTTAGGGAAGGTGGCAGTGAGTAGCATGAGCCTAATGGCCGTAAAGCATGCGTGTTATGTCACATTTACTGTTAGAATCCAGAAATAAAAGAAAGTGAAAGGAAGGACCACAGTGAGAGAGAGAGAAGGAAAAGTAAGATGTTTCCCTACAGTATTTGTTTGTTTTTATTTGGGCAGAGGATACTCTGTTGGAGTTACAGTACAGCGTTTAAGAGACTGCTCCCGAGAGACATGGTCACTTTTGGCAACATTTTGGTGAATTCTAGTGGTTTGGTATGGACACTCAAGTTCCGTGATAATTTTTGTTTTTTGAACTGCAGAGTATCCTGGACAGATTTTTATATTGAAGAACAGAGTACGCAAGCTTTGTATTATATAACGTTTTTTAACCTTGCGTTTGTTTTCTACTGTGAAATGGCGTCTGTTGTGCAAGAGAAGACGAGGGGCCGGCGCCACGCATTGGCACCAACCTCTACATGCATATATTTACGATGAGAGAAAGAAAATATATGTAAACACAAAAACACAGCGAAACAGAGGGAAGTATCCATGACACATTTAACATATATCTGACGCAATCATGAAGAAATATTGGTTGTATGCAGCATGCCGCTAATATACACTTCGCAGGATGCTGCTTCGCAGCTCTTGCTTCTTCATTAAATCTTCGGCAGGGTTGCATAGAAACTTTTGCCATCCATAATAAAAATTTACGTGTAAAATGCAGGGTGCTGCCCCGTAATGAAGGCCCTTTGACTACTCTGAGTGCACAACGCTTAAGGGAATGACCACGTTCACGTTCAAGCGCTGAGTACATTTCTAAAACCAGACTACCATTGCTCAAAATCAAGTTACTGTAAACGAAGAAGGTGTAAAATGTAGTTCAGAAAAGTGATTGCCAACATAAATTGCAATATTTCACTTATGATGGCTAACTATTATGGCGAATCCTCGATTTCAATGGGATGTGCGGGCAAAGCAGTTGTATCGCTCCGTGTAACCGTAAATCACCCGTGAAATTTACCACTCACGCATGTAAGTGAGTGGCAAGGGGTGTACAGGTATATAGAGTGTTTGTTGGTCACAAGTGGTATGCCGTGAGGAGTCACGAACTTTATTATTGCTGCCTAAAGGTATCGGATCAAGCGCGAAGTTGCTGATAAATAAGGACTAGGGAAGTCGGCCTGGCTGTTTTTGGTTGTCTTTAGTGATACTAAATGCATCGTGGAGCACAACGAGACGTCATATACTGCTCAAGCCAGTTTTTGACCACGATAATCATCGTCATCAGCGTCTTCGTCATTGTTATGGCTTGTAGTAGGTACTCCGCATGCGTTGTGCTATGATGGCAGAGAGAGAATCTGTGGTCCGCAACGTGCTTGTTCTTGATCGTCAGAAGCATCATGACCATCAGTGGCGTCACAGGCCAATGCCGGGCAACTCAGAAGCCTCGACCCTAAAGAGGTTCAGTCCTAAGAAGTTTCCCATGCATCAGTTTGATCCGGGTGCCAGGTGACAGGCGCCACCACCTCACGAGGCAGGTGATTCCTCTCCAACCGCTATCTATATCGCCCAAACAGCAGGCACGGTTCGGCCACCACTTCCAGAAAGACAGCGCCTACACCAGGCAAATCTCGAGCTTGAAGGCTTATCGATCAGCCGTTGCTCGACAAACGCGAGCAAATCAAGCGGCAAACACCTATGCAGCTCCGAGTGAAGAACCCGGTCAGTGGTGGCTACTGAACGTAGGCTCAGACGGCTGCGGGTCGTCAACGCAAGCACGCGGATCGTAAAATTATTACAAAGGAAAACATATGAAATGTCTACATCACCAGAATAATCCAGCTGTCGTCCGTGGAAAGGCCACCAACGCGCCGTGCCAGGACAACAAAACCGCCTCGTCCATGCAGAAGGCAAGGAGGGTATAGCCCGATCTAATCATCATACCGCTCCACTGCTCAGCGCACAACGTGAAAACCGCAGGATTCCATGCAATACATGTATAGTGAACAACAGCAATCGTGGCACCAATAACGATAGCAATGGCTGAACGGGAAGCGCTGGTAACCTGAGCTACGCACTTGGTCCAGTTTCACAGCAGAACACTAGCTGCATGTTTGTTTTAAGTTCTGACTCGTCGGGTTCATGGCACTCTTTTAATACGTAGGTGAACTTTAGTTCGACAGCATTCTACTCTCCTCGGAGAGCCCTCCCATCCAAAAGACAGTTAATGGGCTTATTTTAAGAAAGATATACGTGAGAACTCTGAGCTCCCGGGAAAACTAACGCATACTCCTTCGTGCGCGCGCGCGCGCGCGCGTATGTGTTTGTGTGTTTGTGTGTGTGTGTGTGTGTGTGTGTGTGTGTGTGTGTGTGTGTGTGTGTGTGTGTGTGTGTGTGTGTGTGTGTGTGTGTGTGTGTGTGTGTGTGTGTGTGCGTGGGTGGGTGCGTAGCAGTGCTATTTCAGATTACAAAACAGGTAAAATGTTTGAGCACATCTACAAGCTCACAGAAACTCGGTCTTCAAGTACGCAGCTCTCACTAGAAGCCATATGAGAAACTAGACAAGTGAGTACACTACTAAAACAATGAAAAAAAACACAATCCTGGAAGGCGCTATAGACCATACGAACTAGCGATCTCCGGCTCCGACGTAGAGTTTTTAAATTTCTAACACGAGCACGGGTTAACAATTGCAAGTTTTTTTAATGCACTGTACAGTACTTTATACTTTATGCCGGTCATTATGTTCATCACAATAGAAAAAAACAAATTATAGTTTGTGGCCAATCTGCAGGCAGTGCATGAGAGAGAGAGAGAGAGATGAAGATGCAAGGAAAGGCAGGGCATGAAGATCTCGACTCACCAAGGCGCTCATTAATTGTGCTGTTTTACTACCGCTATTTAACAGCTATTTCTGGTTTGATCAGTATGGGCATGCACAAGTGTTACGCATTTTGTCTTGTGAGCGAGTTGCTTACTCATAAGGTGTAAATCTCTACTACATTTAGTAGCTTTCATTTCTTTTAGTAAAAAACGCAGTGCAGCAGACACTCCACCGTTTGGCGACGGAATAATTAGTTAACAAGATACTTGCTCTAAATTGTTCTAAACTTAAGCAAATGGTTTTCTAGTTAAGTTTTGTGTGCTTCATCTTTTGTAATTTTAGCACTTGAGTGATAAAAACTGGTTTTACTAACCTGACGTGTGGTATAAAAAATCCTGGATGGGTATTCTCTCGTCAGCGTAAGGAGATATAGCTATGTTGATGTGCTTTAATTGTTTTAACACTTTGACTGTTTTTCAATTGCCATAGAATTTCCTCTACTAATAAAGTGAAACAGCCCACTATATTGCGCAGCTATAACTGCGCTTCAACAAAACTTGCTTTGAGGAAGAATCGTCACACTTTTCAAGCTGAGCAAACAACGTTCCAGGGTTTTTAATTACTTTGCGATCTGTCTGTCCAGGCAGAAAAAGAATCAATAATGAATGATTGTCCATGAAAGTAAAACAAAGGCGCGAGGCATGGTTCTATGAGAATCCGAGTTTTTTTTAGTGAGAGGGAAAGAATGAAAAATGAAGAGAAAAAAATTGGCTGATCCTACGTACAGCGGGAATCGATGATACGTGAAGTACGAATGAGGAAGGTTGACCTGACACTTAAGGTCACCCTAACTTTACGAGGCTTATCAATGTAGTACACAGTAAACAAGAGTAGGAATATGCGCACTTGGGTATCTGGATAAGATGCAAGTATGTTGTTCATATATACAGTCGTGTAACGACGGAACCGCTAACGTTTGCAATACCAGCCCCAGCAGTGCTAGACATGTAAATTATGCCGTGCATTACTTCCATGTCACGATTCTCATGTTTACGCCCGGTATTTAGACTTGTAGTCTATGCACATTACGTAATACAGAATTTGGTATATGTAAAGCTAACAGAACATCCTAAAGCGCCCCATGAGCGTAGCATGTGGTGATGCTTTAGACGAGGCGCATAAAAAGATTATCATGTTTGGATTTGTCACTTACGTCGTTCATTCACGTCACATACGTGGAGCTAGCGAAATGGCCGTGAGCACGCTATGAGCGTAGCAAGTAGTGATGTCTTAGATGAGGCGCATGTCATGATAATTATGTTTTCATCAGTCATATACCTTCGTTATCCCTACGAGTCACGTAACACCAAATTTGGTACATGTGAAGCTATGGAAACGGCCGCGAGCTCACTATAAGAGTAGCAAGTAGTCACATTTTATTTGACACACATATCGTAATTATCATGTTTGCACCATGAATACGGGACATGAATAAAGACCTTCGTCTTTATTCATGTCCCGTAATAGCAAAATAAGGTATATGTGAAGCTAGCGAAATGATCGTGGGATCACCATAAGCATGGCATGTAGTCATGACTTACATGACACGCATATCATTATTAGCGTTTTTGGACATGTTTTATGACTGCCAGTATTGCGTTAGCTTTTCCTGTGAAAATGGTTTCATCAGGACGAAGAACGCCGGCCTGGGAAAAGGATTGGCGTACCGCTGCACATGACACAGAAGTGTTGGACTTTGATGCATCGGTAATGAACTCGGGGCATGTGTATTTATGTTGTAGTTCTAGGATGACCCTCGTCATCCGTTCGCGTCACGTAATACCAAATTTTTTATGTGGGAAGCTCGCGAAACAGCCGCGAGTGCGTGATGAGTGTGGCACGTAGTGATGTACTTCTATGACACGCATGCCATAGTTATCGTGTTTGCACCAGTCATATATCTTCGTAATCTGTTTACGTCACGTGATATTGAATTTGGTGTTTATGAAGCTTTTAAATGACTGCGAGCGCACCATGAGCATATGGCGTGTAGTCGTGACTTAAATGACATGTATGTCGCGATTTCTACATTAGAGCCTGCCACCTATGCTCACCATGCAGTCATGTACCATACCAAGTTTGCATTATGTCATGTGAACGAAACAACCGCAGGAGCAGCAAAACCATGACTTTTAAATGATGACATTTGTTACATATATGTCAAGATTTTTATGTCCTGATTAGCGAGTTGTGTTCGTCATACAGTCATGTTATGCCATAAAAAAAGTTGGTATAGATCCCATTATCGAAACGACCAAGAGAGCTAAAAGTCGTAGGTGGCTATATAGATAGATAGATAGATAGATAGATAGATAGATAGATAGATAGATAGATAGATAGATAGATAGATAGATAGATAGATAGATAGATAGATAGATAGATAGATAGATAGATAGATAGATAGATAGATAGATAGATAGATAGATAGATAGATAGATAGATAGATAGATAGATAGATAGATAGATAGATAGATAGATAGATAGATAGATAGATAGATAGAAAGTCGCCGAAGTTTGCTAAGAAATGCTTCGAATTCAAAATATCCAGTATTTTTTAAATATGAACGGTGCTACATACGGTGCTATATATGGTATAACATGCATGCCGCACTGGTGGTCATCCACTCGAGCAAATTATCGGCGTCAGTATATATCATACAGAACGACGGTAGATACAGCTAAGTTTTCAGAAGTAACAAGCGAGATGTCTGTTGGAGAAGAGACGGCAAATGATACAGTTGAATCTCTTATTATTCGCTCAGTGCATGGGCGCGCTATCCAGTTGTAATCCATAGTAGCAAACAGAATAACAACCACAAGAACATTCTTAATATTGGGCCTTGTCCTGGTTTCCGTATTTTTTTCCTATTAGGGCAAAATAAAGTGTAATACTGTATTAGAGGTGTAAAAAGTTTAAAAATTAACGTTAACAGTGTAATAGTATACAGTACGGAGTACCAATTTGTTCAAATCATAACTTAGTTATCCTAGCAATGTTTTAAGCGTAGTTGTTTCTCCAGGGTAGATGATGATGATGATGATGATGAGTGGTTTTTAGTTGCGCAAGGGCCGATGGATGGCCAAAGAGTGCCATTTCAAAAGACTAGAGATGTGAACAATGATATGACGCGTGGCTGTAAAGAACCTCAAAAGTCCTCACTCTACTGCGGGTAAAAACATGTAAGTAATGAAATCATGACAGTGGCGTGAGATATGTGCAGTGAAAGTGGATGACAAAATGTGATGATAATAAAGCCAAGATGGAGATGTAGTCACCGCAGCCACGACCATGGTACAGAGGTCGTGCTACGGGTCATCTCGAAATATCAGATGAAAGCTATGAACATCTTTTAAAAACATGAAAAGTGTTTGCAGTTTAAAAAGCAGATCCCTACCGATGAGCATCTCAGGGTGTTGTGTGAGCTTCTGTCGGTAGGGCAGTAAAAAATGCTTTTTTTCTTAGAGCATCTAGCTCGTTGCACCGAACGAGAATGTGGAGAACCGTAAGTGGTTCTCCACATCTCTCACAATATGGTTGATTGCCGGTAGATAGAAGATATGAATGTGTGGAGGGTGTATATCCTGTTCTGAGCCTTGTTAGTGTTACTTCTGTGTGTCGTGATTTTGGTAGTGGCGGCCAATTACCTAGTTGCGGTTTAATAGCATGGAGTTTATTATCTGTGTTTATATCTCACGTGCTCTGTTAATACCCCCTGAACTCTCGTTTTAGAAAAGGTTTCAAGTCAAGTGCAGGGATTGGTATGAATGCATTGGAAGTACTGTCGTTGGCGGAAGCAGCCAGCTTGTCGGCCAAAACCTTCCCTTGTATCTCGTGGTGCCATGGAACCAAGCAGACAACGACATGCTGTTTTGATGTGTACGGTGTGCACAGAAATGAGTAAAGTGACACTAGCATGGGGTTCTTGTGTTTGTAGGAGTTTTCAAGGCTTTCATCACACTTAAAGAATCTGTGTATATTACCACCTTTTGTAATTTTATCTGTTTGATGCGTTTTATGACTGCCAGTATTGTGTTAGCTTTTCCTGTGAAAATGGTTTCATCAGGACGAAGAACGCCGGCCTGGGAAAAGGATTGGCGTACCGCTGCACATGACACAGAAGTGTTGGACTTTGATGCATCGGTAATGAACTCGGGGCATGTATATTTATGTTGTAGTTCTAGGAAGTATGTATGTATGTGTGCAAGTGGTGCGTGCTTTGTGACTTCAACAAAAGAGAGATCACAGTCAATAAGCTGTGATTGCAACGGCGGCAGATATGCTGCAGCAGCCATCAAACTGTTCGAGAAGAGGCACAGCTGTTTCTTCGGCCAGGCCCCTTACATGAAGCGAGTAGGGCTGCCTAAACGAAGGACGGTTCTCGAACAAGCCAGAACAAGACAAATAATTAATTGTGAAATGAGAGGGGTGTTTCTTGTCAGCCTTCACCTTCAAAAAGTACAAGTAGGACAGGTAACATCTTTGTAGGTGGAGCGACCATTCATTAGAATACACGTACAGGCTCTCCACCTCCACAGGGCTAGTTCGGAAAGCACCCGTAGAGAGGTGAATGCCTAGATGGTGGACAGGGTAGAGAATCTTCAAGGCCGATGGTGTAACCGACTGATGGATTACAGCACCGTAATCTAGGCGTGTGTTTACGAGGCTTTTATATAAATTCATTAGACCATTCTCTTCGCTGCCCCACTTAATGCGTGACAACACCTTCAACACGTCCATTGTTTTTAAGCACCTGTCTTTTAAAACGTTGATGTGTGGAATGAAGGTTAGTTTTGTGTCTAATATTAGTCCAAGAAACTTGTGCTCGGTCTTCACCGACACAGGTTGACCATGCAGGTCAATGTCGGGGTCAGGATGGATGCCCCTCTTTCAGCAGAACAAGACACATGTGCTCTTTTGCGCGTTAAGTATAAAACCATTCTCATCTGCCCATTGAGATACCTTGTTCAACCCTAGTTGAACTTGACGTTGGCACGTTGGTATGTTGCACGACTTGAAACCAATCTGTACATCATCGACCTATATGCAGTGAAAGGTACTACGTGGGAGAGACAGGTGCAAGGAATTCATTTTAACTATGAAACGTGTGCAGCTCAATACACCTCCTTGTGGCATTCCTGTTTCTTGAACAAATAATCGAGATATGATAGTGCCGACTCAGACACGGAATGTCCGGTTGAACAGGTAGCTTTCGATGATTGTCAGCATTTTACCCCGCACACCTAAACGTGACAGGTCTCGCAGTATGCCGAAGTGCCATGCAGTGTCATATGCCTTTTCTATATCCAGGAACACAAGAAGAAAAAAAATTCCTATGAACAAAAGCGTCGCGAATTCGTGCCTCGATACGGACAAGGTGGTCAGTGGTGGACCGAGCCTCTCGAAACCCACACTGGTATGGGTCAAGTAGGCCATTTATTTCAAGGAAGTGCATCAGACGCCTGTTAATCATTTTCTCAAAGACCTTGCAAAGACAGCTGGTTAACGCTATTGGCCTGTAACTAGAAACTGAGGCCGGGTCCTTGCCTTGTTTTAGAATTGGATAACGGTAGCTTCCTTCCAGGCTTAGGGTAGCTCGCCGAAAGACCATATCGCATTGCACAGAGGAAGGAGAGCTATCTGGGTTTCAGCGGGCAGGTGTTTTCAGTGGGCAGGTGTTTTCAGTGGGCAGGTTTCAGTGGGCAGCCCTCCAATACGGCGTCTCTCATAATTTTATGGTGGTTTTGGAAAGTTAAGCCCCACAAATCAATGAATCAAATAAACATCTTAAAACACTACTTGTTCTCGGAAAAGATCGGCTTGTCGCATGCTGCTTATCCGTACTACTATGCGTGCATGCCTACCCATGCATGCCTATCTGTGCAACGACTTTACTGTTATTGACCACAAACAGAGGGTGGACAACATGTGGCAGCTAAGGAAAGATGTGTGCTTTTAGTTTCGTAGTTTTGGCTGTGCTGATACGAAAAACTGTCGCTGGGTAGAACACTTTCCTATGCTTTCCCTAAAACAGGTTTTACTTTCCTAATACACAAGAGGAACGTAATGTCGTAAGCGTGGTAGGTCGAGGTTTATTTGTACTAGATCTAATCACAATAGTAATGTATTTGATGTCTTTTAGCAGATCGTGACGGCGCTGCCCATTTTAATTCAGGTCCAGCCAAAAGAATGTATAGCGGTGTACGCGACCGCCATCACATCATCCAGAGTTTCTAGCGAGATTGAATATTTCTTCGCAACACCGACACCACAAACCTGCAAAACATAAAAGAAGGGCACCAATTACATTACTGGATACGGCGTTTTCTTCAATGCGTGTAATAAGAAAGCGTATTGTTAAGCACAAGTTCTACTTGTCTTGGTACTCTGCGAGGCCGAGCTGCTAAGCTTAACACGGTGAATGATTGAAGTGGCTTGAAATTCGAAAAGATTGCTGCGAACGAGAGACGTCTTGAGAAACAACGCAATCGTCGTGGCCTCGTAGTGCAAGGTCATCATTACTTGAGAGACTGCCCTCGTTAGTGAGATCATTATAGCGCCACATAATCTAGCTAATTGTGACGTCGTGTAATCGTGATCTGATGACGTCATCAAATGGTCAAAGGGAGGTGACCTTGAAGGCTGTAAAACAGCACTTGACTGCCGTAGAAAGCTTTATGAAGGCAAAATAAGAAAGAAAGCAATCATCCGAGAAGGCGAATGTAATAATGTTAACTGTGTGTTCTGTAATTCTTTACGACGAATGCCATTAGATGCCTCATCGAACACCAAAAATTGATGAGCAGCAATTTTCGCATCCCGCATCGATGGCTGCAGCACAAGTTATGCATAACAATGGCCATTTTCACCTACGAGACCACTCAAATTTGCAATATCCTCACATAAAATCGCTTGGTGAAGAGTGGGTGGATAAAAATTCGAGTGTATATGGTCAATGAAGTATTGCAATAGTATTTCAGCAAATAAAGTTGTATTAACGTAAGTATACCTGCGTTGCAGATTAGCGCACGCTAATTTGCTGCCCAAATCAGGGTCAACATAGGTAGCAAAGTACTTTTCTCGTCACACACTTGACTTTAGTAACAGTAGAGAACAAAATTAACTTGATTGTTTCAGGAGGAAATTCATCTGCATTCCATAAACACCAGTCCAGAAGTTGATTGAAAAAGTGTGGGTATTGCAGTAACGATTTACTAAAGAAGACTTGCTCTTTTATGTCTGTTTCATAGGTACATTTATAGTAACGAAATTCACTGTTAGCCACTTTATTCTCGTGCGCGCACTTCCCAGCGCATTCACAATGACCGTAGTTTTATGCGCATTCATGGTCGCACGCAGGCATTTAACTTATGATCACTACCTCGAGCCATTGCATATTGGAACGGCCTTCCGGATCATGTTGTATCCATTTGTAACCGTAAAATTTTTCGTGACAACCTGATTTCGTTGCACTCTAGCATTGTATAACGCTGTTGCACCTTGGTTTTTGTAATCTTTTATATATGTATATATTTTTTCATCTGCTTTTCTCCTATATTGTTATTTCGTTTGTATACTGATGCCCCCCTTACTCAATGCCCTTCAGTGGGCCTGTAAGGTATTATGAATAAATAAATAAATAAATAAAGACTCCAGATCTGGCTTTTTAATACAGGAACAAGTAGACACACGTAATAACGTAAAGCCATTATCCTGACACATTAGTTTTTGAAAATGAGCAATATATGGTGAATATTCAAAACATTGCTCTGAAAGATAACATTCAAGTCAGTGTTTTGTGCAAAAAATGGGTAATGGAAGGTCTTACTACATATTCGGAGGAATTTTCTCACTTGCCACAGTTCAATTGCTTTCGAAGTCGACTTTACTCTCCATCGGGAAGAATGAAGAACCGAATGGCAATAGCAACTGTCACGTGTAAATACCACGAAAACGTCGGTGTAGTCCACCGAGAAGGGAGAGAGGGAAAATAGGAGCGTGGTGGCACTGTGGCACGAGGCGTGCTCTCGGCGTTTGGGCCAGGTGCAGTGCAGTTCCGGGCTCCAAGACGAGTTAGACGTTCTGCAAGACGGAACCAGTGCAAGAATGGAGGACCACCGAGCCGGGCGAGGTCGAGGGTGGGCGATGTGCCAAGGCTCCAGGTACCATCGTTTCGGTGACTCGCTGATCCAAGGGCCGCCATGCGGTGCTAAGCCGTACCAAGCGATGTGCCAGGCTGAGACGGGGGCTACTAGCCCATGAACGTCTGGACCCAATCTGCGCCTGCCAGTGACCTCACTGAGGCGAAGAACGTCTGCTGAGCTGCCACACCGAAGCTCTGGTGAGCATAATCTCAGCACGGCGCAGACAGTTATGTGCTGGACGGAACCTGCACATGGAACCGCACTCCTGGGCAGTGATCGAGACGTTCTCGAGGTCGTCGGGCTGGTCCAGACATCTACAAGGCGCCGCTGCCTATGCTCCAAAGCCGTGAGCCTCACAACACGAGATTACCACCTGGTCTTTCTCCTCGCTTGCTGTGGTCGACGTTCCGACGACGACCACACCACCGACCTCGCTTCATTTTTTTTAGTTCAGTACATAAATAATTGAAAATGCCTCCATGTCCGTTTCCTGCACCACTGCACGATATTAGAAGAGCCTAACCGTCCGTCCCAAGCAACACAGCATTTTATGGTGCAAAAAGTAGATTGCTGTGGTGCTAGTAGATTGATGTGATGCTAGTAGATTGCTATGATGAAGCATACAAAGAAGAGCATTTTCTCAACTGTTTCTACTATATTTCACGATATGAGCTAAAGACAATAAATCCCAATAAAGGCTTTTCGGCCAAGCTGTAGTAATCCTACCGTATTATAAGATAGTGTGATATTATGGAGCTTGTGAGTTGCTGAGGTGAAAAAGCTTTGCAATTCATTATTAAAGCATCAGCTCATAAAGATGATTAGAGCCATGAGTTTACTACTTGATCCCCGCAGTGAAACAAACCTATTTTCCACAGGTTAATTTGGCTTAAAAATATTGGTCAGTATCCCATTTCGTCACTATCTTATTACAATGCCATCATATATTTAGATGCTTTGGGAATATAGACTGCATATATTATGTGCACAAATGCAAATTTACGCAGCTGCAAAAACAGTAAATTGGGGCCAGCCGATGATCAAGAGAATCCGATCATACTCGCTGGACTGATCACCTTTCCTAAAATGGACGTCGCATGCTTTGTCAGTATATACGTACCATGTAATTCTGGGCAGCGCGTTGAATTTCTTCTCCCCTAGGCAAGGGGGCGAAATGACTCTGATGAAGAAGAAAAAAGTGATATGGTCAACAACTGCACCTCATTGCACCATGCTTTGATATTCAAAATTTGTTGCCACTCCAGACATTCTTTAGGGTAGTGTATAGGAAAAGTCATGGTTCTATCTCTAACGGTTGCTAATCGAGAGACGAAGTTTTACTTTGTCCGTGACTATTACTTCAGTCCAGTGCTTCCATCGCCTTTTATCTGACGTGTTTTCATGATATCACAAAAATTACTCAGTGCCAGATTTCTAGAAATAAGGTAGTAATATTATTGGGCATTACGGAAAACCACAATAGAATTCTGAGACGAGCTTGAGAAAACGCTGACGATAATGTCGGTCCCCCGCATTTATTTAACATCCACCCTCCAGAAGGTGACTGCGGCAGTCACGTTTCACCTTCATTGAAATAAGGCTTCGTTATATTGAGGTCAGCAGACGATCTTCATATTCACGGAACCACAGCGTTGGACTGCGATAGTGTGTCTTTTTGAAAGAGCCTAAACAATGGTTATGTACGGGTTTTGCATGTTTTGAGCATCGCTTGCAATATTGAATGAATAAAACATGCCGAATTGCTTTGAAGTGCCAAAAACTAAAATTAGGCGATATTCGAATTTGAGCTTTTGTGTCGATATAGGTAAGCAACTTTCTCTTCAAGCGTAGAAATACTGTATATTCATACAAAGAATTCCATCTACAGTGCATGGGGCACGGCGGTTGAAATATCTCGATCATTCAATCTCACAGAGTGAAATACCAACGTTCAAGATAGCGTGGTAATATCTGATTGCCTCTTACTTGTAAGACAAACAAATGAATTAAATACGTAAACGTTCGTACCGCATCCGCAAAGGCCAAATTAAGGCAGTCGTAGAGCTGCAATCAAAGAAAAAACATTTAAATACAGGACTTGGATTAGCAGTTATTTCCTCTTTCGTACTTATCGGTTTTCCCTTACCCTTGTTGTCTTAGCTCATCTGAACTACTTATCATACCTGTTTACGCTTCCCATCTTACTCATGAAAGCAGAATCGAAATGATATGGTGGGATGTGTCATAGGTGAGGGGATTTTGAAAAGACATATGCTTAAGCTTGCTTTGGTATGGTAATACCTTATACATATTGGCACAGTGGCTGCCATTGAATCTTGTAACTCGGAGCAAGGAATAATGAGCCTGCCTTGTAGTGCTTTTCGTAACTGTAAAGTCGCATAATCAAAGATGAGTGCCATGTGTCCATTGTTCAGGGTTCGATGCAGTTGCTCATTTTCATTCGCCTGGCAACTTGGTCTTTTTTACTTCTATTCATTAAGGACGCCGCCATTACTGATATTTGAGTCCACTGACACATTCTGGATGAAATAGTGTGTTGACAACTCCCACTAACTTATAAAAAATTCAGATTTTCAGATGAAACTGCACTTGCACACGCGTGTTATCTGCTACACAAATGAAAGACTGACAGTGCCACCTGACAGTCTCGAAACATTGAGGAACTAATTGAAAATTAGGCATTAAAAATTATTAAGCAACATATTTTTAAACCACTGCCTGACATTGTTCATCACTACTTCAAAGATTTATCTGCACTAAAAATCAATACTGCTATGGTAGCATAGTTTTGTAAGAAAACAATCCGGCAGATTTATTGTACACTGGAATCGATGTCAGGCGATGGGACGGTTAAGGTGGTGTATGATTTTATGGAGTAAAACGCTACGAAACAACGCCTAAGTTATGCCCACATGTTAAGACGCAGACACATTTATGTCGAACAGTTCCATATACCTTTTATAACCAGTATAAAATTGCGTAATAATGTCGAGAACAACAAGCTTATTGCCAACACGAGAACCAGTAAGCAGATATGTAGCGCGTGTGCTTGCTTAACTGGTATCTCTGGATGGTATTATATAGACCAAGTTCAGTGGAGGCCGTCCGAACATATTACACGCTAACACGATTATTGATGCACGCTTCTCTGTGAAGTTTTGATGAAATTATTAGTCTAGATAGGGTAACCTTGTAACTGAAAGCGAAATCCGCCCATTTTACGAAGAGAATCTTGGCGAGTGGGTTACGTTGTGGGAATTGTACCGGTGAATTAAGATAGGTTGCCCCACTGTTGCCCCAAAAAAATGAACTTAAGTGAAATAAAATGACATCAAGGGTCAGCGACAAAGATAAGGTTCTTATTATCTGTGTTAATGTCTCCTAGTAGTATAAAGAATTTGTTCTTCTCTACGTTCATGTGTCCGATTAGTGTGAAGTCCACAGCCACGGGACGTTGTGGTATTAATCTGCTAACTTGCGTTATTTGCAAGCTTGCGTTACGATTTCTTTTACAGCACAAGGACCTATCACGCGACTCTGTTAGATGTCGTTAAAGTGTTGGTACTAGAATATTTATGTAGAAAACGACTGCTTAAGCGGTTTCTGGGTGCTCTAGACAATAGTAATTCTGTCTGAACAGGAGAAACTGCATACACGTCCTCGACGATGCATTCGTTCACGCAGCAACCATAAACCAACTCTTAGCTCGTATAAGATGACTCTGTGCCGACGAGGTAGCACAGTTATGAGCCCACAATATCCCGATAGTGATGAGCACGAATATGAAGAGGGCACACATTACCACATCTGGCTGTGCCTCATTCGTCGACGGTTTGCACGCGTTATACAGGCGGCAGCCCCTTTCTGTTACCTGGAAAAGAAACGCAGTCAAACATATCCACCATGGTTTCTCAATGGTTCTGGGAAAAATCATTTTGCAGTTCGGAGACGAGTTGAGAAGAAAAAAAATTAAGAGACGCAGTTAGTTGTGTTTGTTGGTGGTGTTCGCCAAGCTAGCGTAAAAAGATGTGTTGTTCGCGGTGTTGGCGTAGTATGCATTGATGTTTCATGGTGAGCGACAGAAACATTCGTACGCGTACTTATTTATCCATATTTTGTTAAATAGAGGCACTTAAAAATTACTGAACATTTCGAATCGTTTGTATATGTATACATCGATAATGATTGATATGTGGGGTTTAACGTCTCAAAACTACCATATGATTATAAAAGACGCCGTAGTGGAGGGCTCCGGAAATTTTGACCACCTGGGGTTCTTTAACGTGCACCCAAATCTGAGCACACAGGCCTACAACATTTCCGCCTCCATCGTAAATGCAGCCGCGGCAGCCAGGATTCGAACCCGCGACCGGCGAGTCAGCAGCCGAGTACCTTAGCCACTAGACCACCGCGGCGGGGCCATACATCGATATATATACATATATATGTGAGTCTTTAATATCAGGCGTGAGTGCGATACCGACGGCTTCTAACAAAAAACAAAATAAATCAACTTCTACGCGACAATCAATGAACTCTGATAATTGTTTAGCTGTTTTTGACATGCTAAAGCCACACATTTCTTGAGTACTGCAACTTTTCAGGAGCCAGGCGTGTTGAACAACAGCCTACCTAAAAAGGCAAACGATATAGTGATAAAACTGCAGTGATTGATTGCACTTATGGTATTCTCGCCTAATCTCCTTGTCTGTTGATGTAAATTTGAGTAGGGCTCTGCATATTTGTTGCACATGCTTATGAAAAATTATGCTTAACTTCAGTTATCTGGTTTTTCAATGAAAATTCCCGAGCCTTATCTCTTTTGTTTTTTTTTGCAAATGCACAACTTCCTTTGAAAAATATACATGCAGGAAATTCACAGTGCAGGGAACAATGCGAGATGATAGCGAAGCAGCTAGCAAGGTAAGCTGGAGTTTTTGTGATATAAGCGCGCGCCCCAAGCTTGCGCTTGTTGGGATTTCGGCCTGCTGACGTTCCTCAGTGTGCTGCTGACTTTTCTCGGCCTCTCAGTACGTCTGTACCTCGATAAATTCCGTGAAAAGTGGTGGAGATGCATGGACTTCAGTAAGAACCTGCAACTTCGCTCCCGTACGCTTCGCCCTCTTCGTGACACCAACATGGCTACCGAGACTCCTCTCCTGATGGGACCTTCAGACATCCTTGCAGCGCCGTGTATCCTATACGAGATCCCCTTATCCACGCCGGCTCCTGAGAATCGGACGTGGAAGATTAGTTGGCGAGGTAAGACAAAGTCCGCACCAGTGACAAACGAGACGATGAAAGCAAGCTTGGCTACGTCACGTTCCATCTAACGGACATTGCGCAACTCTGCTTCAATAACCACGCGGCTGACATTTCCGCGTAGTCCGCTCTGAAGACTGCTATAACGAACGTCTTCGGACGACCGACGGCTCGCTAGCTTCACGCCGAGCAGCGTTTGCATCAACGTGCACAGTAACCAGGCGAGAATTACACGAACTACATCGAAGATGGATTGTATTTATGCAACCACGTCAACTCTGTCATGCCTGAAGAGGAAAAGATTAGGCACATTTTAAAGGGTATCGAGGGTTTCGCTTTTTAGGTGTTGCTCGGGACAAATCCCCCCACGATCGTTTTACTGGTCTGCGTCTGCGAGAAATTCAACGAGTGTCGTAGGCAGCGCGCAATTGCTCGTCAAGCCCTCACGACACCAGAGACGCTCGCAAGCTTGCAGCTAGCTGCCCGTCCGAACGGTCTGCAGTCGTTCCGTTCGACAATCAAGCACTTCGTGTGCGAAGAGGTAGCGCGCCAGCTGTGACTACTGCCACTGACGCATTGGCCCGCGCATGCTTTGGCTTCGCACCTTCGACACGCCATTCAGACCCAAGTCACTGAGGCCCTCTCACTGATGCATCAGCAACCGCCTGTCACTGCGCTTCTCACGCACGCCACCGTCGCTGCTCGGCCTACGCAATAGCGTATGCCCTAATCTCAACCTGCAATGCCACCCCATGTGGTGCATACAGCCCCGATTGCTGTGCCGTATCCTTTCGCGAGATCTCCGGCTCCGTTTTACTGTCCCTCCGACAATTGAAGGACGCCGGAAAACAGGTCCATCTGTTTCGCCTGTGGTATCGCTGGACACATCACCCGTCACTGTCACCAAGCATCCTTTACTTGACACTGTGGCCAGGCTGGTTGCGTCATCGTCAAGGACGCCACCAATATACACACCACTGGCGGTCAGCGACCCTACGCGTACTGTTCACCATCTCCCCGACGACGCTCCCCGTCACATATGCGTCGGCGACCTGCTACAGAAGAGGGAAACTTTTCGCGGCAACTCCGCACGCAACAGCTGCGTACAAGCCAAACTGTTCAAGGCCTCCATTTTTTTCGCCCCAAAACGTTATCGACGTCATTGTTGAGGATACCGTGGCGCAAGAGCTCATTGAAACAGGGGCCGCAACTTCCGCAATTTGTGAGACCCTATGCCGCAAGTTAAAATAGGTTACGACGTCACTCTCAAGCCTGATGCTCCGCAAGGCCAACTAGCAGTGCATAGAACATTCAGCTGTGTACACTGCGTGTGTAGCTATTGAAAGTGAACTTTATACCATTGGGTTTTGAGCTGGCGTGATGCCCACATGAAATCATTGTTGTATGAGACTTCCTTTCACGTCATTGGGCCATCATATATTGCTTACGTGCAGAAGTTGCCCTCACATCCCTGCGAAATTCTCATTTGGTGGATTCCCCTCCCGAAGCTTGCAAAGTTGTCGTTGCTGCAGAGATGGACTTAGCACCGAAAACATTACCTCTTGTAGTCTGACCTGTATGGCAGCTCTGGCCAGAACTATTTTGTTACTCCGTCTGACGTATTTCTCTGCCGCCGTGGCCTACGCCTCCCCTTTGCCGCACTCACCGTGGAATCCGGTGCTACAAACCTGCTCATTGTGAAATCGCTATCGTCGCCAGTTGCCTAACTTCACGGAGAATGCTTGGGTAGCATACCAGACGTTGACCTTCTGCGCCCTCAAGAGTTTGTCGAAAACAACCCAATTTCCAGCTTGATGCCATGATTCCAGCTTGTTGCCACAGTCGAGGAATTTCCAGCTTGTTGCCACAGTCGAGGAACAACCCGCGATTTTGACCGTAAATCTTTTGCTACAAATCAGGCGGCGTGGTGTGCTAGAAGCGCGCACGCCGCAGATGGCGTCGACGAGCCACTTTAAGACCAGGGCATGTCCACAAAAAGTGGTTAAAGTCTGCATCTCCCACTGGTGCAGGGCGAAGAGGGCAGGTTGAGGCTGTCTCGCTGTATACCCATTCGCACGGACTGAAGGCGTTACTGCTTCACGCACGCGAATCCTTAGAAGCGACACCTTCTCTGGATGAATAAGTCTTCGCGAGAGGTCATGGCCACGCAGAAATATGAGAGCTCACGTGGCGTGCCGGAAACTTCTTTGTGACCGTCTACAGCGTGAGAAGGTGACAGCAGGAGCAAAGGCAGGCGGTACATGGCACTTAGAAAACGCGATGGAAAGGTGGGCTGGTTGGTAATTCATGATGGTTCAGCGAACTGGGAGTGCGGGGGTAAACACAGACACAAAGCTGCAGGAGGCAGAGAGGATCGAGGCACACAGCACGAGCTGTGTGCCTCCTCTTTGCTTTGCGTCTGTGTTTACAGAACGTTATGTTGGGCTAGTTGGTACATATTAGGCTGAAATACGTGGCACAAGGTTGACAAAGTCTGTCTCGTCTTTTTTTTCTCTTTGTCAACCTTGCGCCACGTATTTAAGTCGTCTGTGTTTACCCCGCGCTCCTAACACAGCGGTAAACACAGACACAAAGCAAAGAGGAGGCACACGGCTCGTACTGTGTGCCTCCTCTTTCCTTTGTGTCTGTGTTTACCCCCGCGCTCCCAGTTCGCTGAACCATCAGTTAGAGAATGGCAATCAGCATCTGCCCCTGCTTCAGCCAGAGCACTAGATCGACGAATCCAGCACACTCAAACAGATCACAGGTAAGCTGCAGCACACCGTTAATATTGCACTACTACCCCCCCCCCTAATGGTGAACGTGACGGAGTGCGCGAGCACCTTGCACCAAGTAGACGCAGGGGATGACACTTGGTGGGTGCTGTATCTCGACGAGTGTCTTAATAGCTGCAAAACAATCATAAAGGACAACCAGCCCTGCCCTTACGGATGTAATAGGGGTCTCACAAGTTTCGTCAACATGTGGCTGAGAAGGAAACACTACGAAAGTGTGCAATATGAATGGGGCTAACATGGCATCAACATGTGCTCTCAGTTCGGGTTCCCGAGGTTTCGGAATCGAAGAGTGCAACTGGCAATACCTAGACGGATTCAAATATCGACGTATACATCCCAGAAACTTGTTGGTAGTCACTTGAGAATCTATCCACGGTGGCGCTGACAAAGTAGGTTCGTCAAGTGAATGAACTTTAAGGTCCATGTAATGCGCTAAGGCAGCTGCCACAGCAGCACTGCTTATGGTGAGTGCACTCACCATAAGCAGTGTACTCACCAATTGCACTCACCATAACAAGGTTATGGTGAGTGCAATTCGTCGCAGGTTCCCGAAACGCCATAACAATTGCCTTTTTTAGGGATTGCTAAAACAACCGCTTGTTTCTTTGACGCTGGGACTTCTCCCGACGCCCAGACACCATTATTGGTATCCAGAAGCTACGTGAGTGAAGGCCCTTCTATGCTCTTGTACACCTCATATGTGATGTGATCAGTGCCGGGAGCTGTCCAAGGTTTAGCCTTGTCGACTACCACCAGCAGATCTGCCAATTAGAAATGGTGACTCTACACCTTCGAAATCTTCGGGGGTGGGCAGTGCTCCCACCTGCTTTAGAATGAAGAACGGCTTGAAAGTACAGTTGGCGCACTGTAAAAATTTGGGTACAAGTATCTCGGAACATGTGATGCAAATAAAACATGATTTTTTTTCAGATGCCAGGCGCGCAGTGGGTACAGAGTCGGGTTCTCGTGCGCCTCGCTCCAATGCCAAAAAGGTACGCGAAATTGAAGGAGTTGCAGATGAAGTGCCAAGCAACGCGCACCATTCCACCAAGTTGCTTATGGAAAGACGCCTTTCATGCCTGCGAGCCACTGCGATCAGGTGGTTGATGTTGTACCGATCAACAAAGAATATGGGGAGTGAGGAAGAGCATTCTTCCTACAACAACGCTCTGCGCACAGCCGTAGCAGTTGTACATCGGGTGTGGGGCAGCACTCGTCGACCCAAGAACTCACGGTAGCCTTAGAAACTATACCTCAAATAGCATCTAAGACACCACCTATAGTGGCCTCCACACTTTCAGATATCCAATTATTTAGCTTACAGCGTAATAGATCGCAGTGTGTAACGTGGCACTTACGGCGTCATCCTTGTCGTCTATTCGTGTGCAGTCCTACATGTAAGGAGTAATAGTCGCTACGCCAGCAATCTGGTTCTTGTTTCCACTGGAGTGATGCTGCACCCAGCCACCAAGTGAGGTTGTGAGAGTAAGCAGGAACACCTTAATTATCATGTCGTCAAGTTGATGTGTCCGGTAAATGTAGCAGCTCGAATAGATTGTGCGTCCACGAATGCTTCTATCATCATTCGACCCCTATTTCTCGTAGTAGGAAAACCCCAGGCTATATGCGTTGCATCATAGTCCCTTGCCACTAATATTGGGTGAGCAGAGTACGTCCGCCGCAGATGTCGTAACCACCCCAGATTATTGTGCAAGTTCTGTCCGCTGTATGGACGCACACAACATGTCGCCTAAGTCACGTCATTGCAGTGGAGCCTAGCCAACATGGCCACCACTTCATGCCAACTATTGCACCACTCCGTCAGTGGGATGGGTGTCTGGGAAAATTTATCTCCTGTACAGCTACTTTCCCAGAGGTCCAGTGGGAAGCGCAGCAGCGTGATGGAGGGGTCATGATGGAGGGGTCAGCATACGCGTTAAAACTATAGAGGCGTGGCGATGGATGAATTTTATGTAGAAGTAAAATCCACCCAGTCAGTTTGTTAATGCTATGAGCTGATGAAGCTCACCACCGTTTGTTTTTAACCGGCCGATCCATTACAGAACGCCCGGGAGAGACTGGTTGATTACCTAGGAAGTTATTTTGGGAAATTACCTGCTAACGCTAATGATATGCTTTCCAGTTGTTCGGATACAAACTGCAACAGTTACATAGCAGATAAGGCCCCAAATTAAGCAGGCACAGGCTGAGACTAAGGACATGAAGGACGCTCCGGCTCACACGCTTGTGTGCTCAGTTAGAGGTCGAATGGTCGGGTAATGCGTTGATGTATTGCTGCATGATGCCGTGTCAGATAACTGATTTCTCGCAGAGGTGCCAAGCGCTTATGCAGTTCACTTAACGCAGTATCCGAGTCCCTTTCCCCTTTATAGAACGGCGCGGACACTTGTCGTTTTTTTCGAGAACGTTCCTGTTTTACTGCCTCGCAATAAGAAAAATTAGTGGGAGACGTAAGGGAGGTTTCTGGTTAAGGGGCATCATCTTCTTCCTTTTCTTCTTCTAGTAGTGCAAAGCGAGTGGTTGTGAGCACTGCAGTAGTGCAAGCTGGGTTTGCTCTCCTATTTTCAAGAAGAACACAGCCACGGGTGCAGGTAATATCACCAATGGTGTGATCAGGAACCTAAATGACGAAGCCGTTGAAGCTCTCACTAAATACATAAACAAACATTGGCTGGCTGAAACTGTCCCACCAGAATGAAAACATGCGATTGTGGTCACGGTGCCTAAACCAGGAAAAAAACTTGCCATTGAGAACATGAGACCTATCTCGCTCACGTCCTGCTTAGGAAAAATCTTTGAAAAACTGGTGAACACCAGGCTCCTCAACCATCTCGAGAAGAACAACCTCAAGCCCGAAACTATGTTTGGCTTTCGCTCACACCTTTCTACGCAAAATGTTCTACTACTTTTAAAAGAACAAGTATTAATGGACATCTCTAAGGTTGGGGAAAACGTCGTTACAGCAGTTGACATGAAGGGAGCCTTTGATAACATCAGTCACAAAGCAATACTAAAAGGTCTGGAGGAAGCGAACTGTGGAGAGCGAACGTTCGACTACGTCAAAAGTTTCTTAGTAACAGGACTGCAACAATAAAGCTTGGAAATTACGAATCCGACATCATTAAACCTCTAAACAAAGGAAAACCCCAAGTAGCGGTCATTTCATCGACACTTTTCAATGTCGCCATGACAGGCCTTGCAGGAAAACTGAAATATATTGCCGGTCTACAACATGTGATATACGCAGAGGATATTACGATATGGACAACCACAGGCAGCCTAGCAAAGAAAGAAGATATGTTACAACAGGCAGCTAACACAATAGTAGAGTACACAAGGATACGGGGTCTTCAGTGCTCAGCCGAAAAGTCAGAGCTCATTCGCTTCACGAAGAGAAAAGCACGGAGAATTGACCCGAATCTAAAGCTGGAAGTCAAGTTCGACGGAAATGTCATTCCGGAGAAAAATACCATACGCATACTAGGAATATGGCTTCAAGCTAATCAGAGATGTCTGCACACACTAAATCAACTTAAAACATCAGTACAGCAGATCTCACGCATGATCTCGCGAATAACAAACAACCATAAAGGCATGAGAGAACAAGATACCCTAAAATTGGTCAAAAGACTCGACATCAGTCGCATTACATACTCGCTTCCGTATCAAATAATGAAGAGGGAAGATAAGGAAAAAGCAAACCAAATAATTAGAATGGCCTACAAGACAGCCCTGAGATTACCGCGGAATACTTCAAACGACAAGCTGCTGGCGCTTGGTCTCCATAACACAATTGAAGAATTATCCGAGGCCCACTTACTAGCGCAAGAAAATCGCCTTCTCTAGACCCCAACGGGCAGAGCAGTCCTAACAAAACTAGGGCGCGATACTTTATTACAAACACACCAAGAAACTAAAGAAGTACCAAGCGAATTCAGAGAATGGTACACCGTATTGCCAATAACAAGCAACATGGATCCTACTCTGCATGCTGGAAGAAGAATGGCAAGGGCTGACTACATAGACAAAAAGACAAGATTTTTGAACACGGCCAGATTCACTGACGCCGCGCCTTATCAGACCATTGCAAAAAGATATGTGTGTGTAGCCACCGACCATTGAGGGAAAATTACAACCTGTGCTTCAATAGATCAGGCGTCGACAACACAAGCAGAAGAAGTTGCCATAGCACTCGCAATAAGAGAGGGATGGACGCGAAACGCTCCATTAACAATCATTTCAGATTCCCAAAAAGCTTGCAAAAACTCTCTAAAGGGCAAAATTGGAGAACAAGCGCTCTGTATATTGGTTGGGACAGGATGAGACCCCACAGTGAAATACGTACAGGCTGTCACTTGGGAACAGGGGCACGAGGGCATGACAGGGAACCTGCGCGCGGATGAGGCGGCTCGAGGCTTCACAAATCACCGAGCCACTCAAGCCAATGCAAGTGATGACCCTACACCCCTGGTTCCTTGCTCCGCAACAATTTTAAAGTACTACAGAGAAAATAGGCAGCTGTATCCACGTCCTCACAGCAAGCTCAGTGCTGCGGAGGCAACAGCGCTAAGAAAAATACAGACTAACACTTACATAAATCTGCACACCCTTCACCTGATCTACGCACGGCGTACAGAGATATGTGCCCGTGGTGTGGAGCTACCCCAACACTCTTTCACATCACGTGGGAGTGTGCAGAGCACGACGAAGAGCACGACACTACTGGCACGTGGGAGGAATGGGAGGCGCTCCTCTCTAGCCCAGCCCTAGTGGATCAGCTGCGACTGATCCAAAGAGCTGAACGGATGGCTCGCGCCAGTGGGGCCCTGGAATAGGGGCACCACCCTGCCGCACAGACTTCGCTCTCCCCGTATATTCTTCGGGGCACTGGAGTTCAAGCCTGTCTGGATTATGTATATAATAAAGTTTTGTACTACTACTACTGCTCTCCTATTTTTGTTGTGTGCCCTCCACTTGGCTTTCATGACTTGTGACTTGGTAGGGCAAGCGTTGTCTTTAACGGTCATTCGATTTACACAAGCCACACTTATATGCAGGAGCGTGTCCCAGTGTCATGTTGGAATTAGCCCCATTTGGACACGCATATGCCCAGTACGAAAACACCTGTAGCAGTGAAATACTGATAGCCAGTAGGGACGAAATTTCAGTATACGTTCATAGTAAAGAACGCGCTCCAAAGGAGTTGAAGGACTCCTCAGAGTGACGAGGCACGTTTGACTTTTCTCCGTGTAAGGAGCATTAACCAGTTGGTGCGAGAGACAAGTTAGACACCGCGCCAGCTTCTCTGGGCTTTCCCCCCTATCCAAGCCACTGACAAAATAGCGGCGACGGTCAGTAACCGGTGTCAGATAGGCTTGTGCGGGCACTGTTGTGTCTTCAGATGCGGCCACAGCCTGAAGCATACGTAGTCGATCCACATCCTGGAGGTAGTGCATGCAGACCGATACAGTGTTCGTGGGTTTGTGGATGACAAATCCTTGAAAGAGACCTGTCTTGATGCAGGAGTTCAATGCATGCTGAAGTGAACGGTTTGAAAGGGAAGTCATATCGAAGCAAGCAAGGCGTTTAATGACTACTTTGCAAGCAGGCACCGAAGCGGGGCTTGTTTACAAACAGAACGCGGAGAACTCTTCGTTTGGAGATACGCAGTCTACTTCAGACGCTGGAAAAGCCGCCGACGCAGCAGACGCGGAAGACGACGCGTCGATTCAACTTTCGCCACACCAAGAGGCACTCGGTTCTTCGTGTGTCGGTGTACAAGTGCCCATATCGGCAGACAAATCCTCAACACAACCCTGCGGTTCGGTCAGTACCAAATCTTCTTTGCAATTTGTTGACATTGCTTTCACCCACAACTGAACAATCACTGCTGGACGGCAGATAACGCACCTTGTTGAGCTCGGTTCCGACCGCCACCGCTGATGGAGGTTAGGCCTAACTCTCACCTTTGAGTCTTTGTTGACCCAGAGCACCGCCAGGACATTCAAGCAGGTTCCTGACCGCTAATCGAGGAGCCGGCATATAGGTTGATTTTACATAATACTCAAAGACAAGATAGCAGGAGCATAATGACAAAAACATGGTCCGGAAACCGCACAGTGAAACGCCTTCGGTTTACTTCTAGATTTGTTAATTTTTTTTATTTTCATATTTAAAGTGCAGGCATTTTGATAAGGCACGCATGATACGGAAAGGACAAGCATAATTGGCGAAATTCCACTAGCGCTGCTTTGTGCGCCTACACGCTTCGGTACCAGTGTCTGACAGAAATGTTGAAGGCTGTGTGGGGTCGACGCTCGCATGATATGGTTAAAAGATTGGAACGATTGGAAACCAGTGATGCTAACGTATAGAAAAGGGCTGGTCGAGCTAGTGGCTTTCCTCCAACTTATTTCAGTCTCTTCATTCACATGCTGACTCTTCAATACCCTCCTTTTATACTATCCTATACATGGCTATGCTGTTTTGCGCTTTCCACCAGTTTGCTCCTCCTCGCCATCACCTCTCTCTCCCACCCCTTCATATGCTATGCTATGCACGGCTATGCTATGGTTCACCCTTTAGAATTACTTTTTTCCTTCTCTCCCTCACTTCCCTTTCCCAGGCCATATTATACTCTACTGTGCATTACTGTGCTGTGTTTCACCCTGCCCCATTATTTTCCTACTCCTCGCTATCACTGCTATCTCCTACCCCTTCCTGTACTATGCTATACATGTCTATGCTATGTTGAACCTTTTGCTATCATTTTATCTCTCCTCGCCAGCACTTCCTCTTCTAAAATACAATATGCTATACTATAAATGACTCTGCCATGTTTTCCACTGTCCCATCATTTTGCTCTCTATATCCATGACTTCTCTCCACCATCCTTCCTATACTATGCTATACATAGCTATGCTATGGTTCAGCGTTTGCATTATTTTTTCTATTTCTCGCTATTGCTTTCCTCTTCCGCGTCATATTAACCTGTACTGTGCATTGCTGTGCTATGGTTCTCCCTCTCCTATTATTTCATCCTCCTCACTATCTCTTTTACCTCCACACGTTCCTGTACTATGCTGTGGCTCAGCTTTTCAAATTCTTTTCCTCTTTTTCATCAAGACTTCCCTCTGCCATGGCAGCTTATGCTATACTTGCTATTTCACTCTCTTCCATTATTTTCTTCCTTGCCATCACTTCTCTCTATTATACTACTCTATACATGGCTATGCTGTGTCACCCTTTCTCATCACGTTGCTCCTCCTAACCATCATTTCCTCTCTTACTCCTTGCTATACTGCGTTATACATGTTGATAGTATAATTCACCTTGTCTAATCAGTTCCCTCCCTTTCGCCATGACTTCCTCCTTCCACGCTTTCCTATGCTATATTATGCGCGATCATTCTGTTTCAACCTCGCTTGTCATTTCCCTCCTCCTCGCCGTCACTTTTTTTCTGCCCCTTCTAAGAAAAATGCTATACATGACGTTGCTATGTTTACCCTTTTTCCATCGTTTTTTCTCCTCACTAGCACTTCCCTCTCCCAGCCCTTCCTATACAAAGATATACGTAGCTATGCATTGGTTCACCCTATCCGATCTATACCCTCTCCTTAGCTATACCTTCGCTCTCCCACACCTTCTATTACTGTATACTATGGATGACTATGGTATGTTTCACCGTATGCTGTGATTTTCATTTTCCTCCTCATCGCCATCCCTACTTTCTCCTACCCCTTCTTATAGTATGCTATACATGACTAAACTATGGTTCACCTTTTGTCACTATTTTCATCATCCTCGCTATTACTTCCGTCTGCCACCACTTCTTATAGTATTGTATATATAGCTATACTATATTTCACCCTTACCAATTAGTCTCCCCTTCCTCGCCATCATTTTCCACTCCCGAGCTATATTATACTGTACTATGCACGACTATGCTATGTTTCACACTTTCCCAGCATTAGTCTTCTCCTAGCCATGACTTCTCTCTCCTATTCCTTCTTTTTCCTCCTCACCATCGTTTCTCTCTACTACTTCTCATACTATGTTATACATGGCTACGCTATGGTTCACGCTTTCCCATCACTTCCTTTTTCTTCACCATAACTTTCCTCTACCACATCTTGTTACACTATATTATGCATGATTATGCTGTGTTTCATTCTCTGCTTTCATTTTCCTTCTCCTAGCCATCAGTTCTTCTTCACACCTTTTTTATACTATGCTATAAGTGACTATGCTGTTTCACTCGTTCTCATCACTTCTCTACTCACAATCACTCTTTTCCGTTCCTTGTTATGCCATGCTATACATAGCTATGCTATGTTTCCTTTCCTCTACTATTCCCCTTTTTCGCTGTCACTTTTTGTGTACTAGTTCCCTATGTTTCATGTATTTATCACCTGATTTATTTGCATATTTTTGTTTCTATTTCTCTGTAAAGCTTCTGTAACAAAAATGACTTCTTGCATCCCATGAAGGATTATTTTTTGTCCCACCTTACTTCTAGGCTATACTGTGAAAGGGTATGCTGTGCTCTGTCAGTGGGCCTGAAGAGGCAATTAGGTATGACGCTCGCGTTTAGATCATGGGTGGGCGTTTTCAATTCCTCCTCATCAAGCAAATTTAGGACAACAATTTATCTTAACAATATTTATTTCTGTGTCTATTTGTATACGTTTCTGTCTTTGTAGGTTTCTATCTTTCTTCCCTTTCTTCACTTCTATATTTCGTTTTTCCGATCTTTCTATTTTCCAGATCAATAAAGTTTAAGACAACAATTCCTCCTAAAAATGTTTGTTTTTTGTCTATTTGTATACGTTTTGTCTATGTAGGTTTCTCTCTTTCTTCCCTTTCTTCCCTTCAATTTCTCCATGCTTCACATTTTCGATTTTTACTTCTATGTGTTATTTTCTCTTCTGGTTTGCTGAGCCACCTAAGTTATTGCATGCCACCCTGAGCATATTCGCGCACGTGTTCTTGGAACAAAACATGATATGGAGACAAGACAAAAAGAATGTGTTGGTTCACGGTGAGCAATTGTGTTTGCGACTCGCACAGATTGGTCGCACCCAAAAGGCCTCACTGTTGAAGGCATTTCAAGTAGCACGGCCTTCTATGACGGGCTTTACGAAAAGAAGGCCATCGGCGAAGTTTCTGAAACGCTATCCTTTATTAAGTGAATGGTGGTTGTAAATGGCTTCACATACCTCATGTACTTTAGGTGGAGGAATAGCCTTTGCGACAGCGAATATCAGGTCTTTACATTCTCTCATGAAGTTTCCAAAGAGCGCCTTCGCTCGAAGAAGACGGGGTCCAAGTGCTACAGCATGAAAATAAGTGCCATCAAAATTATTTGTATTATTTGTAAGCAATAGAATAATTTCATTGATACATATAGTAAGGTGCACAAATTCCCATAATACAACTGAACTACAAGTATGGCCCACCGAAAAATGCTGCTCTAACTTGATTTGTGTTCTAACGCAGGAATGATTGCAGGACACTTTGAATACGTTCAAAGCTACAAATAAGCAGCGTGAATATTATCTGGAACACAACTCATAATCCCTTTGCCTGTCTGAATAAATAGATTGAACTGAATAGTGTACACCAGCGGAAAAGATGAGGTAGCTTCCCGTCGTAGTTGGGAAGATTGCGTAGCATCACACAACGTATTTGTCTTACAAGTGCCTCTTACAAGTGATACTTCAATATTTTAGCCAAGGCATACTTTAAACACAATTTAAATATTTCTGAAATACTCAAGGAAATTATTGTGGTTCTATGACCACCTCAATATGTAGCACAACGACCCAATGCAGTCCTGCCGAGCAATAGGCTAAGATTTATTTTTGGGATGTGCTTTCAAAGCGTACGTACAGTGGGTCAAATATTTATCTATCGTGTATGAATGCCACTTTTTCTGCTCATCTTTGCTATACAACTGAATTAATTTGCAGTTGATAAAATGAGAAGTGTATGGGCACAAGCGCTCGTCAACGAAGCAATTCTTTTTTTGCAACTTTGTTCCAGAATATGGCGCTGACAGAAAATAAAACTGGCCGCCGTGCACAATAGCTTAAGTTTTGGCTGATAGTACGTGCATATGCATACAAGTACAAATTGTTTTATGATGCAACAGAATGAATGCTTCGTCACGAAATGGCACTAACGCTGCTGTCCTCTTCTGAACATGAAATTCACGTCGATGCGAAAGCTCTTGGCCGCAGCGATAACCACTAAATAACAAAAATTATTTTATTAAGCTTCGCAATGATGGGCATGAGGGCCCCTTGTTTATATCAAAAAATTAAAGCGCATGACAGTTCATTTCACATCTGTCTTTCATAGGTATCACTACTGTTACTTAGAGGAATGGAATATTGAGCGAATTGGTAATCTACTATGAGAGAAACTTAGCGAATAACGTACACGAATAGGAAGCATTTTTCAAAACAAGCGCGTTGTGGTATTGGTTTCGTCTTATTCGTCTAGATTTGTTGTGCAGTTTGCCTCGTAAGGACAGAGAGAGAAAGAGTAAGAATAAACTTTTATCTGTCTATATACAAGGAGTAGGTGAAAGGTGGTTCGGTGCGAGCCACACCTCACAAATACCAGGTGGGCTTCTGATTGCACAAGCTCATTGGCGTCCAACGCGACTCGAGATCGGCTGGCCAGGGCCTTCTGGTCAACCGAGCCCAAGATCAGAGCCGAGCAGCTTGACCAGAGCCGAGCAGGGCTGCCTCCCAGTTCTCACGGGTTGGGTTCGGTTTCGGAGTGAGACTAGGGGCTGACTGTCATGCCCATATCATGTGGAATATGTCCTTAGACTTCTCCGCACAGCGCAGACATTTTTCTGGACCGGCGAAATCGAAATATTTAAATACTACCGGGCACAGCACTGTTTCGGTGTAATAGGCGGAGGACGAAACGCTCTTCCGCCTCCGTGAGGCCTTCACAGGTTTCAAGATAAATAGAGTGGCCAAATAAGTAAAATTCAGTTATTGCTCAAATTGTTAAGGCCGCATTAGGTTCGAGATTCCTTCAGAAAGTTTATGAGGACGTTACCCGGATAGTAAACACTCGGGCCGCGACATCAGCCGTTTTATTGACTTCGAGGCCCGTGTGAGCAGGAACCCATTATTCTTCTGGACAGCTGACCAATATTTTGAGGTCTTTAGCACCAAAGTAAGAAAATCATGCTAAATCTGACCCCTTTGTTACGTCCAATGCGAACTATTTTTGGCAAAGCAGTGAGAATATTTGAATAAAGGCACGTCACGGCATTATGGCTTTATTCAGAGCGTCGAGTCGTCTCACTTGCGCCAGCTGATCGTCGTACCTATGCGTGATGATGGCTTGTGGGCTTTAGCGTCCCAAAACTACGATGTGATAATGGAAGACGCTGTAGTGGAAAGCTCCGGAAATTTCGACCACCTGGGGTTCTTTACCATGCACCCAAATCTGATCACACAAACCTAGAACATTTCCGCCGCCATAAGAAATGCAGCCGCCGCAGCCGGGATTCAATCCGGCGACCTGCGGGACAGCAGCCGAGTACCTTAGCCACTAGACCACTGCGGTGGGGTATACCTTTGCGGGAGGTGTTTGGTTAATACCTGCTTCTTTCTAGCTGTGTACCATAAAACCACTGTATCAACCCTATATTTCCAAGTAAAGCGTGACACTCAGGGAGAGGAAGGTGTGTGTGAGCAAAAGTTAGTCTAAAAATAACAAAAAATAAACAACAACAAACAATATCCTGCCTGCTGCACCGAAGTATCGCAGGCTACGAATTTAAAAGAGGTAATAGCAGAACTGTCAAATGGTAATTTTGAAAAACAAACAAGAGAAAGAAAGTAATGTAGAGAGCAACACCACTGTTGCCAACGGCCTCCAAGGCACTGGGCGAGGAACTTGGAGACACAATGTAGAAACTGCAAAACACAATACACAAATAAATATTCGGACTCTGACTTGACTTAAAAACTCTCGAGTTTCAAATACGTTTCTTTTCGCTCATTTTCCTTCCTTCATCTTGATCTGAATCTTCCATCTTCCTGCTGAGTCCTCCATATTGCTTGTATTTTCCTTCCATGTCCTTCGTTCCACTTTTTTGTGTCACACTGTCTAGGCTGCCATGAGCTGGCCTGGGCGTCCTGAATTCTTTAGTTTACCCTCGGTCTTCCTTTTATTTTACATTAAACGTTTCTCTCCTCCTCTCCCAGACAAACCCCCGATATTGTCTCCATACTTACATATGCTTGCATAAAGATCAGAACACGTACACAAATTGTCTATATATGTCAATCAATCAATCAATCAGCTGTTATTTCTCCTGTGTTTATATGCGTGCTCATATATGCCTCAACAGGTATGTGACAACGGGAATACATTTTGTATACATACATATCTCCATTGTAAAATCACAGTATTTTGCATATTATCTCTTCTTCTCTTTTTTTCACTATTGATTACTTTTCGAGGAGGATCTTCTGTTATATATGTATACTTTTTTGGTCTTTGCGTCAATCAGATTTCAGTTTTCATAATTTTTTATGTTCTTTTTGCATACAGCCACTTACGCTCTTATTCCTGCATACAGCTGAAATGCCCTCGTGCTAGGGTTCAGGAAAAATATTGCACTAGCAACGCTTCGCGGACACCAATGAAACAGTGAGGTGGGTGGTGTTGCTCCCGTGAGGCTAACGAATGTTTATGTTTTGCTAGTCTTTTAGATATGTTCTGTAGCTTCTATATATAACATTCTTGGTTAAGCATTACTATACCATACTATAGTATATACGATAGCCACCCCCTATAGCGACCACCACTCCGGAATCAGTCTACATTTTCACGACCCCGGAATGATATGAGGACAACACTTAGAGGAATGAAATGGGAATGAAATTGGAATGGAATTGAACGTCCTTTGCACGGAATGAAATAGGAGTGGAAATATGTGTTTTCTAAAAATAGAGCACGTTTTTATCTACGTGCTGTTTTTGAAACACACAAGGTTACAACGTCAGAGAAATAGAAAGAAAAAGAAGTAGACAACCACCCGTTTGTGACACGAAATCACCAGAAAATCCCGGGTTCAATCCTCGGACCAGGGCTAACTTTTCGGCAATAAAGATGTTTTTATTTCTGAGAAATCCCTACAGATTTATTGTGATTTCGTACCACAAACAGATGGTTGTATATTTTTTGTCTCTTAAATCTTCTTCCACCTTGTGGGTCTCTGCAGAACCCACTTGCATGATAAAGTCAAAACCTCAAATTTTACAACAAAGGGGCATTCTTAAAAATTCCTGGTTGACTATTGGCATGATAAATTTATAAACAACACGCTCATTGCAATTCTTCGCTTACATAGACAGTGTTGCTACGAACTTTGTCTCCATTTTTTCATGTAATCTGATTTCTATGACTCTGGCATCCATCGTGCGGAGCTAGGGCGGTTGCATACCCGCACCACCCACCTTACACCTTGTGATTTTTCTCCTTCGGCAGTGCCCCAGCCACTTGCTGTTTCACCTTCCTTCACTGCTTTATTGCAGCATTTTTCAAGCACTTGCAATGATGCTGCAAACATTACTGCTCCCTTTAAAATCACGAGGAAACCTCAGAACTTTTTGTGACGTAGTGATTGCCAAAGAACTGGCGACCGATTGCCGGCCGCGTTTTGTTGTTGTAAGAAAGATAAGTAGGACCCGATAAATTGAAATAAGGGTGGATGGATTTTCTTTAGGTTCAGAAAGCTGCAGGCGATTACTGGTGCTCCAAGCAGGAAGATCAGGTGCTCGTGAGTGTCGAGCTGAGAGCTGGTCAGCCCGCGCTCCCACTACGCCAAGCGTGGAATCATTTCATTGGGGTCGTTATCCTGTTATCATTGGATCTTTTCTTCGCTTGCTTCTACTACTCCAAACATACCCATGTTCGCATAGCTAACGCCTCCTTTATTTCTTTCAATGCCACTGCAAACGCGCGCTTGTCAACGGCAGCCGTCGTGTCGACTTAGTTCACAGAGTGGTCGTAATGGGGCGCTATATGAGGAGTCACGCTGCTTATGTAACACGCGCTTCCAAGTGCTTTCCCCCGGAGATGCGATAGACGTGTTTCCCACTCCAACATCTCACGTCTGTAGGATTTGTTTCTTCGTGTTACTTTTTTGTAGTTCGAAGAAACGCTACCGCCTCACCATGGTGACGCGCATGTAATAGGGTTGCAGTGATGTTTACCATTTGTTGACCACATAGCGCCACGAACGGCGATACGCTATCTCAAAACACCGTATCTTTCACAAAGCCAGCGTGCCCGCCAACATAGTGAACACGGGAAATATAAGACGCCACCTCACGGATCTGTACCCAACTGAATAAAATAATTGGTAGATGCCACGTACAGTGGGAATCGCTGATATGCGAAGCGCGGTCGAGGAGGCTTGAGATGTCACTTTAAAATCACCACAACAATGCGAGGCTGAGATAAATAATGCCATACGTGGCTTTCATGTCATGATTATCATGTTTGGACGTGTCATTTAATTTCTTCATCCATTCACGTCACCAGAAGACGAATTTGGTATATCTGCAGCTAGCCAAACGGCCGCGGAACTATGAGCGTAGCATGTAGTATTGTTTCACATGACACGAATATCACGATCATCATGTTTGGACGTGTCACATACCTTCGTCGTCCATTCACGTCCCGAAATACCAAACTCGGTATGTGTGAAGCTGGCGAAACGGCGGCGAGCGCACGTAACGTTGACGTGCGCCAAACGCTGGGAGCAGCGATGCTACGCTAGCGAAACGCGAGCACTCTGTTATCTGACATTAGGCGCGACCAGCGTCAGTCGGCGAGGCCCGGCGACAAGCGGCTCGAAATGCGACATGCTGCAATTCACGCCAATGACGTTACCTCGACAGCACCACGTCTGCTTAACTTCGCGACGGAAGGACGGCGGGCGCGCTCAAACGCGCATGCGTCAAAGCAAGGCACCCCGGCGTGCGCCTGCGAGTATATGCCCGGTAGATCGGCGCTTGCGTGGCATCGCCAGCGTGGCGCGACGAAATGAACGCCGGCACAAACGCGCGCTGGGTCACGTCGGAGTGTTTTGGCGCCTGAAGTGTGGCACGTAGTTATGTTCTCATATGCCACGCATATAATTATTACCATGTTTGCACCAGTCACACACCTTCATCATCCATTCCCGTCCAGTAATACCAAATTTGGTGTATGTGAAGCTAGCTAAACGGCCTCGAGCGCATCATGAGTGCGACATGTAGTCATATTGTTACATTACAAGCATCTCTTGATTATCATGTTAGCACCAGTCACATACCTTCGTCATCAATTCACGTACTGTAATACCAAATTTGGTATATGTCAAGCTAACGAAACGACTGTGAGCATGCCATGAGCGTGGCGCCTGGTCCTGAATCATGACTTACATGACATGCATGTCATGATTTCAACGTTAAGGTCTGCCACTTGTGTTCGCCGTGTAGTCATGTCATGCCATGCCAATTTTGCAACATGTCATGTGAACAAAACCACTGCAAGAGCAGCAAGACCTTGAAACATAAATCATGACAATAATGACATACTTGTCATGATAGTCATGTTATGACTTGCCAGTTATGCTCGTCATACAGTCATGTTATGCTATACCAATTTTGGTATTAATATTATTAACGAAACGGCCAGGAGAGCTAAAACCCGTTGGCGGCTAGATAGATAGATAGATAGATAGATAGATAGATAGATAGATAGATAGATAGATAGATAGATAGATAGATAGATAGATAGATAGATAGATAGATAGATAGATAGATAGATAGATAGATAGATACGCTCAATGTCGCCGAAGCTCGCTAAGAAAATCTTCGCATTTAAAAACATTTAGTAGGATTTCTGTCGTGAAGCACTGCATGATGTCTTCTCTTCCCCATGGCCACAAAGCACTGAAGAGGGTTAGGTGGTAGCCGAGGACAGGAAAAGCCTAGAGGAGAAGGTGGTGAATGGCTGAATTGGGGACATTTGGCTGGCATTTATAAAATAGAGGAGGCGTTGGCATAGCCAAGGAAAGACGGCATTGAGTAGGGACGTATTTTGCTGCACCCTTAATTGCTGCTACTGTATATCGTTCAAATTAGTCATGACAGCCTGATTACGTGTTTTATCTGATAGCTATTATATCGATACTTTATGCTGCAATTTGCCACCGGCGTTGGCAACCGCCGTCATTCAGCATATATATATATATATATATATATATATATATATATATATATATATATATATATATATATATATATATATAGATATATATATATATATATATATAGGTATGGGATAGGGCACAACGGGAGCGTTGTCAACAAGGATAAATATATTTATTTCCCAACAGTTTCGGGAGAGGTCCTCCCTTCATCAGGGGATGAGTTATACTGACATGAGCTTCCAAACTTCGTTGCTGCCGCGTCCCTCTTGCCTTGAAAGACGTTTGCGAGAGTAAGAGGGAACTAGAAAAAGGAAAAAAAACAAAAAAGAGGGAGAAAAAAGACGAAAAAAAGAAAGAATAGAAAGAAAGTAAAAAAGAATATAAAAAGAGTATGTCAGTATAACTCATCCCCTGATGAAGGGAGCACCCCTCCCGAAACTGTTGGGAAATAAATATATTTATCCTTGTTGACAACGCTCCCGTTGTGCCATATCCCATACCTTCACGAAGACTAACTGGCCCATTGAATTATTACTCCCACTATATATATATATATATATATATATATTATGAGGTCTTGGTAGTCTTGGCCGCGTCAGCGTTTATTTCAGGAAAGACCTCACAAAACGAAGGGGCAGAGCCAGCACACAGACGATGACGATGATGATGATCCAGAGTGGCAATGAGGACAAAGAGACAAGCGGATGATGGTGATTGTGATCACGCAGGGATGAGGACGATGTAAGTAACAAATGCCTACACTAATCCCCCCCCCTTAAAAGCGGACACCCTGGCCGCCGTAAGTCAAAGTGACGGGGAACGTCACGTGAAAGGTTTCATGCGACAAACGTGGACAATCTCTGTGCTGCGGTAGCGGCGCTCTGTTCGGACGACGAGTGGTGTCACACAATAAGTGACCGTCAAAGTCGGTTTTAAAACAATGTATGGCCTGATGAAGCATGGTTGGAATTTGTCACAGAGACCAGGAGTGCGAAGTGGGGCCATAAGCAGCACTTCGTCACCAGGTTGGAGAGACACAATGCGGTGGGATGCGTCATAGATGATCTTCCGCTCGTGCTGTCTCGCTTCAGTATTGATGCGAGCCTGATGGCGAGACTGGGCCAGGCGAGAAATGTATTCTTCGCTTGAAGACTGACACGAATTTTCATGGCTGTTAAAGAAGGAGACATCGAGAAAGGTAGTCGGGGTGCGTCCGTACACGAGGTAAAACAATGAGTAGCAAGTTGTTCGCTGAACAGCAGTGTTGGATGCGAATGTCAGGAATGGTAAAAGAGTATCCCAGTTTTTGTGGTCGGGTTGGACGTAAACGTCTATCATGTCAGCAAAGGTTCGGGGAAATCTTCCTGTGAGACTATTTGTCTGAGGGTGGTAGCTTGAAGCTGTCTTGTGAGTAGTCCCAAAAGCGCGCAGTACTTCATTTACCATTTGTGACAGGAACACTTTGCCACGGTCACTAAGCAGTACACGAGGAGCCCCACGATGCAGGATTATGGCGTGAAGAATAAAGTCTGCAACTTCCACAGCTGAGCCTGGAATAACAGAGGATGTCTCAGCGTAGCGTGTAAGGTGGTCCACGGTGGTCACTATCCATCGTTTGCCAGCAGATGTGATGGGGGAGGCCCGTAAAGGTCAACACCTACAAACTCGAATGGCATTGAAAGGCACGGAAGTGGCTGTAGAGGTCCAGCAGGTCCAGACGTGGGGATTTTACGACGCTGGCATGAGTAGCAGGGACCGACGTACCACGCTACACCAGAAGAAAGGCCAGGCCAGTAATAACGACATCGAATGTGGTCAACAGTTTTTTTTTAAACCAAGATGACCAGCAGTCAAGTCATCGTGGAAGGCTTCGAGCACCCGAAGTCAAAGAGAGCGTGGCAGTACAGGAACCCAGCACTGACCGTCAGGGTGCTAGACGTGGCGGTAGAGAACCCCATTGTCCAGCTAAAAGTGCAGGGGTTGACGACGGAGTCACGCATTTGGTGGATGAGAAACTCCCGAAAGGTGGTCCACCATAGGTCTGCAGTATGAATCGCACCGCTAGCGTGAGATAAATGTTGGCTCGTCGTCCGAAAAGGGTTGCCTTGTTGATACGACCGTATGAACTTTGGTAGATGTGGTGGTTGAGTTCTCACCAACGCTGATATGGGTAGTTGGAAGCGGGCAACGAGATAAAGCATCGGCGTCTTGATGTTTTCTGCCTGACTTGCAAGTTATGTCAAAGTCGTACTACTGCAAGCGTAGTATCCACCGACCCAATCGTCCGGACAAGTTCTTCAGTGTAGAAAGCCAGCATAAGGCATGGTGGTCCGTAACGATTGTGAAGCGACGGCCGTGGGGATAGGGACGGAACTTCTGGACCGACCAAACCACAGCAAAACACTCTTGCTCAGTTATTGTGTAGTTCTTTTCGGCCGGGGTTGAGTACGCATCTGGCATATGCAACAACTTTCTCTAGGGAAGACTTTTCGCTTTGTAGAAGAACGGCTTCTATACCAAGGCCGCTAGCGCCGGTATGGAGGATAGTCGGTGCGGCTTCGTCAAAGTGGCAGAGCACAGGTTCAGACGTGCGTGCCCGTTTCAACAGGTCGAATGCCATTTAACATTCTTGAGACCACAGAAAGGGGACGTTGGAAGCAAGTAGTTGGTGTAATGGAGCAGCAATAGAAGCGAAGTTCTGGATAAACCGGCGAAAATAGGAGGTGAGGCCAAGGAAACTGCGAAGCTCCTTTGGTTTTTCGGGACGCGAAAAGCGAAGGACTGCAGAAATCTTGTCAGGGTCGGGCCGGATGCCATCTTTGCTAACGACGTGTCCTAAGACCTTGATAGATTTGCTAGCGAAAGAGCATTTCTTAGTGTTTATTTGAAGCTCGGCGCCGGCAAGGCAAGTCAGAACTTGATCGAATCGTTCTAGGTGTTCAGGAAACGTTGATGAATATATAATAATGTCGTGCAGGTAGCAAAGGTAACTTTCTATTTCAGGCCCCACAGCATGGTGTCTATCATGCGCTCAAAAGTCGCGGGTGTGTTGCAGAGCCGAAAGGCATCACGTTGAATTCACATAGCCCATCGGGGGTCGCGAACGCCGTTTTCTCCTTATCGTCTTCATGCATGGAGATCTGCCAGTACCAAGAACGCAAGTCGATGCTTGAAAAAAATTCCGCACCTTGTAGGGAATCATGAACGTCGTCAATGCATGGCAAAGGGTACACGCTCTTGCGTGTGATCTTATTGAGCGCCCGGTAGTCCACGCAAAAACGCACAGAGCGATCCTTTTTACGGACCAAAACAATAGGAGACGACCAAGGGCTGGATGAGGGACGGATGACTCCCCGTTTAAGCATGTCAGCAACGTTTTCTTCTATAATTTTTCTTTCAGCTAGAGACACGCGGTAGGGTTGGTGGTGTACAATAGATGTCGCAACGGTTTGAATTTGATGTGCTGTAGTATTAGTGCGGCCAAGCTTAGACGAGCAAATATTGAAAGAATTTGCATGTTTCTGTAACAATGCGAGCAGCTGCTGCCTCTGTGAATATGTCAAGTGACTGTTGATAGTGGTGGTAAAGGCGGAGGAACAAACATGCTCACCGAAGGAAGGGTCTTTGAATGCGATGGCCTGAAGTGGCGTGACAAATACAGGCTCGAAGTTGGCAACACGGGCCACAGTAGTGCCCTGTGGCAGTAAGATCTCCGGTGTAGAGTTGACAGTGGTGACAAGTGCAGAGCCAATGCAAAAACGAACAACACTGGGCGGAAGAACTATACCTTTACGAACGCAAAGTGGTGACGGTGAGACCAATACATCACCGTGATAGATGTCGTTGGACGTAATGCTGACAATTTGCTCTTGTACTGGTGGCATTTCGATGTCTTTCGCAGCGACCAGACGAAGTGGCTTCTGATTGTCATCGTCAAGCATGTAGTCGGTGTCAGCGAGGTGAACGACGCGTTGTCCACAACAAATAGCTGCGGAAGCAGATGATAGAAAATGCCACTCTAAAATTTGATGGTGGGAGCAGCGGGACAGGACAGCAAACTGGACATGATAGCGGAAGCCATCGATGAAAACACGCACAGTACAAAACGCGGAAGGGCGGATGACGTTCCCCTGGGCAGCAACTAACGTGGGACCATCGTAAGGCGTCATTACTTTCCTTAAATGTTCACACAAATCAGCACATATCACAGACAATGTCGCACCTGTGTCCACCTAAGCATCGACTCGCACTCCTTCCACTTCCACAGAAACCATGTTACACGGGCCTGATGGAGGAATTTCAGTTCTAATTCCGAATGCAGTTTTTCTCCACAAACTGAATCATTTAGTTTTCCAAATGAATATCAGAGGAGAATGGGGCGGGCCGAAGTGGAGAAGTGGAATGGCGGAAGGGCGAAGGCGAGCGGCGTCTCGTGTTTCGGCTGTTTCGCAGTGCAGTCGATGCCGGAGGAAATGGAGACCGGTGCGGGGAGACGAATAGCGCCGACTTTGATAAGACGCTCCAGTGTACAAATCCCGTTTGCGCACGTCGTTCCAACGCTCATCTTGCTGGCACTTTCGGCAGAAACGAGATATGTGGCCGCGATAGCCACAGTAGTAGCAGACAGGGCGAGACGTGCGCCACGGTGGGGAATAGAAGGCATTCGGGGCACCTGGAGACAGCGCTGTCAGGTGGGCCGAAGGGTCAGGGGGCACGGAATGGTAGTTCACCGGGGGAACGGCAGCAACTGACGCGTAGGATGGACGCGGCAATGTCGCGTGGGCGTCGCTGGGAGGCACGGCAGCAACTTGAGGGTACGTGGATATAGGGTGAGAAGCAGATGGCTGTACGGCCGCAGAGTCAGTCAGGGATGTAAGTTCCTCCCTGATTATGTCATGTAAGGGCACTCCCGAAGGCTGTGTAGGACGCGGTGTAGGAGGTGTGAAGCCCATGGACCGCAATTTTTCGCGTATAATGTCCCGGATGAGGTCAAGCAGATGGCCATGTGGCGTGGAGTGCTGGTCGCCAATGTCCGGTTGGAGGCGAACGGAGTCCAGCGCATCAAGGCGCTGACATGTCATCACGTCATCAGCGATGGTAGCTGGGTTTTGAACAGCCAGAGCATTAAAGGCAACAGGCCCTATGCCTTTCAAAATATAGCGCACTTTGTCCAATTCCGGCATGGATTGATTGACACGCCGGCCCAGTTCGAGGACATCCTCGATGTAGGAAGTGTACGATTCACCGGGATGTTGTCGGCGAGTATCGAGTGTCCTCTTCGCGACGGCGGATCGACTGTCCGGTGTCCCAAAGACGTGTCGCAGCTGCTGCTCGAAGGTAGCCCAGTCCGGTAAGTCAGCGACGTGGTTAAAATACCATGTCTTTGCGACTCCGGTCAGATAAAAAGGCACGTAATCGCAGTTTGGCGGCCTCATCCCACCTAGTAGTGGCACTTACGTGGTCGTAGTCATTGAGCCAGTCTTCTAAGTCTTCTCCCCAAAGACCAGCGAAGAGCGGGGGTTCCCGCTGATATCCGTGTATGTAAGTAGGAGGGGCAGCTTGCGGCGGTGCGTGGTTGATGACATCAGCGCCAGCAGGCTTGGTCTGAGACATGCTGCCTGACTGTGGGCGCCAGCGGCGGCCTGAACGAAGCTCCAGGGGGTAGAGCGGGCTGCGGGAGGTCAGAGGATTGAAAATACACGTCCACCACGTATCAAGTCTTGGTAGTCTTGGCTGCGTCAGCGTTTATTTGAGGAAAGAACTTGCAAAACGAACTGGCAGAGCCAGTACACAGACGATGACGATGATGATGACCCAGAGTGGCAATGAGAACAAAGAGACAAGCGGATGATGGTGATTGTGATCGTTCAGGGATGTGGACTATGTAAGTAACAAATGCCCAAAATACAAATATAAAACGCAAGGAAGAATAATAACTCAGAAAAAGGCTCGGGCGCGTGGATTCGAACGTCCGACTTTCCGTTCTTGAGCTTGTGGTGTAAGCCAGTGACCCATGAAGGAGGAATACACACACACACACACTCACACACACACTAACACACACACACACACACACACACACACATATATATATATATATATATATATATATATATATATATATATATATATATATATATTATGCATACTCTCTGTCAGCAGCTCAGCACCGTAACAGCCTTACCATAGTTCCGAACAAGCTGCTAACAAGACCTAGAGTAAAGTTCAGTTTTATTTTGAGAGGTGCCGGGAAACGACTACTTACGTGGCATTTTCTTCCTGCACGGCATGCCGGGATCCACCAAGCATGCAAGAAACACGAACACGGAGATGCGGCACACGAGTTTCTCGAACATGGCTCGGCAGCACTGAAGAACTACAAAGCAAACAATGGACACGGATACCGTCGGTGGTATTTTTGATGGCTGTTGTAGACGTTCTAGAAAATGTGTGAAAAGGTGGCTACGACACAATTCGATGATTGCGCTAAGTGCAATGAACCTGGGTTCAACAGCTGTTTTGGACCAACCTTCGATTGAACAACTAAATCACTTTCGTGGTCTTCAGCCCATTGTACAAAGTATCTAGGCTAAGCAGGACTAAGTTTAGACTTGGAAAGAATATCTCTGTTTAAACCTTATCTATTTCCAATCAGCTTAATCATTTCTGCTTCAATATTAACAGAGTTTCCGCATCCCCGAATCGGAATATGATTTTGAGGGGCACCGTAGTGAAGGGCTCCCGGAAATTTCTGCAATGTAGTGTTTTCGAACGTGAACTGACATAGCACAGTAAACGGGCATCCAGCATTTTACCTTGACTCACATGTGACTTGCGTTTCTCGGATCGATCACACTACTTTTGGGTCAGCGGCGGGGCACCGCACCATCGCACCACTGCGGTAGGCTGTGAACATTCGTGAGGAATATGAGCTCGTGCACGCAAACGTGTGGCAGAGTGTCTAAAAACTGAGGTAACGTACTAAGTAGATATTACTGCCTAAAACGATGGGGAAAGGAGAAGCGGCTTTCCGCTCAGTCTTGGAAGCTCTGTATCGGTTGCGTTGCTGCAAAACGATAGCTAATTGCGTGCTCTCTCCCGTTAGCAATGATAATGGAAAAAAAGAGCTGTATGAAGAATGTCTTGGCTCATTCTTCTGTCATAGGAGTTGGTATGACATGAAAGTGAAACGCGTCCTCACAGAATTAGATAAATATTTACTGTACATTGTTATGAGAGCACGTAAGATCTCTTTTGGCGGTTGACAGCTACAGCACCATTACACGTGGAGGCAACTATGTTGACGCCTAGTGATTCACCTCCTTTTCGACGTCTGACATTCGTGGTTACTGAATAAACAAAGCCTTGTAGCCGTTGATGCTTGCGACAGCTGTAGTACTTAGTAGCGGCACTGTAACTTGTAGCTGTAGTAACAGCAGAATCGGAGAAAGCAGTGCGACAGCCTGACGAGCGTGACGGATCGCACCTCGAACTTGAGCTAAGGTTGCCTGCTCACGGCGTGCTAGAGTTATTACATAGATTTTGACAAGCGTCTGCAGCAGCTTTGCAGACGCAGCCTACCACCCATTTTCTATGGCAAGCTCCGTCCGCGAAGCTGTTGAGGGCGCTGAACTTCACCTGTCCAGTGGAACCACTGCCCGACTTAAAGGAAAACAACGTGCCTCACTCCTCCACGTTCAGAGGCCACGATTTTACGCGAGGCGAGGATAAGTAATAAAGGCGGAGTTACAGTGAAGCAGCTGCGCATCGCACAGCTATTTTGGTATGAAATAATGTTATTAGTGAGATGGACGTTTTTGGTGAACGTCGGCACCTCGCGGTACGCTAAGGTATCCACGAAAACGCATTTCAATTGGAAACGCACCGAATGGGGCGAACACATAGGAACGACGCGCAAGAAAAACGTTACCGTGAGTGTTACGCTCATGACGAATCACTTCACTTTACCAAGAATACTGGGAGAAGAAATTCAAGTGTAGGTACAATTGGCGCTTTTTATAAGGCCTTCCGAGTGAATGACTATGGCTCAGTGGATAGCCTGCTTGGTATCTGTTGTTGCGAAACGCGAAGCCGTGGATTCGAATTTCATGACCGACCTTTGTTTTCTTGGTTGTTCTGACCGGAACCATTTTTTCGACATCTTTTCCGCGGGACAATTACGTCAATTAAGGGGCAATATGACATAAGGCGATTTCTAGTTAAAAATGAAAGAGGTAAACCAAAATGCTGACCGAAAACTACCTAGATATAATATAAACGCTGCTTGTGCATCTCATGCGAATCAATGAGTACAATATCAGCGATGAGAACACAAACTGTTTCTTGGGAGTAATATTATTGCCACCTGGTGTTCTGTGCCAGTGAACAGTGGGTCAGTTCTGTGCCGGTGAACGAGGAAGACGAAGACGAGCAACCCGTGCCAGCGGAGACGTCCTCCTTTGTCTCTGAGATTTTGGACAGTCGCGTCCCTTTGTACGTTCGTTCGAGCTCTTAGCACGTGACAACTGGTGGAAGTGCTGGGTACCCTATTCACCGAACCCCTCCCAGTACAAGAAGCTCCAGCCCCATACTGGTGGTTACGCATGCTCATCGTGCTAGCCGCAGGATACGTGGACTGGACCCTGAGTTCGGACTTCTCTCAGAAGAGATGACGGCCCCAACTATTCTAGGCAGCGCCGTCCCAAGCGGCTACAACACAGCCGGTATGGAAGGCGCAACGCCATTGCAATATACACTGATCAAACCACGAACGTCGATCCCTTTCATGGTGCTGTCCATGAGGATGTTGAAGATTGGCTAGTCCACTATGACTTCGTTGCCGCTCATAACATGTGGAATGACACAAACAAGCTCCGACATGTCTCCTTAAGTTTGAATGACAGAGCACGTGTTTGCTACGAAAACCGGGCAGGTGTGTTCACTTCATGGGTGGACTTCAAACGCCGGCTTCTCGAAACGTATGCAAGTCTCGATCGCCGAGAGCGAGCTGAACGTGAACTCCAGTGCCGTATGCAAATGCCAAATGAAGGCGTAGCAATGTATGTTGAGGACATGACGCGTCTTTTTGGACGAGCCGACCCTCACATGCCGGAAGAGAAGGTGCGATACCTGATGCGTAGAGTGAAGGAGCAGTTGTTCGGTGGTCTTGTACGCAGCCCCCCCAAGACTACGTCAGAGTTTCTTGCTGAAGCCGTCCTGATTGAAAGCAAGCTTCGGCAACGGACCCAGACGTACGAGCGACAAGTGAGCTTTGCTTCTGCTACGGACTACATGGGTGGTTTTGGGGCCCACGTCGACTTCTTCCGAGAGCTCATACGCTCTGTAATTCGCGAAGAACTGCAGAAGTTATCTGTACCCTCGGCGTCCACTGTCAGTTCTTTGTCCGGCATGGTTCGAGATGAAGTTCAGCAGGCACTACGAGAACCGTCCTGTCAGACAGAGCCGCGGCCCCTAGAGGACTTCCCTCGCATGTCGTATGCACAAACTCTGCTCCAGCCAGCACCACCTTTGCCTCCGCTTCCCACCGCGGCCCCTGCCGTGCTTCCGGCAGATGAAACTCTGCGTCCACATGCAACACATTTCAGTCCGCCTTATACCACAGCCCCAGCCATGCTTCAGGCAGTCCAAGCGGGCCCGTACCTCAGTGACCGCCGACCGATTCCGCGAAAATCGGACGTGTGGCGGGCCCCCAATTGACGTCCCCTTTGCTATCACTGTGGTGAACCTTGGCACATCTACCGACAGTGCACTTATCGAGAGCTGGGACTTCGTCGTTTCTCGGCCAACTCCCCACCTCCTAGGTTCGGCCAGCGGCCTCCGGAAATCACTGACTACGTTGCTCAGCAGCGCGGATCGACATCTCGGCACCACTCACGCTCTCCATCACCGCGGCGGTTCCCGCCGAATCATCGCACCTATGCGGGCATGGCGCAGTGACCTAGCCCGCGTCGGGAAAACTAGCATCAGTGACCTTCAGGGGCAAGGCCGCTCAGACTGGCCACGCTCAAGACCCTCTATCGACGCGGACTGAAGATACCGACGATACATCGACAACAACACCACCGGCTGATTGCGGAAGAGTTTCCTTAGATATTCCTGTTCTGCTAGATGGTCGCGAAGTCAGCGCCTTAGTGGACACTGCTGCGGACTATTCCATAATTAGCGAAAAGCTGACTGCCCTTCTCAAGAAAGTAACGACGCCTTGGAACCGAACGCCGATTCGTACAGCTGGCGGGCATATCGTCATGCCACTCGGTATGTGCACGGCAATACTGCAAGTCCGCGGATGTACATTTGTTGCCAGTTTGAGCGTTCTCCGGCTGTGTTCTCGAGACCTGATCATTGACATGGATTTTCTCAGGGAGCATGGTGCTATAATTGGCATTCGACGACGTCTAGTCACTTTCGCGACCACAAACGCCACAACAGTTTACGCCGACCCCAGCCACTCCCGAGTGTCGCTTCGCGTCGTCGACGACGCTGTCACGTTACCACCCCGTACAACTGTTGTGGTTCAGGTGGCGTGGGACGGAGTGATGCACGGTGAAGCAGTCGTAGAAAGCAATCACTCGCTTTTGCTGTCTCAGGGTGTCTGCGTAGCGAGAAGCCTTGTCGACCTTCGTGATGATCACTGCAACGTTTTTGTCACAAACTTCAGCTACGAGCGCCGGCACCTTTTTCTTGGAACTGTGATCGCCTACGCCGACCCAGTCGCCAATGTCACAGAGTGTTTTGCTTCCGAGGCCAACGGCACTGCTGAAGCGCCTTTCCGCAGCGTCGACATCAATCCAACGCTTTCTGAAGCGAACAAGCAGCGTTTGAGCGAGCTGTTGCTGGAGTTCCACACATTCTTTGCACGTTCTTTAAAGATACGTCAAACACCGATAACAAAACACCGTATTATCACCTACGACGACGCGCATCCCATACGGCAGCAGCCTTACCATGTTTCGCAGACCGAATGGCACGCGATTCAAACTCAAGTTAAGGAAATGTTTCAGGATGGCGTGATACAGCATTCAAGCAGCCCTTGGTCATCACCAGTCGTTCTTGTGAAAAAGAAAGATGGCACGCTTCGCTTTTGTGTCGACTACAGAAAGTTGAACAATTTCACAAAGAAATACGTGTACCCGTTGCCCAAAGCCGATGATTCTCTGGACAAGCTGCGACGCGGGAAGTTTTTTTCGTCCGTCGACTTGAAGAGCGGTTATTGGCAAATGGAGGTCGATGAACATGACCGGGAAAAGACCACTTTTGTAACGCCGGATGGCCTTTATGAATTCAAAGTGCTCCCTTTCGGTCTTTGTTCCGCTCCAGCCACATTCCAGCGAATTATGGAAACCGTCCTGGCAGACCTCAAGTGGAAAAGCTGTCTCGTCTACCTCGATGATGTCGTTCTGTTTTCAGAAGCGTTTGACGAGCATCTTCGTCGCCTTCGGAATGTGCTCGAAGCCATTAGATCGGCCGATCTCACACTCAAGCCTGAGAAATGTCATTTTGGCTACGAAGAATCAAAGTTTCTTGGTCATGTCGTGAGCGCCGTTGGTGTTCGGCCTGATCCGGACAAAACTGCTGCCGTCACCGCTTTTCCACCTCCAACTGACAAGAAAAGTCTTCGACGATTTCTTGGTCTGTGCGCTTAGTACCGGCGCTTTATTGAAAATTTCTCTAACATTGCGGAGCCACTATTACGCCTCACGCGTGATGACACACCATTTGTCTGGGCTGACGAACAGCAGACTGCCTTTGCGGAACTACAGCACCGGCTCTCTTTCCCTCCCGTGCTCGGCCACTTCGATGAAGAGGCTGACACTGAAGTACGCACTGATGCCAGCAGTGAGTGAGTAACAACTTTATTAGTCGAAGGGGTGAGGGGTAAGGGAGGCTAAGCCACGAAGGCTGCCAGGCTGTGCTTCTCGATGACTTCTTCCGCTCGTTTCAGGACCCGTGTCTGGATGTCTATGTCGTTGCTGGAGAGAAGGGCCTCCCATTGTCCCTCGGTGGGGGGTGAGCAAAGGAGGTCGGCGGGCGGGGGATCCTCCGGGCAGCCCCAGAGGATGTGGTTCAACGAGGCAACGTTGCCGCACAGGCAGCAGCGTGGATCGATGGCACCTGGGTGCATGTATGAAAACACGAGGGGGCACGGGAAGGTGCGGGTCTGTAGGCGACGCCAGGCGATCTCGGACCGCTTGGGAAGGCTGCTGTGAGGATGTGAATAGAAATATCGCTCGAGGCGATAGTGCTGAGTGATGTCGTGGTAGGTGACCAGGGGCTCCGGCACCAGGGCGTCCGACTCTGAGTGGCCCACCGCTCGGTCGACGAATCCTCGAGCGCGTTGGTGAGCTGTCTCGTTGCCGGGGTGACCCGAGTGGGCGGGGACCCAGATCAGTTCTATGCGGCACTGCTCATCTTGCTGCAGTAGGGGCCGAAGTAGCCGTAAGGTGGTAGGCGAGACGAGACCTCGCGCGAAATTCGAGATGGCTTGTTTCGAGTCGCTGATTATGACGCTTGCGTCAGCCGAGGTCGCGGCCAAAGCAATGGCCACTTCCTCCGCCTCGACGGCGTAAGGCGTTCTGACGGTGCCAGCCGTGATGGTCGGCCCCAAAGGAGCTGAGGAGGGCGACACGGAAACGACTACGAAGGCGTCCCTGCGTGCATTGTATCGGGCCGCATCTACGTAGGCGACGGCCGGGTGGTCGGCGTACTTTGCGTGAAGCATGGCGGCACGGGCTTGGCGGCGAGCGTCGTGGTGGCCCGCCAGCATATTCTTAGGTAGCGGCTTGATGTAGAACGCCGCTCGAATAGCATGGGGTAATGAGACCAGATCCGGAGGGTGGGAGGAGGTGTCGTGGCCGATGGAGGAAAGGATGTGGCGACCGGTCGGCGAACGGTAAAGGCGTTGCACTTGAGCGGAGCGGTGAGCCTCAATCAACTCGTCGAGCGTGTTGTGTACACCCAAACGGAGAAGACGATCGGTGGACGTGTTGGGGGGAAGGCCGAGGGCAGTCTTGTATGCCCGGCGGATGAGGACGTCAATTTTATCGCGTTCCGATTTTAGGAGACGTGTATAAGGAAGGCCGTACGTGAGGCGGGAAACGACGAAAGCGTCGACAAGGCGAAGTAGATCGTGTTCTCGCATGCCTTCACGCCGCGCACGGACACGGGCGAGCATACGTGCGGTCTGCTGCACCGAGAGCGAGAGCTTGTCTATGGTGTGTGTATTATGGCGGTTGGACTGTAGGATCAGCCCGAGCACGCGGAGATGCGAAACGACGGGGACAGGAGTAGAGTTGGCATGAACCGTGATGGTGGGGTGGGGAGTTTTGTAGCGACGCCGGTCGGGAGGCCGCATGAGAAGAAGGGCCGATTTGGCCGCTGAGCAAGTAAGACCGGCCGCGTGCACGTGGGACGTGACGACGTCGGTTGCGCGTTGCAACGTCTGCTCGATATGGCCGTCAGAGCCCGACGTGACCCAGAGAGCAATATCGTCCGCGTACAGGGTGTGTTTAAGACCGGGGATACGGTCCAGCTTGCCAGGAAGCGAGCGGAGGACAAGATTAAATAGAAAAGGCGACAAGACGGCGCCCTGAGGGGTGCCACGAGGGCCAAGCTCGTACGTGGGAGACGGGAGGTCCCCTATGATGATTTCGGCCGTGCGGGCGGTGAGGAACGCGCGAATGTAGTTGTAGGTGCGGGTGCCGGGATTGAGGGCTGCGAGTTCGGCAAGGATAGCCGAATGGGAGACGTGGTCGAACGCCTTGTGAAGGTCCAGGCTAAGGAGAGCCTTTGTGTCTGAAAATGTGGGTGGGTCGAGGAGGTCATGGTGGAGTTGTAAGAGGACATCTTGCGTGGATAGGTGGGGGCGGAAACCAAGCATGGTGTGGGGAAGGAGATGGTGTGCGTCCGTGTACGTTTGCAAGCGAGCGAGAACGACATGTTCTAGAAGCTTGCCGACGCACGAGGTGAGTGAAATGGGCCTGAGATTCTCGATTGTGAGTTTCTTGCCCGGCTTGGGGATGAAAGCCACGCGAGCGTGTTTCCATGATTGGGGGAGGTTGCCGGAGCGCCAGCACTCGTTGAGGAACGAAGTGAGGGTAGCAGCCGAAGGGGCGTCGAGGTTTCGGAGGAGCTTGTTGGGGATGCGATCTGGGCCGGGGGCGGAAGTGGTGCGGAGCTTCTGTAATGCCGCGTAGACCTCCGCTTCCGTGATATCGGCGTCCAGTACTGGGTTGGGGGCCCCAGAGTAGGACGCGAGAGGGGGAGGAGGTGTGCCAGGAGGCAGAAGCTGAAGGTATTTGGCGGACAGGTCTGCCATCAGCGACGGAGTGTCGCCGGGGTAAGCCCGGACCACTCGTTGTAACTGCTGCCGAGCGACCAACTTGGCAGAAGCAGGGTCGAGGAGGTGGCGGAGGAGATGCCAGGACTGTCTGCAGCCCAACTGACCAGAGAGACCCGAGCAGAGCTGCTCCCACTGTTGGCGGGCGAGCGCGGTGGTGTGTTGCTCGATCGTACGATCGAGGTGCGCAATGCGGCGGCGTAAGCGACGGTTGTGACGTTGCTTCTGCCAACGGTTGCAAAGGCCGGTGCGGGCGGCCCACAGGTGGGCAAGACGGGCGTCAGTTGCCGGATAGTCCTTCGTGGTGGGGATCGAGGCGGTGACTGCGTCGAGGTCCTCTAGCAGCTGGTCGGTCCACGTCGAGAGGTCCTCGATGTTGGAAGTGGCGGAGTGCAACCGGCGTTCTCGGAAAGCGTCCCAGTCTGTATAGCGGGCCGTGTGTGGGCGCGGCTTGCTGGGGGAGGTGAGAACTTGAATGGTGAGGACATAGTGGTCACTGCCGAGGGACTGATGCGTGTTATACCAGCGCGCGTCGGGCACGCTGCGGCAGAAGCTGAGGTCCGGGGTGGTATCGCGGCACACACTGTTGCCGATGCGCGTTGGTTGCGTGGGGTCGGTGAGCAGGGAGAGGTTGAGATCGTGAGCGAGCTGCCACAGCCTCCTTCCGGGGCCATCTGCCTTCGAGTAACCCCAGTCCGGATGCTTGACGTTGAAGTCGCCGAGAATAAGAAGGGGTGATTTGGCTGCTTTCGCTGCAGCGGCACGGAGCAAGGCTAGGAGAGACGCGTCTTCAGTGGAGCGAGGGGGGTTGTACACGTTGAGAATAAACAGAGAGGGCTGTTCACGTTGCTGAGGTAGTGTCTCGATAAAGACGTGATGGACTGCAGGGAAGGGTAGATCGTGTCGATTGACAGCGAGCGTTCGCCGGGTGAGGACGGCCGTCACGGGATGGGGCAGAGGATGGTGAGTTACTTGGTTGTAGGCGACGTAACCCGAGAGGGAGACGTCGGCGTGAGTTTCCTGTAGTACGATGATATCAGGCGCGTCCGAGGGGTCTAGTTGTTGTAGGTGGAGAAGGAGGTGGTTACGCTTGGGACGAAAACCACGGCAGTTCCACTGCCAAATGGTGACGATGGATCGGTCAGCCATTTTTAACAGCGGAAGATGTTGCCTCGACCGGTGTTTGCGAGGTTCGGGCGGCGCCGGAGGAGGTGGTGGTGCGGGCATGGAGGGGTAGCTTTGCTCGGATGCTTTCAAGCATGGCAGTTTGTAGGCTATCAACTGTTGACTGTAGAGATTGGAAGGACGTGGCGGGGGGGTAGGCGGCGAAGTCTGTGCGCAGGGAATTTAGAGCTTCGTGCTGTGCAGTGAGAAGCTGGTGGACGGAGTTGAAGCGGCTATCCAACCGCTCTTCAAGATCCACCAAGGCCGTCTTGATGGATACCTGGACCTCTTCAGAAAAGTGAAGAGATTCAAGGGGAGTGTTGGGTCGACGGCGCTTGCCAGTGCATCCTTCGGGAGTCTGAACGTCCATGTCGGAGGAGGAGCAAATGGTAGAGGGCAGAGAGGATTTCACTGTGATGGCTGATTCCAGCTTCTCTTCAAGAGCTTGCAGTTTCGCTTGGAGGGAATCAATTTGGGTCTTCTGAGCTGCAATTTGAGCGCTTTGTGCAGTGACCTGCTGTCGGAGGGAGGCGTTTTCTTGCTGCAGTGCAACAACCTGCGGCTCCGAGGGCAAGCCGGGGGCGCCGCGGGGCCATGTCGAATTCATGGGCTGTGATGTGGGTTTAGGCACCGCTGGTACGGGGGGCGGAGAGGTAGTAACCGACTTGGGCGGTGGAGCTGGTGAGGGACCACTTGCTGCTTGCTGGGAAGAGCGCACTACCGCTGCGGGCGGAACAGGCTGTTGTGGCGGGGGGTGTGTGTCAGGTGCCGGGGCCTTCTGGCGTTGAGGGCGCTGCACGTAGCGGTGTTTACAGTTGGAACTGTACGTGGAGTGATTCCCATTGCAGACGATGCAGCGGGGGTTGCAAGTGGGTGGCGATCCTTCGGGCGGTGTGGGGTGAGCAGCGCCGCACCGATGGCACCGCTCCTGCCGCGGCTTGGGGCACACGTCGGTCCGGTGGCCGGTCGAGCGGCAATTGTAGCAGGCTTCCACCTTGTTGCGGAACGGAAGGAGGCGAAGCTGGACACCGTGGTAGAAGATCCACCGCGGTAGTTTCGGCTCCATGAGGGTGACCAAGATGTGAGGGGCCTTGCCCATGCGGCGGCCGCCCACAACAGAGAGGGTAGGATTGCTTGCCTGAAGGTCTTCAAGGATGGCTTGGTCCGTGAAGTCGTCGAAGGCGTGGTACAGTATGCCCCTGAGGGCATCGTCTGGCGGTGGGGCGTAAAGGTGGACGGTGAAAGTGTTGCCGGAAACCGTGAGGGAGGTGATGCGGAGGTATGCTTGTGCACGAGCCGAGTCCGCGACGCTGAGCGTAAAAGTGTTGTTGACGGGGTGGATCCGCACCGTGTCGCGAGATGCGGGCGGGAGGTCTTGCAGGAACGCTGCTTGCAGCAAGGCGGTGTACAAGTGCCAAGGTTGTAGCTTGGTGAGTTCTACGGGGCTTTTTGGGCGGCCGACGATGTGAATCGTGTCCGCCGGGAGACGAGGGAGCGGAGCGCGGCGGCGGTGCTGCGGAGGCGATGTATTTACCCGCTTCGACGAGGGCAGAGAAGCCGGCGTGGTGGTGGGCTTAGTTGCGGCGGTGGCAAGGCGCAAGGCTGCGCGGCGTTGCTCTTGGGCGCGGAGGCCTGGCGACTGCCAGGATTCGTCCGAGAGTTCCTCGGGGGACACGTCCTGTCCTTCGACAATATACTCCATAGCGGTGGACAGCTAGGAGATGGGCGACGAGGCAGCGGCGGGCGGCCGGGCGGTCGCTCCGTCTGTCAGCTGATGTGCAGGCGGCCGCACTCGAGCTAGGCCTAAGAGGCCTAGGTCGGTGCACGGCGTGGTCGAAGGCTTTCGAAAGCTCTCCCGGGCCACCCCGGGCGAGTTTCGCAATAAAGTGGGTGTCGAAGAAATCCAGACAATGTGCTCCAGCCACCCGTGAAGAAATTATCCGGATAGGGTCGAAAGGACCGACGCGAGGGCCGAAAATTGGCGGAGCCGAAGTGAGGTGCGACTGCTCTCGACGGTGATCCGCCCCCCCTCCAACCAAGCGTTGGAAACACTTCTGATGCCAGCAATATTGGTCTTGAAGCTATTTTGGTACAAAGACAAGATGGCATTGAACAGGTGATAGCCTACGCAAGTCACACACTGTCTCGTGCAGAATTCGACATCAGAGAAAGAATATCTCGCGGTCATTTGGGCAATTACAAAGTTTAGGCCATATCTCTATGGAAGACCATTTAAGGTGGCGACTGACCATCATGCTTTGTGCTGGTTGACCAATCTACGAGATCTTTCAGGAAGATTAGCACGATGGAGTCTGCGCCTTCAGGAATTGGATGTCACCATCGTGTACAAGTCAGGCAAAAAGCACGAAGACGCCGACACGCTATCACGAGCACCTCTTCAATCCACCAGTATTAGCGCACGAGAGGACGGCGCCTTCGTGGCAACTGTCAGCGGACCGGATCTGATGTCGCATCAACGAAATGACGCCAATATAAGAATGATTATACATCATTTAGAAGGTGGCACTGCGCCCATTCCTCGTCCGATGATGCGAACGTTGCCATCATTTTGCCTACGAAATGGCGTCTTATACAAAAGGAACGCCGGTGCTGGTGACAGATCTCATCTTCTTGTCGTACCTGAAGCCATCCGCGATGACGTCTTCTTAGCTTGCCACGACGAGCCCACATCTGGTCATCTGGGCTACTCGAGAACTATAGATCGAGTGCGACAACTCTACTACTGGCCTAAAATGTCTGCCTGTGTCAAACGCTACGTGAAGTGATGCCGTGAATGCCAGCGTCGCAAGACACCACATTTAAAGCCTGCAGGCCACCTACAACCGATTGATCTACCACCTACACTGTTTGAACAGGTGGGGATGGACCTCCTAGGCCAGTTTCCTTTGTCTTCTTCTGGCAACAAATGAATTATTGTCGCAACCGATTATTTGACGCGTTACGCTGAGACGAAGGCGTTGCCACGAGGGACCGCATCTGAAGTTGCCAGTTTTTTTATGCATCAAATTGTGCTACGGCATGGCGCCCCGTCACATGTCATCACTGATCGAGGGACATCATTCACAGTGAAACTCTTGGATGATATCTTCAGGTTGAGTCACACAACCCATCGAAAGACCACTGCGTATCACCCTCAGAGTAATGGTCTAACAGAAAGGCTGAACAAAACGCTAGCTGACATGATCTCTATGTACATGGATGTGCAGCACAAAACGTGGGACGACATCCTGCCGTACGTAATATTTGCGTATAACACTGCAACGCAGGAGACTACACGCTTCACACCATTCCGGCTCGTTTATGGTCGAGATGTTAGAACTATGCTGGACGCCATGATTCCATATGAGGACATCGACAAGCTCGACCAATTAGCCCCCGACATCAATGAGTACACTCAGCGCGCTGAGGAAGCACGTCAACTGGCCCGTGTGCACATCCGAACTCAACAGTGCGCAGATGCACGGCGGTACAACACCCACCATCGAGAAGTTAATTATGAACCTGGTGACCAAGTTTGGGTTTGGACACCCATTAGGCGGCGAGGTCTCAGTGAGAAACTCTTGAGGAAGTACTTTGGACCTTACAAAGTACTCAGACGTGTGAGCGACGTGAACTACGAAGTGGTTCCAGACGGAGGCTCGCCGTCATCCCAGCGCAGGTTACCACGCCCAGAGACTGTACACGTAGTCCGCCTAAAACCATACTTTACGCGGTGATGCGAATTTTCTTCTTGTGCTAGTGAACTCTTCATGTGAACAGTGAATGCCGTTTATTCCGATTGCCGGGCCCAGGACGCATTTTTTTTCGTGCACTAATTTGTTTAACGTTTCTTTATGTTACCTACTTCGACCTACTGCTGTGCACACTTTTGTTTGAGCATCGGGTCGATGCTCTCTTGGGAGGAGGAGTAATGCCACCTGGTGTTCTGTGCCAGTGAACAGTGGGTCAGTTCTGTGCCGGTGAACGAGGAAGACGAAGACGAGCAACTTATGCCAGCGGAGACGTCCTTTTTTGTCTCTGAGATTTTGGACAGTCGCGTCCTTTTGTACGTTCGTTCGAGCTCTTGGCGCGTGACAATACATCATGACTTTAGTGGAGTCGCCACAGAGCCTACATGAAACAAGCTCACCATGATCCCCCATTGCGCTAAGGTTTTTTGCGGGAAAATCGTGGCGTGCATTAGAACGAGTGATGCTGCAACTCTTTACTGTACTTTATAAAACCAGTCGATTGAAGCTTATAAGCACTGAAATAGGCCTTTGACTTCTGAGGTGTGAATCCTCTGAAGCGACTGTCACCATCGCTCGTGATCATGCATTCTGAAAATATATTCTTGTCGATAGTTTGAGAATCCAGACAAGACATGCTGCCCGGATTCCGTCGCACAACTTCGCCTCACTTCGAACTTCTACACTCTAAGGTAAAATTACCCGAAAAAGAAGTAAAGGAGCCCAATAGGCGCGCGCGATGAACGGATAGACCGTTGAGGAGCAACCACAGAGGGAAGAGTACCGCGCGAAACCACTCGGTCTCCAAACACGCTCCAAAGGGATGAACCGCCCGGGGATTGCAGGCAGCGCGAAAAGCGTTGCCAAGGTGACCAGCCCTCCTTCTGTCCTCTGATGGCTCAGTCTTTCCCCGTATTTTGCCGGCGACGGTTCGCGTTGCATCGTGCTCGGAGGGCTCGACCACAGCCACCTGGATTCGACGATCTAAAAATTACGACACAGTGCTTGTGTGTACGCTTGGATAAGCGTAGGCAGCTGGTTTTGCGTTTCGCTGCACCCATGAAGTCTGGAGCAAGTGTCGACACGCCATCACGCCGCGCTGTATATCTCAGGCTTCAAGATAGTCACGACCAACACACGACAGCAACAGTTGGGACGGCTAATAATGCGGCCGAGAAGACAACAGGCCTATCAAATATATACTTCAGTTCGACTCAGGGCAGAAAACAGCACTGGATTCTAAGCAAGTAGGTTATCATTCTTTATTCTATTCTGCTTATCGCGTGTGCGATACGGATCGCGCTCGCCCGCATTGGGCTTGGTCGTGTTGTATATCGCACGCACGAAATGCAACGCGAAGGTCCGCTGCGGCGTCTGCAGTTCACCTGTGCTTTGCGACCGCCTGGAAATTGGCCGCCATTGCCGTCGGCCTCCCGTACGCTCGCTCATCGAGTGCTCGCCTGTCTTCACCGCTGCGATGAGCTCCGGGCTGACGATATTGGGCTGAGACCTCGTCGCTTTGTTGGGAGTCGTCGAAAACACGTTGCGGGTTCTCGTAACGAACTTGGTTGTAGTATGTCGCGCACTGTAAGTGAACCAGCATGGGCTGGCGGGGCTTTCGCTAGCGTCGGAACTCACTGAAAATTGGTTGCCATTACAGTTGGCTTCCCCGTCAGTCGGTCGCAAGCAGCTCGCGCCGTCCGTTGGCCGTGGCGGCGGACTCGCGTTTGCGCGCTGCACTCGTTCTAGTTTGTGGAAAGGGGCCGCATTACCGTCGATTTCTTCGGCGCTAGCTCCAAACCAGCTCGGCTCTGTTCGCGGCAGTGGCCAAGAGTACGCTCGCTCTCCTGTTCGATGTTCGCTGGCGGCAGACACTCCGCGTGCAGCGCCGTGTTTGGTCTCGCGTTCGCTTGCTCGAGCTGAACGACGTCGCTCGCTTAGGTTTTGCTGACATGTTAACGGCATGGTGGTTCGCGGAGTTGTGGCTGTGGCCGCCGCTCTTATGCTGTTGCACTACGTTGATCGAAATGGGTCTTAGACGATGTGTGACATCACGGTGAAATTATTTGCATGTCACATCTCACGTATTCTTTCATTTCACCTTGCATGTATTCCTCACATGCATTTGTATTCATCCTCTGTCACGTGTGACTCACTTTACATACTTATTGTGCAGTCGTGGGCACACACTGTACTGAAGACTGTGTGCGCTGGCGTCTGCGATGCCAGTAATCTATCTCTTTCGTAAGAGCAGCTTCAGAAGAAATGTGTGAAATGTGAAGGTAAAGTTATTTGTGTGTCATATTTAATGCTTGTTTTTATATTAACGTTCACGTACTTGTCATATGTGGGCATCTTCATCTTCTGTCACGTGTGTCCAACTATTTTTACTATATTATTGTACGCGCAGCCGTAGGAACACAACAGGAAGAAGGCTGCGTGCACTGGCGTCTGCAATGCCTGTCATCTATCCCTTCCGTCGGAGGAGCTCTCCAAGGAGTGAACAAGATTTGACAACGAGACTGGACTTGTACACTTCATCATGAATTCACTTAAAAGAATGGAGGAACTTCATGTGTATGTAGAAAAATAAAAGATTTTGATGTCTCACTTTTCTCGTTCTTTGTTGCCGTGACTGCGGAAGCAGGTACACATACTTAGCTAACTACTTTTTCGCGTGCTCTTTTCTGCGCAATTCGTTGCTCACTGCGCAGAAAAACAGGCGAAAAAAGTATTAGGCCTGGCGGAAAATAAACAAAAACAATGTTTGAACTGGGGACAAAAAGTTCATCTGATTGGAGCATTTGAGTGGATCAACCGTTCATCCGGCAAGGTCCAACTGTGAAGACTAACGGTGGCCCGGTAAGGTGTCAATGTGGAGATTAACGATTGCCATATAAGGTGCAAATGTGAGGACTAAATGTTAGCCCTGGGGGTGAATTGTGGGACTAACGGTTACTCACTAAGGTGTGAATGTAAGGACTAAATGTTTGTCCCTTGAGCTTGTCTGTGGGGACGAACTGTTAGACCCGGTGCCGTTGGTACTTAAAGAAATTAATGGTTGTGGCAGCCCCACTAGTCCCCAAAAGGACGAACCACACCCTTTTAACACCCTTTTGCCTTAGAGTGTAGGCCATGGCAATCTTTCAGTGATATTATTGCTTTTCATTCAGCAGTGATTCCTATAGTCTTCACGTATGTAGGACGGCGGCCACAACAGTTGTGGTGTGTACATCCACTTAAAGCCCTGAAAACCATTCGAGGAATTCGAAACAAATAGAGTTATGAAATTTGGCCTTACAAAGAGCGACACTATTCTTGCATGAAAAACAAAGCGCACGCCTTTAGATACACACTGACGGTTCAGTTCAGCATGGCATGGGCAGTGCCATGCGCAGTGGCAAGCTCAGCATGGGCAGTGGTAATTCGCGACAAGTCTCTCAATATGAAATTTGTATAAATACCGCTTTTGACATCATCGACGGCTGCAGAAATCACAGCCATCCGTGCTGCTCTGTAGTTCAGAGTTGAAGAACGGTCGCAGGCATGACCAGTCTTCTCAGACTCCAGATCAGTCTTCCAGTGCATTATGTCTCTTTATTGTCATAGACCAAAGGAACATGTAGCACGACATAACGCTGCTTCATTACCACGCTATAAAGAAGCAGCACAACACAGCCTATCTTTGGATACCAGACGATCGCGGTATCTACGGAAACAACCGTGTTGATGAAGCCTTATATTCTGCTCATAGTGCAGTCCAATGTGCAGTTATGACGCTATCAAGGATGGACGCCGCTAGAAGGCTTCGTTCGCTTGCACGTAAATTGACACTCGCACAGTGCAAATCTACGGAATTCACCAACGCACTTCTTCGAAAAGTTGGATCCAAATATACAGTTCGAAGTGAGGAGACGGTGTGATGACGCTTGGGCCTCTGGGTGGTCTTCACGAATGCCTGCTCGTTTCGCATCGCAATGGCCAGTAGCCCGTCGTGTGATAGTGCTAGTAGCGAGTAGACATTCTCCCATTTTCTGTTTGCGTGTCCTCGCTTCAGTGCACCTAGAATAGAACTGTGCAAATTGTTCGGTAGACTTGACCATTGCCCATTGTCGGAGGAAATGGTCTTAGGATAGGTTTAGTGCGATTGAGACGAAAACAGAAGGCTCACAGAACACAGACAAGTCCTGACTTTAAACTCAGTTTTTGGCGCAAAAAAAAGCTTGCTCCGGTACAAATAAACTCAGTAGAAAGACAGCGCTCATCTGTGATTACGCTAAATCTAGCCCAGCATGTACCAACTCATTCGAGTCAAAGTGCTAAAGGCCCTAGGATACTGACCAAAACCATCCTCGGCATGGCAAGCTTTGAGACGTTGTTGCGCTTCTTACGGGTCACTAGTCTCAAATAGAAACTTAAGGAGTGTCTTATCGCGTAATTTTGTTCAGCCTATTTTTCTCTTTATTTCTTTTTTAACTTCTTACTTCTTTTTTCTAAGACCTATCATTTTCCTTACCCCTTTCTCCAGCACAAGGTCACCAGCCGGTCAGGGAACTGGCAAGCCTCCCTGTCCTGTCACTTTTTTTTCCTCCTTCTGCTTGCCTGTGCATCTCAACAGCGTACGTCACAGCCAATTTATCGGCAGCCAGATTGCCTGATGGTTTATATGGTGTAGCTTTAGGCATTGGTGTGTATTGACATCACCGGTAGCAGCTAGGGACACGCTGTAAGCTCCCGTGTTATACTGAAGCTTCTCGAATGGTGCTCCCGCATAACCTCCACGTATTGAAGTGAAGCCGCAGAGGCCCTATTGTTCAGGACTGAAGCAGGCGGTGATTGCCTGGTATCGCCATTGCGTTGCGCGCGACTGCAGTCATGCGTCTCACTTTAGCAATGAAAGTGCTTCTTTTTATTTTTCTGAATAGGCGAGGTAACGTTGGAAGGATATAAGCGTTAATCTAACATATTTCACCATTGGAAATTACTCTTTAGGGTGTTAAAAATGGTACAATGTGGCGATTACTTGGCAATATATTTACACAGTTGTTTACACAAGAAATGTGGTAAAACTAAACTCATGAAAGGGGATTTGCACTTCTGCTCATGCCCAATTCAAAATATATAAAAACATTACTGTACATACGGTGGACATTAATTTCAATAGAATTGTTGCCAATCAATGTGAAATCAATCAGTCGCTCGTCTCTCTCTTACATCGTGTTTTTGATAAACTCTAATGATTCAGGAGGTCAAGCCAGGATCACCATTCGCCGCATATATTATATACGAAGAGTGTGCTGGTTTGGTAGACCATCGCTGAACTTCGCGTGAACGCCCTCCAAGAATAAAAGCGCAGCTTCAGTACAAATGCTCTTAATTCTGGGCAATACTCGTCAATCTTTTCGTGGACTCGTTTAAGGAGCTGCTGGATGTCCGGAGAAAATGGTGCTTGGAAAGCATCCAATGCTTTCTCGGATAAAATTTTTGTTGTTTCACCTGGTCGACAAGTTTATGAAAAGCATGAATGTATGGTTTGAAAGTCTCAATTTGTTATATATTCTGCGATGTCAGAACCCTGTTCTTCAGTTGGTGTACTTTATTGGCCGACCTATGCGCTTTCTGTCTGTGCCACTCCTTCGTGGGGGAGATTCGCAGTGGGTTGTAGGGAAAAGGGGAACAGCTTTCGCAGCGTCGTAAATCACAGAATTTTCGCAAACGGTGTTTTCCGGCTGTTTGTAGGGAGCTCGTTTTCTTTTCTTCTACGTAAAAGGAGGCACGTCATCAATAATTTTAGCATTTGGAGCGTAGTGCACGTGGAACTATAAAAAAATGAAAGTTCCAGGAATGTCGAACTGTCACTACGTTCATTACTTTTCAGAAACGAAGTACATCATTTGTACTAAGTTGCTTTTGTACGGATTCTGTACACGCTGCGAATATGGTTGCTGCCTGTGCGTAGCCCTGTTTGTCCTGTCCAGTCGGAGCAATCTGCTTCAAAGTACACTTAACATGTAGCAAGATATCATTAGCTTTCCACGTTCACCTTTCTCGCATCACAGCACGTTTCCATGTGCTATGTAATATGACGTCATTTGAAAACCTAAAACACACCAAAAATTTGCACAGTGATTTTACGGCAGCCGCACGTAAAGAGAAATATTTGCATATGCGAAGGCATTGATAGTCGCCAATATATGTTAGAAAATGATTGATACGTAGAGTTTAATGTCCCAAAACCACTTTATGATTGTGAAAGATGCTGTAGTAGCGGAGTCCGGAAATTTCAATTGCCTGGGATCTTTATCGTGCACCCAAATGTGAGCATATGGGCCTACAGCACTTTCGCCTCCATCGAAAATGTAGCTGCTGTAGCGCAGTTTCGATCCCGCATCTTGAGGCTCAGCAGCCGAGTACCTCGGCCACTAGGCTATTGCGGTGGTGAATACGGGGGTGAATATAGTAGTGAAAGCGATTGAAAAACGCCAGTTACTTCCTTCCTTCTATTCACGCATTCATATGCAGCGCAAGCTCCCACCATTATCTCGACAAGTGATCACAGTTGACTTTCACAGCTGCCTCAATCGAATGAAGGCACCGCACGCAACATCACTATCACAAAGACAACGCGAAAGGCACGCAAGCCAGCATGCGCCACAATGTGATGGCCCGCTTTCTGCCCTGAGCAATATGGCGGTGCGTCAGCGTCAGCCACGTAGCTTTTCCCGCCACCACAGAAGCTTTCATATAACGCTCCTTGGTCGTTGCAAGGATATTGAAACGCAAGTGTGAACACATAGCTGAAGTGCGGCATTCACTCCGAATTGTTTCCGGCAGAGTCGACGAATCGGCCGATGAAAAATTCGAGGATACAATATCCACTCACTCACGTGTTCGAGCTCATATTTTTCACAATATTACGCAGTCACGCATCACCACAACTAATTATTGTTAATTTGTGTTTTACTGGTACTATATTCATGTACTCCTTCATTCTCTCGCATAGTAATAATGATTCCGGCCCCCTATAATACCATTCGAAAGGGAGTGCTATTTCTTTGGTGAGTTGAAAATGCATCCGTGGAAGGATCGCGCTACCGGACACGGCATAGAAGAAACCACATAGGTAACCACGTGGAAGTGTTATAGCAAGTGCTTTTTCTAATTAAAAATGTGCCCTACATGAAGACATCATTTTTTCGGCCGTTAAATTGTTTTCTACCTAGTTTTTGGTGTAAATGTCGGGTTGAGAAAAAAGAGAAAACAATTACAGCTTATGACAGCGTACTTGTCCTCTCATACGTGACGAAGCTCTTAAGGCGGGCGAGTTGCGAGGCAACAAACTATTTTATAAAATTCAAACGACACTTACTTGAGGAAGTCTTGGAGGGCTCCTTTAAGCAGCTCTTCCTATGTTTAAATAGTGCGAGTTCACGCGTATATTCCACACTGTCCTTTAAACATATGCTTCTTAATATTCTAAGTAGAGTTACATGTTATTTTCTGGGTACCATTTTTCCTTAACATGGCAGTATAGCAGCTACTACAGCTTAGAAACTACAGTGATATCTACAATGAAACGTACTATTACATGCTCAAAACGTTCAATTGCTTTCTATAGTTCTAGGTATTTATAGTAAATCTGTTGAAGTATTGGTACTCGAGTAGCGAGGCATGTTTCAATCACCTAACGACTTGTATAAAAAATATGTTATGGCACTTACGTCGTCTCTGCAGGCGGAAATGATTGCGTTTACCTGACTCGAATCACATAACGCTGTTCATCTCTTCATCGAAATCCGATATTGTTCATTCTCAACGTGAAAAAGTCGACCTTAAGGGACAAGCGTGACTTCAAAGTAACATGTTCACACTTCATAAGCTGGACAAATATATTTCTAAGTGTATAATTTCCTTGCCGGCTGCGCCTTCTGGCAGAAGGAAAAACATCAATGAATAATTGACCGTCAGAATTATCGCCCGAACGTGAGGAGGTACTCGGGAATGCGCAGTTCTCTGTGAAAGGAAGCGAGATACAGCAGCAAAAGGTAAATGTAAATTTAAAGTGTAAAGCAAAGGGCAAATTAACAAATGACAAAGTTGGTTGACTACATTACTTAGAGAGAAGAACAAAATTAGGTATTGCAGGAAAAAGGGTGGCACGAAAGATAGCAAACGGGCTCATGGGATCAACACAGAGCACGGTTATGCGTTGTCTTGATAAGCGTTCATGAACTGTCGTTCACGCCCCTAAGTACACTAGGTTTTGTGGTCTTCTGCATGTAAGAAATCACCTGTCCGGGTCTCTTGATCTTGTTTTGCGGAATAGGTGTTTTACCAAGCCAGCTTCAAAGGAACACCGTTAAGTTTGACAGTTCCAGCATGGTCATGAAAAACGTTTGGTTGTCACCTGTCATATAGAAAATATGTATGCCATACTGGTGGTCATTCGTGTAAGGAAAGAATTGATAGTCCTTGGTATATCGCACAAGCTACCACAAGCGACACACCTCAGTTGTTTCACCGCAGGAGTGTCCGAGTACAAATGGAGTCACAAGGTAGGCACGACGAAATATGTGTAGGAGGGTGACAATTTCAGCGTACTTCATTGTAAACGTATGATATGTATGCAATTCACTCAGGTGTTTCGGGGCACCCATTTAACAGATCGGTAATAGCCTGCGTTGATCATTTTGGTTGAGGAGCGTGCAGCTCCATCACTGCCGTCCTCGCGAACAATTAAGGCACATGGGAAAATCAAAGCCCTTGACTCAGGCATGTCACAAGCGTTAGCAGACGACGCTCGGTTTGTATCTCGCGCCCTGGTGCCACGAATTCGAAAAACATTGGCGCCGAACTTGCGCATGCTCGAGAAGGCTCGAAGATAAAGAAAAAAATTGCAGCATATCTACGGAGTGAATGAGGGAGAGTGGGGCGAAGCATTCGTCCGTCCTATCGTTCTTGCTTCCGTCCATCCATGCGTTCGTCGGTGTCACCGTCCATGCGTCCATCCGCCCGTCCGTGCGTGCGTCTGTTCGTGCGTCCACGCCTGCGTTCGTCCATGCATCCGCCTCTGCGTCCGTTCATGCGTCCATCCATGCATCTGTCTGTGTGTCCATTTGTACATCTATTCAACAATCCAAGTACCACCACCTCGTATGTTTTCATCATATATTCCCCATATAGAAGCACCGCCATCCAGCGGACATTCCAAGGACTAAACGAGAGGTGGCACACGCACACTTTCTTAAGGCTTGCGCTTCGGGTCTACTTCCCATGTTTAACCACCTCGAGTTCACGGTATATACTAGTTCGCTGTATTCATGGCACTGCGGCCCAATGCTCGCTAAACCTTTCTAAAACCAAGGAGGTTATGCCCAGCGAGTATAACGTAGCAACCTTTTTCCTGTCAGATAGTGTCCAATGTACATGCCAATGGCTGATAATGGGAAATGAGAGACAGGAAAATTCGGCTTTAGTTTCTTACGGCTGGCGCTGCTTATCTACTTCCCACCTTAAGCCATTTTGAGTTCATGGTATATACTAGTTCATTGTATTCATGGCACTGCGACTCAACGCTCGCTAAACCTTTCTAAAGCTAAGGAGGTTACACCCAGCGAGTATAACGGAGCAACCCTTTCTTGTCAGATAGGGCTCAATATACATGCCAATGGCTGCTAATGGGGAATGAGAGACAGGAGCGTTCGGCTTTTAGTTAACGCGCGAACTTTTTTATTGTTCAACAAAGCACAGGAGAAATCTCCCCCCAGCACCAACTTGCAGGTCAAAATGTAACACTGGTTACACACTATGACTACGACTACGACTACGAGAAACGAACGGGTGCCGCTTTAAGGAGCTTCGGCCCTGAAAGAACTAGCAGTCTCTTTCTGGTCTAAGAATGTGTTCGGATGCCTTTCTTACGCCACATCTAGACCCTCAATTTTCTGACGTCCAAAACGGCATGACAGAGGTGGTAAGCTGCATTCATTTCCGTCTTTGTTTTATGTTTTAAGCCTCAATGCAAGGATCCGGCCTGCAAGGGATTCAAATTATCTGACCTCTCTTACGCGACCCATGTCAATAAGAACGCTGTCTGCGTCCGACAAAAAGGCGGGAACTCTTCCAAGTGCACTGCAAGGAACACGCACCAGCATGCTAGTGATACTCGGTCCGCGTCGCACACGAACGCTGTGATCTATCTATCTATCTATCTATCTATCTATCTATCTATCTATCTATCTATCTATCTATCTATCTATCTATCCATCTAGCCACCTACGACTTCTAGTTCTTTTGGCCATTCCGATAGTTGGATCTATACCGAAATTGGTATGGCATAACATGACTGTACGAAGAGCATAAGGGACAAGAGATACCATGATTAGTAGGACATGTATGTCACGAATGTCATGATTTACATTTCATGGTCTTGCTTCTCTTGCAGTGGTTTAGTTCACATGGCATGTTGAAAAACTGGTATGGTATGGCACGATTGCATGGCGAACCCAATGACAGACCCTAACAAAGTAGAAATGACATGCATGTCATGTAAGTCATGATTCATGAGTACACGCCACGATCATGGTGAGCTCACAGTCGTTTCGCTAGCTTCACATAGCAGCATAATCGAATTCTCCTCCACCGCGAAGTCTTTGGGCGTTATTTTCCATGAACACAAGAAATGGGATTATCACACGGAATTTTTATACAATAAGCTTTGCAAAGTCTTGAGTGTCTTGAGAAAATGTCAGGGTTTATTGCCAGTTCCTCAAAAACTTCTGATATTTAATGCACTCTTTACATCACATCTGAGTTACTGCAACCTAATTTGGTGTAATGGAGCAAAGTAATCTATTAGTAATCTTATTATCTTGCAAAAAAGGCGCTACAATCTGTTGCTAACCTTCTTTTTAATGCCCAAACTTCACGGTTTTTTGCTAAATACAAAATAATCAAACTAAACCTGCTCTACGAATATTTTTAGCGGTCTCTTTTAGGTCTGATACCATAAAAGGTCGCGGCTATATACGTAGTTTAGCTAACCTGCAAATAAATCCTTCAACGCGCCTAAACAGACACTCTGAATATTGGCATGTGCCGAGACCGCGCACAAATTATGGCTTTCATACATTGAGTTATTGCTTGCCGAATATACTAAATGAATTAGGAATTATTTTGAAATGTTCATATGCTCTCTTATACTTTTATTTTAAATATGCTTTATTAATTTGTGTGTAGTATTATTTTCTGTTTGATCACTTCTTTCTTTCGATGTATAGCATGTGCGTTTTTGGTTAGTATAGTTTGTTTAAATTTTTTGTTCTAATGAAAAGCATATGCATTGCTGGTTTAAATTGTCCTGTGTTTAATTTGATTTTGCTGTTTTTGTTGCCACAGTGGCCAAGGGAATATGGGGCTTTGTCAAGCTGTTTTATACAGCTTTTTTCCTTTGTCCCAGCCACTTACTGTACAACTGTACGTGGTGAATAAACTAAACTAAAAAACTCAAAAACTAAACTCAAACATATACCAAGTTTGGTGTTACATGACATCAATGATTGATGAAAGTATAGGACAGGTGCAAACATGATATTCATGGCATGCGTGTGAGGTAAGAAAAATGACAACATACTGCGCTTATGTTGCACTCGTGGTCATTTCGCTAGCTTCACTTATAGCACATTTGGTATTACGTGATGATGATGATGTGTAGGGCTTACTGGCGCAAGGGCCAATTGATGCCCAAAGAGCGCCATTTCCGTAGACAGAAGATGTGAGCAATGATATGGTATGTGGCTGTATAGGGACCTTAAAACTCCTCGCGCTTACGCGGGTATAAACATAGTATTGAAAGCGTGACAGTGGCGTGAAATATGTAGAGTGAAACTTAAAAGCGAATTTTCGTGACAATAAAACTATACTGAAGTTGTAGCCGCCGCAGCCGCGACCTCAGTAGCGAGGTCATGCTACGGATCAGCTCGGTATATGGGTTAGAAGCTATGTATATCGTTTTAAAATGTTAACAGTGATTGGGCTTTAAAAACGGATCACTACCAATGAGCATGACTGGATTTAGTGGCAGCTGCTGTCGGTAGGGAAGCAAAAAGTGCTTGTTTCTCAGGGCATCTAGCTCATTGCACTGCGCTAGGATGTGGAGAAGCGTAAGTTATGGTGGACGGGGTCGAGCATCTTTATGGCTGATGGTGTCGCAGACTGATATATTATAGCACCGTAATCTAGGCGCGTACGTACGAGGCTTTTATACAAATTCGTCAGACATTTTGTGTCACTGCCCCACATATTTCTTGACAACACTTTCAAAATATTCATGGTTTTTAGACACCTGTCTTTTAAGTACTTGATGTATGGGATGAAACTTTGTTTTGTGTCTAATATTAGGTCCAGAAATATACGATCGGTCTTTGCAGACCGACGTTCATTAGGCAGGTCAATCTCGGGATTGCGATTAACGCCCCTTAATCGGCAAAACAAGATGCAGGTACTTTTTGCGCGTTAAACTTAAAACCATTTTCATCTGCCCATTGAGAGACCTTGTTCGAACCTCATTGAACCTGACGTTCATACACTGAGAGGTTACAGGACTTGAAACCGACCTGCACGTCGTCCACATATGTACAATAAAACATATTTCGTGGGATAACGAGGCGTAAGGAGTTCATTTTCGCAAAAAAAGTACCACTCAATACGCCTCCTTGCGGCCCTCCTGTTTCTTGAACAAATGTATGGGACAACACATTGCCCACTCGAACACAGAATGTCCGATTAGACAGGTAGCCTTCGATTATTGCCAACATTCTACCCCGCACACGTAGGTGTGACAGGTCTCGGAGTATGCCAAAGCTCCACGTTGTGTCGTAAGCCTTCATATCTAGGAACACAGAAGGAAAAATTGCCCGCAGCTTCCCTCGGGGGAACACTGAGGAGGATGCGGAAGCGGTTCCGCCAACAGTTTGGCCGGCGCTGGTCGAAAGGACGTCGATCATTCTGTTTGTGGATTCGTTGGCATTCATTTCACGGCGACTTCGGACGTCGACGCGCCGTACAAACCAACGGACGAGCGGCAACTGAGCGAGCGAGCGCCGACCTTGAGTATATATACAGCGCGACGGCGCATGCGCTGTCAGCTGTCGAATGTTCTCGAAGGAGAAGCGCGCGCGCGGCACAGATGGCGACGGCGCGACGGCGCATGCGCTGTCAGCTGTCGAATGTTCTCGAAGGAGAAGCGCGCGCGGCACAGATGGTGGGCGACGGCGCGACGGCGCATGCGCGCGCGTCAGCTGTCGAATGTTCGAGAAGCGGTGCGGACGGCGCGGACGGCGCACTACAAGGCGCGAGTATAAGATGCTTCCGCATCTAAAATTGTTTGCGGTTGAAAGCATCACGAATTTGTGTCTCGATACGGTTAACGTGGTCAGTAGTGGATTTATCCTCCCGAAACCCGCACTGGTATGGGTAAAGTAGGCTATTTGTTTCAAAGAAGTGCATCAGTCACTTGTTTATAATTTTTTTCAAAGACCTTGCACAGGCAACTCGTCAATGCTATGGGCCTGTAACTTGATGCTGAAGGTGGGTCCTTACCCTGTTTAAAGATTGGAATAATGATAGCGTCTTTCCAGGTGGAAGGGATCTCTCCGGGAAACCGAACAGCATTATACAAGGAAAGAAGAGTTTTTTGGGTTTCAGGGGGCAGACATTTCAGCATTTTGTACACTATACCATCGGAGCCTGGAGTTGTCCTGTTACAGCAATTTAGCGATGATTTTAGCTCTGCTAAAATGAAAGGTTCATTGTATGCGTCATTATATGTGGATTTCCGTTCTGTTTTTTGTTTTTATGTTCATGCCTTGTAACATTGGAACGCCGGAGCAGGAGACCTGTTCAAAGTGTGCACCAAGGGAGTTCGCTTGGTCTTCCAAACCATTACATTGTGTATTTACTACAGAAAGAGGATGTGCTTCTCACCCTACTACCCTACTGACCATACTCCAGACTCTTGCCTCATGTGTATATGAGTTGATGCCAGATAGAAACTTCTGCCAGGTCTTTCTTCTGGCTTGCCGATGCGTTCTCCTCTCTTGTGACTTGATGTTTTCAACATATACAAGGATCTAGGTTATTGGGGGGTCTCGAAGACGCTCCTTGCTTTGTTTTGTTGTTTGCACTCATTGAGACCCTCACTTTCCACCAGGGAACGTGCCGTTTTCTAGGTAGTCCAGATGTTTGCGGAATGCACTTAGCCACAGCTTCGATAAGAAAGCAGTAAAGAACTCTACAGATGCATTTATGCTAGAACCACATATGTCAGTCACACTTAAGCTAGCTATCCTAAAGAATTGGTCCCAATCCGATTTTTTACGAGCCATTTGGAAACATGTGCAGGATATTCAGATGATGTTACTGTACTCAGAATTATAGGAAAATGGTCGATTCCGTAAGAATTGTTTATGACTTTCCACATGAGTATCGGTAGCAGCGGTGGAGAGACAATGCTGAGGTCTATCGATGAGTAGGTAATATTAGCCAGGCTATAATATGTTGACTATTTTCGATTGAGGAGACACGCACCAGAAGAGAAAATGAACTATTCAATAAGGCAGCCTCGCGCATCGCAGCGAGAGTCACATCGTAGGCTACTATGAGCATTGAAGCCCCCAAGGGCGAGATACGGTTCTGGAAGTTCAGCTATCAGCGACTCAAACCCATGTTTATTCAGTTGATGGTGTGGTGGTATGCAAATACTGGAAACTGTTACCAATTTGTTGAAGATGACAGCTCGGACAGCTACTGCTTCCAGGGATGTCTGAAGGAGTAAATGTTTACAGGCTGTTCTTTGATTAACTATTGAGACAACACCACCGGATGAGGCGACAGCATCATCTAGGACCTTTCGAAAAATAACGCAATTGCGTAGAAAGTTAGTGTGTCTTGATTTTAAGTGTGTTTCTTGCACACAGCACTTTGGGTGTATTGTGTCGAAGTTCTTGAGTATCGTCGAGGTTCCTCAGCAGGCCTCTGACGTTCCACTGTGTTATATGTGTCATTTGAAAGATGTCCAAGGCTGTGTGTACAAGAAGTGTTACTTCAAGTTTACGGGACCTTTTGGGGTTCTCGTAAATCGACGTTTTTTTTCTGGGAGCGCTCCAAAAAGTTGCGTCTATCCTTCAGCATCTGAGGCGCCGGAGGAGTACGACTTGTATCTATCACCTCCTGCGAGGTGGCGGATTGTGCCTGATGACGAGGCACATTCACAGAAGTTTCGGACGTAACTGCAGGTGCAGCGGTCTATGGTCCGGCAGGCTCTGAAGTGTGCTGAACCTGTTTGGTAGGAGGCGCAGCAGCACAGGCTACTCCAGCTTTGGGCGCCATTGACGCGACCACGATCACACTTCGTGTGACATTTGCAGACGCGGAAAAATGTGGCATGGCGCCCTGGCGCGTCACATCTGCAAACAAGGGAGAGTGCTTGTTATTGAGGAAGCAGTGCTGGCGCGCCTCTTGAAAAGACAGATGGAATTTTACTTTAAGTTGAAGAATTTCTTTTTCCTTTTTCCAGAATGGGCATGATTGTGAGTAGGCGGGATGGTCTCCATCGCAATGTACACAGTAGGCTGCAGCAGCACAATTGTTCGATAGGTTTTCGTTCGAGCTACAGTTTGCACAAGTCGCGCGCCCTCTGCAGCTTTGTGCGATCCTTGTCCAAAGCTCTGACATTTGAAACACCTACAAAAATTTGCTATCTAGAGCCTGACTCGAAGCTTACAGTAGCCGGTTTCGATTGAAATAGATAAATCGCTAGTATGAGAGGTGATAATTGTATGTTTCGTTCGTGTTATTATTTTGTCTCGTCGTATCACTATTCTTCGGACCTTGACTACATTCTGGTCTTGCCAGCCTTCCAATAGTTCAATATCTTATAATCCAAGAAGGTTATAATCATAAATGACACCGCGATCTGTGTTCAAGGATCTGTGGGCGCCTATAGACACTGGGACATCCCCAAACACTACCAGTTTAGATAGGTTGTCGTAGTGGAGCTTGTCGCGAACCTGCAAAAGAAGGGCGCCGCTTCCCAACTTGAATGCACGATACCCTGGGCCGATTGCTTCAGTGAGTGTTTTTGAGACAAGAAGAGGTGCGATTGCTCGGACGGTTTTGTTTTCTTTCTGACTATGCACGACATTGAGCTTGAGAAAAGACTGCTTTGGTTTTAAGAAAAACAACGGTTCTTCGGTGCGCTATCTGTTCGGGCGGCGATCAGAGAGGGGGAAGGCGGAAAGCTGGCCATACAGATTGCGTAAAGTTCGGCTGCGATGGTGGCCACCAACCGCCGAGCCCAACAAGGGGACGCTACAAGGTTGAATAGTAAACGCTTGGAGACACCAGCCATGCATCGCCGCTATAACCGAATATAACTACCCAAGTCTGAGCAACTACACAGGGTTAAAAGTTGCCGCCATGAAATTTGGAAGTAAATAGAAAAGAGAAGATGACAGGACAGATAAAAAGTGAGGGATAAAGACGAAGATGTAGGAAGAAAGAGATAAGAAAAGGCGACTGCTGATTTACCCTGGGTGGGTCAGTCCAGGGGTTCCGTCTACGTAAAGCCGGAGCCAAAGGGGTGTGTTGCCTATGCCGGAGGGGGGGGGGGCTTTAAAGGTCCAAGCACCCAAGGATCCCCTTTTTCCCTGACACGGCTCAGCCACGCATGACTAGGCGTGGGAGAGAGTCGAACCCCCCCTCCCCCACCTGTTAGCTCGGGTCCGTGTTGTCACTACACACCAAACGCCTGCTGGCGCAAACGCCCCTGCGGGGCATTTGGTATTAGGTGACGGGGACGGACGTCAAATGTAAATGACACGTCCAAGCATGATAATCAGGACATGCGTGTCATGTAAAATATAACTACTCGCTACGCTCATAGCGCGCTTGCGGCCGTTTCGCTAGCTCCACATATACCAAATTCGGCATAACGTGACGGGAATAGACGATGAAGGTAAATGACACGTTCTAACATGATGAACATAAAAAGAAAGTCATTTACGGCATATTTTACATCCACCTTATAACGTTGCGCTCACTTTAGAGTGACCTATCAACCTTTTTCATTCGTGCATCGCATACCATTGATTCCCACTTTACGTGGGACCTGCCAATCTTTGCGGTATTACTATGTTTATTCATTGAATGAAGGAGAAGCGCTGCCTTCAACGACTGGGGGGGGGGGGGGGGGGAAGGGGCGCTGATGTGCGATCCAGTGCCTACGTATACGGGGTGGCCAGTGAATGGTTGTGCAGCTTGAGCAGTCGGTTTTTACACTAGCAGTTGAGTATATTTGGTGTTTTTTGGCGCAATGTCCATTTGTTGGCCAAACAGCGCCAGTTCGTAAACTAGAAATGTGGACAATGATTGTGATGCTGTATAAGGGCCTTAAATGGACACTAAAGGCAACTATTAGGTCAAGGTTGATTTTTGAAACAGTGGTCAAGAAACCTCGTGGTGTTATTTTTGTATTTTTGTGCCACCGAAGAGCTTATTTTGAACTAAAATCGCATTTTAGTGGCCCACATAGGATTAGCGCACTTCAAATTACCCGCCTCAAGAAGCGCACCTACTCACGTTCCTGTTTCCGTGCACAACGTTGCCCTGCTTTACGAAAGCAGTGGGAGGCACTGTCGCGACAACGGCCTTTGATGCATTTGCTTCCATTGGCTCCGAAATGGCGGATGTGTTTTGGTTCAACTGCACCCTGCTAGAAAGCACCACCTGTCCAGTTCAACCACGATAAATTGAATTTTCGAAACACTTGCGCCATTTTCAATGTTACGGTTCTTTTTTCCTTGACTCAAACAGACATTAACAAGTAGCATTTTATTGCGTCGCTCAATGCACGTATGGTTCTTTATTTAGTGCAGCTAGATTGATTACTAGTAAAAAAATTGTAGGCGGTTCGTTTGACGTCATCGGCATCATTTTGGAAATGTCCTACTGCGGCGCACGTATTCTTGTACATTTACCTTAATTACTCAATAGGTTGTGCAGTGCTGTTGATATATATTACTGTCGTTTAACTCTTTGTTACTGCTCTAAAATGGTTGTTTGTAATATATCCCAAAAAGAACGTTTTTGCTAGTTTGAAAAGTACTCCAGCACGCATCACAGCATATCAAACTTTGCACAATGAAATGCTCTTTCCAAAAATTATATTTTGAAGGGCAACTAAAATATTTTAGAATAAATGAATGTTTAAAGTGTGGAATTTCGGTTGCCAGTTGGAAAACAGTGCAATAAAAAAACTATATATACAAAATTATTCAAAACAAAAACAAACAAGAAAGCGTTCGTCTTCACATATACAAAGAATATCAGAACCGAGGTACTGCTCTTTTGCTAGTCCCATGCGGTGAAGCATTGCATAGTTTTTCGTGAAACACAAGTGTTCTCATACTCTGTTTCTTAGTAAACTTTTGTTGTCTTGTGATAAGAGTCTCCAGGTGTTCTAATATCGATGGATACCCACGGTGGGAATAATTCCTCTATAAATGAAGTGTCCAATGAACATCTCTATTTCATCTAGCGTCACTTTTTTTCATGAGCCTCCTCACTCCACATAGGTTGGCGTTTCTATATATACATCGAAGCATTTATTTTTTTGTTTTTGAACATATCGTATTAAAAAGAGATAATATTGCGTGCAGTTGTAAAAGGTTTAGCACTGCTTCGTAGTCAGGGACAAGATGTGCTCCGGGAGCCTTCTTGTAGTTAGGAGAAGCTCTGCAGCCAGCGCCAACACACTGCGCTGCAGCAAAGTGTGGACCGCGCACGTAACCAGAGTGGTTATAGGATTGGGCGAAAAGGTCAGAAGTTATACGCAGTTGTGGCGAAGGAGATAGCTTGAGGGTCTGAACAAAATAAACCCATGAACGGATGTGGAGTTCTCAGGCTGACGCAAATAATCAACGCCATAAAGCTTCATTTTGAGGTGCTGTCATCTTCAAACTCTAAGCTCGTCCTCACTCAATGCAGGTGGGGTAAGAAGAGAGCTTTGACGAGCGCATGAGTTTTGCAGCGCTGGTGCGCACCTGTGCGCGCGTGATGACTAGTGACACTATAGATGTGACCCTGTGCCTGATATAACAATGCAAGCAAACCTAAAGTTGCGTGAACCATTGAGGGCCACTTGGACACTTTGAACACGTAGCGGACCTTTGCAAATATTTTTTAGAACAATTTTCTCTGAGTACTAAGAATAGCTCTGCATTGAGTTTCTGGCATATTATTGGGGCACTCCTTACTGTGTAACATCATCAAATTGCGATGCTGATACTTTGATATGATTTTCGGCTTGCGCAGGTTCTTTTCTATACAGAACATTTATGTTACTGTACCATAATCACGAAGAACACACACTTCCATCAAGTGCGGCAGCTTAGTGCACTTTTCGAACAATACACTCACATTGGTTCACAAAAATGTCTGTCCGAAATCGCGATGATGCCGAAACAGGAAAAATGGAATTGATTCTGAAAGTTGAGAGCATGAAATAACTACTAGAAAGGACAGCGTGTACGAGAAACAAATGTAACATGCCAAATTTCACTATCCAGAAGCGTCAATCACCGGTGATTGATTTGAATAGGCGTGGTAATGAAAGAGTTAAGATGTTGTCGTACATTGAACTTTCCCTCTGACGGTAATCGTTATTTGGCTTTGGTGCCCCTTTAAGATTTCTCGCGCTAAGGCGGGTAAAAACATATAAGTAATAACATCATGACTTTGGCCAGAAATGCATGTATGGTCAATGGATGATAAGGAGGAGGAAGCAACAAAAGAAGGCAGGGAGGTTAACCAGAAAGACATCTGGTTGGCTACCCTAGACTGGGAGATTAGGGAAGGGGACAAGAAAGATGAGAAAGAGGGAAGAGAGGGAAAAGAAAAAAAAGAGGGGGGAGGAGACTGACAGTAATATCACTGCAGCGTGTAGAACTTTACCGCCTGTTAGAGGCGTTCACACAAGCCTGTCTTTCTCAGGAAACACATCAGGGCTTTCACTGCCTTGTGGGTTGTCGAGACATGTGGACGTTGCTGTAATAGCACCTGCACAGAAAGAGGCCGATCATCCAGTCGCTGCATTGCATTGGCAGGTACTTGTCTATCTGAGGCAAATCGAGGACAATGGCACAGCAGGTGTTTGATATTTTTGTCGGTGCCACAAACATCGCACGCCACACTGTCAGTAATTTTGATTAAATTTCGTGATAACCAAGGCGCACATGTATGGCAGAAGCACAATTGCCTTCATCGTCCACGCCCTTGCATCCAGGGGCTGCGAGGCAAATGCTTTGTTCAGCGTCGCCACCGCAGCGGAGACCTCTCTGGAGAGGTCGTGCTATGTAATTCCCGGATATATGACATGAAAGGAACGGACGTCTCTCCAAAAAGCCAGCAACTATATATGTTGGACTAGTGCATCTCCACCGTGGAACAATGCACGATGAAGTGGTATCTGTGCTCGGTAGGGTAATGGAAAGTGTTTTCTTCTCAGCTGGTCTGATACTTTACACTGGATTAAAATGTGAAGCATGGTGAGTGCTTCTCCACAACTGTCACACACAGGTGGATCACCACCAGACGAAGGAAATGAATGTGTAGTGTGCGTATTTATTGTTCTTAGCCTCGTAAGTATTACTTCGGTGTGGAGTGATTTTATTACTGGCAGCCAATGACCAAGTTGTGGCTTGATAACACGCTGTTTATTACCTTTGTGTGTGTTGCACGTTCCCTGTCAATAACCCCGGAGCTTTCGTTTTAGAAAAAGGTTTGAAGTTGTAGCACCTCCGTTTGGGCGCCGTGCGAAGCGGAGAGCGTGCTCCCGCGAACGGTAAAAAATAAAAACGGCGCTTGGCAGTGGCACGTGGAGTGAAGGCTCGCTTACCCTGCTGACGTGGACTATCATTAAGGCGTCTGTGGCGTAAGCCTACAAAGTCAAATGCAGGAATTGATATTGATGTATTGGCAGTGGTTCTGTTGGTGGATCTATTTTCCTGGTTCACCAAAACGTTGCCCTTCATTTCGCGGTGCCTTAGTACCCTGCAGAATACAACATGTTGTTTGTATGAGTAGTCTGCGCATAAAAGGGAGTCAAGCGAGACAACAACGAGGTATTTGGGATTTTTGAGAGTTTTCAGAGCTTTTGTGACCCTTAGGGAATCTGTGTAAAATATCGCCTTCTGTATTTTTATTTGTTTAATGTGTTCAACAGTCATGGGTATCTCATAAGCTTCGCCGGTGAAAAGGCTTCTATGAGAGTGCAGAACGCCGGCTTCCGAAAAGCATGAGCCGACGGCTGCGTACGAGACAGAAGTGTTCAACTTTGAGGCATTCTTAAGAAACACAGGAAATGGGTATTTATGGTGTGTTTCCAGGAAGTTTGCCGGATAATGTGCAATTGACACATGCTTCGTAACCTCTGAGAAAGACACGTTGCAATGTGTAGCCTGCTACTGCAACGGTGGCAGACACGCTGCGGGAGCCATCAAACGGTGTTCAAGTGACACACCGGTTTCCTTTGCTAGGATCCTCGCACGGTGTGAGTAAGGCTACCTCGTAGAAGGCCGGTTTTAAAATACAGCAGAATTTTAGGTGTCAATAATTGTAGCATGTAAAGGGTGTTTTTTGTCTGCTTCAACTCCAAGATAATATTTAAAATACATGGATCATCTCTGTAGGTGAAGGGACCATTCGTTCGATTACACGTAAAGGCTTTCGATGAGGCTCGTGCGAAAAGCACCCGTAAAGAGGCGAATGCCTGGGTGATGAACAGGATGAAGCATCTGTAGAGCAGTAGCTGTCACAGACTGATGTCTTATTGCCCCATATATAGTCTCGGCGAATACGTATCAGGCTTTTACACAAGCTCATTAGCTCACTTCCCCATGTAGTGCGTGACAGTACATTTACAACATTATTGGCTTTTATGTACGCGTAGTATGAAGGTGAGGTTAGTGTCCAAGATCAGGCCTAAGAATATATGTTCAGTATTAACAGAAAGACCTTGCCTACGTAATTGAACATCAGATTCGGAGTGAATGCCTCTCCTCCTGCAGAACAATACACACGCGCTTGTCTCTGCATTCTGTCAGAAACCATTTTCTTGTGCACAATTGGAGACCTTGTTCAAACAAAGCTGAACCTGCTGCTCACACAAGGTCTGATGACAAGACCTGAGAGCAACCTGGATGTCATCGACATATGTGCAGTAAAACATATTGCGAAGGAGGAACAAGCACAAGGTATACATTTTGATGATAAAAAGTGTGCAACTAAGTACACCGCGTTGCGGCACTCCTGTTTCTTTAACAAATGTTTTGCAAAGAACGATACCTACTCGGACACGAAACGTCTGATTTTTCGAGTAACTGTTGAGTATGGTAAACACTCTGCCACGCTTGTCAAGGTGGGACATGTCTCTTCATATTCTAAAGGGCCAAGTTGTATCATAAGCCTATTCGATATGAAGGAACACAAAAAGAGAGTATGTTTGCGGATGAAAGCGTCTCTGATCTGTGCCTCGATACATACAAAGTGGTCTGTGGGGGATCTACCATCTGAAAACCTGCACTGTAATTGGTCGAGCAGATTATTTGTTTTAAGGAAGTGTACAGGTGAGCAGTTCATAATTCTGGTCAAAGCGTTTGCACCGGCAGCTTCTAAGTGCAATAGGCTTATAACCCAAAACTGAAGAATGGTCGTTGCCCTGTTTCAAGATTGAATAGCAATAGTCTCTTTCCGGGAAGTAGAAACAGCGCCAGAAAATCAGATAGCATTGCACAAGCCAAGAAAGGTTTCTTGCATTTCGATTGGCAGGTTTTTCAACATTTCATACAATACATGGTCAGAACATGTGGCATAATTGCTGCAGAAGTTTAGTGATGTTTGGTGCTCAGCTAAGCTGCAACCTTGGTTGTATGCCTCGTATTTTGTACATTTGTGTTCTAGTTGCTGCTCTTCTATTCTCTCTTTTTTTAAGTTTGGAAAGCGTCAGTATAGTCTGACAACCTGAACACTTTTTCAAAGCATGCACCGAGGAAGTTCACCTGATCTTACAAGCTGTCATGCTGTGTCTTTACGAGTGGTAATGATGTACTTGTCTTGCTGCTGCCCTACAAACCATGTTCCAGACTTTACTTCACAGACCGCTATGTGCACTGAGAACTCCAAGGACCAGATAAGGTACAGATATTTCAATCATTAAACACGTGAGTTCACGTTTTCCAAGACAGTGGTTTAGAGGTATCTACAAAGAGCAGACGGTGACGAGTTTGTTTAGAACTGCTCGGACAGCCACCACTCAACAGATGTCTGGAGTGGTAGATGTGTACACGCTACTGCTGGAATAACTATAATGGCCATGTCACTAGATGACGCCACAGCATCATCGCATTCCTTTCGGAGTATGACGTGAGCACATAGAAAGTTTGTATTGGAGGATTTTAGGTGTGTTTCCTGTACACACAGCACTTTTGGTGGGTTTTTGTGTAAGAGCTCTTGGACATCGTCGAGGTTTTTAAGCAGTCATCTGAAGTTCCACTGTATAATTTGTGTTTTCACATTGGTAGTAAAGTAGTGCTGTGTGTACGGTAAGGGAGTGACTTGTTTTAGCTGAAAGATTGAGCTCAAGTAACAGGGCTGTCATCAGGCACTGTTATCAGCTTTTCAGTTTTATTGGAGCGCTCCAGAGAGCCGCGCCGCTCTTTCGGCACCATGCATGCCGCCGTGTTCATTGCCTTCATGGAGGCACTAAATGCCCGCACGTGCGAACTGATTGTTCGAAATCTGGGCCTCGCCTGGGGAGGTGATGCATTTCAACCTGAGGACCCTAGAGTCTCTGACCTATGTTCAAAGTAGACGGAGTAACCTCATCTACTACCACCTTAGCGGCAGGCGCCTCAGTCGATGGCTCACTCTGCGCAGGACGAAGTAGTGGCTAGCACTAGTGCGACCCTGTACCCTGACGCGCCGCATCACCATATGTGGGGCGATAAAAGGGCGAGACTCTTCTTCTTGCTTCTTTATATGCGATGCTTGCTTGTACTTTTAATGTGACAACCTCTTTTTCTTTTTTTTCCAAAATGAATAGGACTATGAATACGTGGCACGATTCTCGCCACAGTTCACACTGTGCGTCGGTTTTTTGCAGCTTTCGGATGGGTGGCCCGAGACTTCACATAGAGGTGTGGCAGTTTGGGCTAGTTGGTATGACATGACGATGGTTATAGCGCGAGAACAGAACTTCTCCTTCTTGTCTCTTTGTCTTCGTTCTGTTCTCGCGCTATAACCATCATCTTCGCATAGAGCACAAGTTTGCCGACCACGACAGCCTTGCGAGCCGTCTCTCACATTGGATGCAACGGCGCGGCTTACGAGTATGTGACCACATGGAAGTCTTTGTATACCCGCCTAGAATGGCTTTCGGCAGATCACTCGAAGCACAGGTCAGTATTGGGTGTTTAGAGTGTGTTTTCTTATTTTCTCTTCTTGACATAATCCGCTGTTCGTTGATCAAATTTTCGCTTTTCTATCCTTCCAGAACTTCAGTTTTAGTCAGGTCAAGCAAATCTGCAAGTTTGCGAATGCTGAAAGCTTGCAGACGTCTGTCGTACAACGCTGCCATGACCCAATGCACCTCAACCAAGGTAGGCTATTTGCGCAGAGTTAACCCTTGCCGCCAGAAAAATTTGAAGTAAACAGAAAGGAAAGTTGGCAAAAAAGAGAAAAAAATGGCAGCACATTCACGAAGTGAATGATGGATAGTGGGGCAAAGCATCCGTCCGGCCATTTGTTCTTGCTTCCGTCCATCCATGTATGCGTCTGTGTGGCCGCACAAGCTTCCATCCCCTGCGTTCGTCCATGCATCCATTCGTCCATGCATCCATCCGTCCATGCAGCCATCCGTGCGTTCATCCATGCATCTGTCTGTGTGTCTGTTCGTCCACCTATTTAACACTCCAAGTACCATCATCTCGCATCTTTTCATCATATATTCCTCATTAGGGAGCCTTCATGTGCGCACGTCTCCGTGTTTTAGGGTGGTGACAACTCCGATCATGGTTGCTTACAACTGGCTAAAACGGCCCCCATACTTGACAGGCCGCCATGTTGGTTCTGAGTGGTCGCTCATTTACATTGACACCAGCGTAGGTTTCAACGAGAACAGAGTATTTTTATATAGCAAGTGCTGAAGGCTGAAGGGTTGTTTTCCGAAGTTAGCCGCGGTTTGGTAAAACAGGAAAGACATGTTAGTGACTCGAGTTTGTATAAAATACTGTTAAAACAGTTCGTTTCTCCCATTTGGTAGACCCACCGCATTGGCGGAGTGAGGTTATTTAGCGAGCCTATATTTGCGAGGGGGAAAACCTCGATGTCACTATGAATAGACTTCATTGACTGCGCGCCATTCATGGGGCATATTCACCTTAGCACTGCAAATACCTCAAAGGCCTCTTAGTTCAAGGCTGGAAACCGTGCTCTTTATATGATAGAACTCGTAATGACAGGGAAGGCAGAACAAACAACCGGGTAGCTCGCGAAGTTCTGTGTAAACCGAATAGCTCAGCTAGCCTGTTTCTCATACCCTTAACATTGCGTTTCTCCATAATATAAATTCCTACAGTAAGTTTAGTTCCTGCGAACGAATCTGTACAATGACCGCTTAAAGGCCTTACAAGCTGTAAGCATTGCCTGAAAAAGTAGAGCATTCAATCACATTACACCGCCCTCCTCCTATGCCCACCAGCCTGTATATTAGGCTAGAAGAAAAGCAAAGGGGAGCACCGAGGGTCAAATCAAGTTTTTCCAGGTCAAATTTTATTGCAAACAGCATCCTAACGGCATCTGGCCTTGTGTCTTCAAACCATCCTGCCTCCTTTGCTGGAAGCTTGTGTCCTCGCAGTGGGCCTAGAGTAATGCAATAAGACGAAAAATCATACATGGCTCTGACCACATATACAAAGTCTATACACATGTTCTCTACGAGAATCAAATAAAAGCGGAGTTTACAATATCAAATCATTTGTGTGTCTGGTTATGAAACTAAAGGACGACACAAAAAACGATGAACCACATAGGGCATTGTTTGAGTTATGGGCTGACAACCGACTTGCTTAGTGCACATATACTGCTCCGTTCAGGACCGACAGATAGAAGGATGGACGGACACGAACAGTAAATTTGTCGCATTCTATGTTAATAAAGAGAAGTCCTGTTTGCAATTATTGAGCGAGTTTTGGTGTGGGTGCGCGTGTCATTGAAGCGAAGAACGAATACCCCATGGCAAGCCGCACAAAAAGTTAGTTGCGTTGCAACTGTGCAAGACAAGCGCCTACAGGGAACGCACTCACCGGCTCGTCTGTCTACCTCTCCAAATGCCCCTCCTCAGCGACTGAGGTAAAATTGCAGAAATGCGAACATCTTCCAGCAAAACAAGACGCGAACGGGAGCGTCTGTAGGTGATTTACGGGCCTGGCGTTTTCCGCGACGACTGCAGCGATGGCTTCGGAAACCGACAAAGTGGAGATAGTGAATGCATGCAGGACAACACATTCGACTAGTCATATCATTCGATTGAGGAACTGCGCTTCGACTACAAGGATAAACAAGCATACTCAACCATCTTCCGCTCGCACAGCGTAGCAGAACAAAGCCTAATTCATTATTATACTGTGCACGTTGTCGTGCTAACTTTGTTCAAACTGCTTTCCGTTGCATAGCTAAGTTCGCCATTTCACGAAATGTGCGGTGATATACTCAACCCACTCGCAATACAACGGGTACTCACCTCACAAACACGGCGAGAAGTAGTCGCCTCCAAGCAGTCTCACTTCCCTTGTGTAGCCCAGCGTTTCCGTTGGCTTGATCAAGTCGGGAAGCGGGAAGGTCTCCAGATGGTTTTGCATTGTGGCACGCAGCACCCTGGCATTTACACTTCAAAGTTCTTGTATGTGCTCTTAGCGCGAGGATGGTGTCGTAGCGGAAGCTACGTCTATGGGGTAATCAAACGCAGCTCATACCGCAGCTTGCACACCCGCGCCAACATGCAGCTGGTGCAGTGCGACGGAGCAGGAACGCCTGGCCGCAAGAACCAACACGGCGCCTGTCGCCACGGAAACCGGGACTGGGAACATTGTGTTTTAACGGGTGGCGGCTAGTGGTGGGTCAAAGGTTGACACCATCCTAAAACACGGAGACGCGCGCACACGATGGCTCGCTATTCCTCATATAGAAGCACTGCCATCCAGCGGACATTCCAAGGACTGAACGAGAGGAGGCACACGCACACTTTCTTACGGCTTCCGCATCGTGTCTACTTCCCACCTTTAACCACCTCGAGTTCATGGTATATACTAGTTCACTGTATTCATGGCACTGCGGCCCAACGCTCGCTAAACCTTTCTAAAACCTAGAAGGTTACGCGCAACGAGTATAACGTAGCAACCCTTTTTTGTCTTCCGTGCGTTGTTGAACAATAAAAAATTTGCAGCATGCGCGTTAACTAAAAGCCAAATTCCCCTTTCTCTCATTCCGCCTCAGCAGTCATTGGCATGAACCTTGAGCACTATCTTTTATTGTTCAACAACGCACAGAAGAAACTTCTCACCGGCACCACCTTAGAATTCAAACTGTTATGCTTGTTACCCACCACTACAACGGCTACGAGGGATGAACGGGTGCCGCTATAAAAAGCTCCGCCCAAAAAAAGTGAGAGATACGAAGATGTAGAAAGAAAAGAATAGTAAAAGGCGACTGCCAATTTTCCCTGGGTGGGCCAGCGCAGGGGTGTCGTCTACATGAAGCCGAGGCCGAATGGGTGTGTCGCCTCCACCAGGGTGCCTTAAAGGTCCGATTACCCAGTGTCGGCTCATTCCCAGGGTCTCCTTTTACCCCGATACGGAAAAGCCACGCACAGCTAGGTGTGGGAGTGGATCAAATCCCCCCTCCCCGTTAGTTCCGGTCCGTAGTGTCTCTACACGCCAAACGGCTGCTTGTACAGACGCCCTTGCGGGGTTTTTACTAGCAGACCCTGTGATATGACTCGGCTTTGACAGGCGAGAGATGGCTTGGGAACGCTTATATGTTATTTTTTCTTGATTATCCATAGTTATTTATTCAAGGCGAAGCGTTGCCTTCGACGAGTGGCAGGACGCTGATGTGCGATCATGTGCCTATATATACGGTGTGGCCAGTGAATGGTCGTGCAGCTCGAGCAGTGGGTTTTTAGTAGCAGACGCTGCCATCGTCGGTCTTGCGAGGCGAGAGAAGGTGGGAGCAAACAGTTAACACGAGACGCAAGCACGCAGAACGATACGCGAGGCGCGAACAAGTGAATTGGGTGCGTGGGCAACGTCGACGCACGACGCGAGGCATCATGCCGCTCAAAAATGTTTCGCAATTAGAAGTGCATCGCATGCGATGCTATGAGCCCTCCATCTGGCCTTCGCCTAGGCGTGTCGTGCCTCCTGTAAAGACGCTTATCCACGCCTAGTGAGGTGGACTCTTGTAAATATGTAAATAAATTGTTCTTTTTTGTCAGCAAAAAGGCTTTCAAAAACTCTATGTTTCCGGCGCCTGGATGGCCACCTGTGCCTCGCTCTTTGGTCACATCACCCTCATGCTACTTGTATACGTAACCTCTGCATCCTCAACTACTACTTCTCACTAAACTTCTACTTGTTCTAAACAACTAAGGCTTCTCACGTGCCTGTCGATTATACGAATGGCAATGCTGCATTGTCATTGACGGCCAACAGACGGTGGACTACATCTGGCAGCTAAGGAAAGCTGTGCGTTTTTTGGTTTCGCAGTTGTGCCTGTGCTGCCGCAAAAATTGTCGCTCAGTAAGACACTTTTCAATAGTTAAAGCAGTACCTAAAACGGGTTTTCTTTTCATGATACACAACAGCAACGTAACGTAGTAAGCGAGCTAGGTTGAGCTTTATTGGTACTGGTTTTAATCAGATTGATAATGTATTTGATGTCTTTTAGCAGATCATTATGACGAAGCGATTTTGAATTAGGTCCAGCCAAAAGAATGTATGGCGGCGTACGCAACCGTCATCACATCATCCAGACTTTGTAGCGAGATTGAATATTTCTTGGCAACACCCTCACCGCAAACCTGTAAAATATAAAAGAGGGCACCAATTACATTACTACTTATGGCGTTTTCTTCAATATTTGTATATTGAATGCAAATCATTAGGCATAAGTCCTACATGTCGCGGTACGTTGCAACGCCGAGCTGCTGAGTTTAACACGGTGACTGAATGAATTGGTTTGAAATCCAAAAAGGATTTCTGCGAATGGGAGACGTGTGGAAAAGCAACGCAATTGTAGTGGCTTCGTAGTGGTAAATCAATATTACTTGATAGACTGCCACCATTTTTGAGATTGTCATGACGCCACATATTCTACCTGGTTTGTCACGTCATCTTGTCGTCATCTCATGAGGTCATCACATGACATCGTGCCTTGCTCAAAGGAGAGAGGAGGCGGAGTCCTGAAGTCTGCAAAACGGCGCTTGGCTGCTGTCGAAAACTTTATGGTGGCAAAATGAGAAACAAAACAGTCGTCTCAGAAAGCGAAGGATAAAAATGTTAACCGTGCGTTCTGCACAATATTTAAGGCGATTGCCTTAGACTCTTTATTGAACACGCAAATCAATGGCCAGCAATTTTCACGTCCCGCATCGGTGGCTGCAGCACAAATTATGAAGAAAATTTTTCTACACATAAAAGACCGCTGAATGTGCCGATATTATTGCATCATATTGCTGCTTGGGGATTAGTGGGTAGATGAAAATTTGAGTATATATGCTGTAAAAACTATGGTAATGATATTTCTGCAAATAAAGCTAATTTATTGTAACTATCTCTGCGTTGCAAATTATTGCATATTACATTGCTTCAACATTTAGTGTCAATGTTGGCAGCAGAGAATAATTTCTTCGTCATCCACCTGGTTTTATTAACACTAGAGAACAAAGACACCCTGATTGCTTCAGAAGCAGGATATTCATCTGTATCCCATCGCCATCAATCTAGCGGCTAGCTCAAAAATTGTGGCTATCGCAGTAACACTCTAACAAAAAAGCCTCCATGTTTTGCGTTTTTAAATACATGGCAGAATATAGGCACACGAAATAACGCAAAGTCATAATCGTGAGCCATCTGCCATTGAAAATCACTATTATATGATGAATTTTTAAAACTTTGCTAGGAGACAGAACATTCAAGTCAGTGTCTTGCGCGAAAAATATTTTGGTGCTAATGGGAGTTCTTATTACATTTCCGATGGGTTTTTCTCAGTTACAACAGTGCGATTGCTTTCGTAATAGATTTCACTATCCATTGGCAATAAAAGAAAAATGAGATGGCAGTAGCAATTTATGGTACACAGAGTAGATGAAAACAAGCTCGACGAAGCGTACGAAGAAATTCATTTTAGTAGCCGTGTTTACTCCATCTCACAACATAAGCCTGATACAATGAATCAGAAAAGAGCCTATTCGACCACGCTGCAGTATTCTTACCGTATTATAGAAATGTGCGATAATATGAAGCTTGTGAGCTGCAGCGCTGAAAAGCTTTGCGATTTGCCTAAGGCATGGGCTCGCAAAGATTATTTTCAGCATGAAATTACTACTTGGTTTCTGGAGTGAAACATACAGGTTTTACTTGGGTCAGTATAACCTCACTAAGTATCCTGTTTTGTCACTATCTTAAAAAAGTGTCGTCATATATTTTGATGCCTTGGGAATTTAGGCTCCAGATATTATGTACACAAACAAAAATTTACGCTAGCACAAAAAAAAACCGAGTACATTTATGCCAGCAGAAGCTCAAAAGAATCTGATAATAACCGCTGGAGCGATCACCTTTTTTAAAATGCACGTCAGATGATATGTCAGTGTACGTACCATGTAATTCTGAGCAGCTTGTTGAATTTTGTCTCCCCTAGGCAAGTTGGCGAAATGGCTCTAATGCAGGAAAAAAACGTGATATGATCAAAAACTGCACCTTATTGCATCATGCTTTGAATCATGCTTTGATATTCAAGACTAGTGGCCACTCAAGATAGTTTATAGGGTAGTCTGTAGGAATTGTCATGTTTGTATCTACAAGTTTTGCTCATCGACAGACGAAGTTTTATTCCGTTTTTGACTATTGTCTGAGTCCAGCGCTTCCACGAAATTCTATATCAGAAATTGTTTTTTTTTGCGATATAACAAAAAGTACACAATGGCAGATTACTATAAAGTGTGATACTATAATCTGGCATTATGGCAAACCACAACCGAATTCTAAAACGCGCTTGAAGAAGTGGTGACGAAAATGGTGGCCCTCTCCATTTCCTTAGGATGCATTCTACCTGAGGCCACTACGGCGGTCACATTTGATCTTCATAGAAATAAGGCTAACAAAGCCGGTATCGAACAAGTGAATATAAGGTCAGCAGCCGATCTTCATATTCACTGAACCATAGCGTCCGAATGCAATAGTGTGTCTTTTCGAAACAGCTTAATCAAGGGCTATGTATCTAATTTGCTTTGGTTTAGCATCACTTGCAATATTTCAATGAATAAAAGATGCCCAATTGCTTTCATTTGTTCGGAAAATATAATTACCTGGCATTTCGATTAGAGCGTTCGTGTCTATATATGACGACAACTTCACCTTGAAGCAAAGAAAAACCGTATATTCATACAAAAAACTGCACGTACACTGCACGAGGCATGGCGTATCTAATATCTCGCTCATTCAATCTTATCGAGCGCAATAAGGGCCTTCAAGATAATGCGCTAATATTTGATTATCACATTCGTGTAAGACAAACAAACAAATGAAATACGTAAGTATTCGTACCGCATTCCGCAATTCCACATGAATGCAGTGGTACAGCTGCAACCGAAAAAGAAAACACATATAAAAAGCAGGACATTGTTTGATTAGCAGCTATTATCTTTTCTTTATAATCTCCTTTTCTTTACTTATGTAATCGTTCCTTATCTGAATTAATTATCATACCTATTTAGCTTCTCATCTCACTCTCCAATCAGAATCGAAGTGATATGGTGGGAGGTGTCAGTGGTGAGTGCATGTTTAAGTGACATGAACTCAGGCTTGTGGTGGTATGGTGATACCCTATACAAATCAGCACAGTGGGTGTTATAGAACGTGGTGTTTCCGAACGAAGAATAATGCACGTTTTGGTAGTGTTTCAGGTGGCTGTGAGTATCGAATATTCAAAGATGAGTGGCAATTGGTGTCTGTTATTTACGACTTGATCCAGTTGTTTATTTTGATTTGCCAGGCTAATTGCCCTTTTCTATCTCCCATTCATTGTGGACGCCAGCGTTTCTGATATCCGAATGCACTGACACATTCGAGAAAAAAAGGTTTTATCTACAACTTTAATTCACTTATGAAAAGTTCGCCTTCGTAGTGGCAACCGCACAAGCACACACATGCTACCTCCTGTACAAGTGGAAGACCTACAGTGCCTCCGGATAGCGTCGAAATAACCTTAGGCAACGCGCTTGAAATTAAGCAATTAAGAAAACCTTTAAGCAACTTATTTTCAAACGACTGCAACACAATTTCGACCGCTACTCTAAAGATATACTTTCACCAAGAATCAGTACTGATGTGGATGCATAACTTTTAATAAAAATTTTAGCAGATCTCACGTACACTCCCGGGAATCCATGTAACGCGGAGAGACTGTTAAGGTGAAATAATGTTTCTGTGGAGTGAAACGCTACGAAACGACGCTTAAGATATGCACACTTGGTATACGCTGACACATTTATGTTGAACAGTATGCATATACCTTTTATAACCACTGTACAGTTGCGTAGTCATGCCAAGAGCAACATACTTATTGATAACACAAGAAGCGCTATGTAGATACGTAGCGCTCGTGCTTGCTTAACTGGTATGCCTGGGTAGTGTTACATCGACTAAGTTCCGTGGAGGCCGTGTAACTATAATACACGCTAAGCTGATCAATATTGCAAACTTCTTTCTGAAGTTTTAAAGAAATCACAAGACGAAATGGAGTGGCCTTGTACCTACAAGGAAAACTTACGCATTTCACGAAGAGAATCGTGACGAGTGGGCTAAGTTGTGGGCATTGTATTGGTAAATAAGAATAGTTTACCCCATTGCTGCCTCATAAAATGAAATCTAATGACATATAGTGTCATAAAGAGTCGATGATCAAGATAAGGCTCATAAGGTCCAGATGTGAAGACCACATCTGTACGATGCGGTCTTCATTTGCTAATTCGCATCATTTGAAAGTTTCCGTTTTGGCTTGATTTGTAGCACAAGGTCCTATCACGCAGTTTGACTTTGTTAGGTGTCGTTAAAGAGTTGGTCGTAGGATATTTATGCAGAAAATAACTGCTAAGCGGCTTTTGGGCGCTCTAGACAAGGGTAATTCCGCTTGTACATGATAAAGTGCACACACGTCCTTGACGATGTATTAGATCACGCAGCAACACGCAGCGAACTCTTAGTTCCTATAAGAACCTGCGCCGACGAGGTAGCACAAGCATGAGCCAGCGTAATCGCGATAGCCATGAGCTCGTATGTAAAGAAGGCCCACATTACCACTTCAGGTCGTGTGTTATTCCCCTGTGGTTTGCATGAGCTATAAAGACGGCACGCCATTTCGGTGGCCTGGAAGAGAAACGTAGTCAAATATAGTCGCCCATAGCTTCAAAACTGTTTTAGGTAAAATCATTGTACAGTGCGGAGACGTGTTCAAAAGCAATAAAGGTACGCGGTTTCTTGTCTCCATCAGCGGCATTCGCCAAGCTGTCGTTCATTCATATGTGGTTCGCTGGTTCGCAGTATTGAGGTTTAAGGATGAGTGACAGAAACCTTCGTAGGTGTTATGATTGATTAATATTATTTCAAATGCAAGTATATGGACACTCTCGGCTAGATTTGGCCGTCGGCATCGACGTCGACATTGACGCTCACTGACCCTATATGTATACCTATATATATATATATATATATATATATATATATATATATATATATATATATATATATATATATATATATATATATATGAAAATGCAAGAAAAAAATTACCGAGAAAAATACTATAGTGCGCGGAATCGAACGTGGGTTCCCTAAACTGTGGTCTCGAGGTGTCAACGACTGCGCCACCGAAGAGCTTTCTTTTTTCTTATTGCTGTATTGACTACAGGTCAAGTTAATCTGACATTCCCAAATCCCACGCGTTTAATGTGTGTTAACGCATCAAACAAAAATGTTACAACTTCGACGCAGTCGGTAGTCTTACACACATCTCGCACTTTGATAACAGCTTCCACGAAACACTCATGAACAGATAGAACTTTCACATCACAGTGTCTGTACGATAACACACTTCGCCAAACCGAATGAAGACCAAGCAGGAAAATAACCTGCAAATCTTGCACAAAACTATCACAAGGCAAAAACGGATTCTATGTGGAGTAAGGAGTAAATATATTTTTTAAAGTCCTCCATAAGATATTCCCGAAAAATGCTATTCTTTCAATCAATAAATACATGTTCATTGGTGTCAGGTTTGCTGCACTGCTGACAGCTGTTTTCCATGTCAAATACATCCCTCCTCTTCAAGCCACGTTTTCACTGGCAAGGTATCCGTATGAAGCTTGAAAAAGAAAGATTTGACATTTGGTGGTGTCCACATGTTTTTCACTCGCTTTAGTACGTCTTGTTCCTATGAATTTTCATACTTTGAATGGTAAAGGGGCACAGGAAAAACATTCTATAATAAGTCTTTCATAAGGCTCTCTCTTTTCACATTAGTTAGGCAGGGCCGCATCAGACTTGCGGCATCAAGCGTAGGATCATATTCACGAATATTCATGTCGCCAGGAGGATTTTGGAGCATTGTTACGCTGCACTTCTGAAAGTAGCCATGTTACGAATTGATCTAGCCAAGGCTTTCAACGTGGTTCCATATAAAATACTCTTTGCGCTAGCTCAGTACGTTGATCTTGGTGCGATCATATGTAAAGGTACTACATTGGCATACAAAAGTTGAACCACAAATTTAGGTGTAAATGAAGAACTTTAACAGTACATACAAGTACTTTCCTCCGTGCGCCAGGTGCATCACTTAAGTCCTTTGCATTTTGCTCTATTTTTTGGAATCACTGTGTCAGAAAGTGATTCACTACGCCGGGATTAGTCGATTGAGATATCAGTGATGTGAAGTGCGTGATTCGGCATACGCCGACGATATCACTGAAAGGTTTTGTGACACGACTTGAAGCCTAATGAACAAAAAAGCACTGGTTTATGGCATGGTAATTAAGACCTTGGCCCAGTTTCTTTGAAAATATGCAGTGTCTCACGACACCTAGTTGTTACGACGGGGTACTATTGGACAGGTATCAAGACAGTGAAGCGTTTCGGCATGAAAGGGTGGAAGAACTGTGCACGACCGCCGAAAGATGGGGGTGGTGACTTATCAACTTTCTCTCGGTCAGCTGTATGTAACGTGTTTCTGGCCACTAAAATTATGTGCCTTTTTCAAGTACTAGGTTGGACGCGTAAAAGCATTCATAAAATCCACAGGACATTCGCCACATTCATCTGGAGCTCTATATGGCAGCGAGCATCTATAACGAACTTGTTTCGGCAATTTAATCAAGGAGGGTTGTCTTTGTGCAATTTGTTTATTAACCAATTGATATCGCGTTTCGTGCTAATAAGAGACCATAGAGACAATTTTTCATGTTCTTTGTTTCAAACAACGCTATTACACCACATGCCTGACTTTGTATCTTCAGATAGGGGAGAACGACACACCTTGTCGCCGTTCTTGCGCGAAGTTGTGTTCTCATATTGTTTCTTAAGGGGAAGGTTTTCGATTGATTACCTAACTAAAGCGCCACCGAGGAACACGTTCTTCAACGTTCAAACGCCACGCTATTTATATCTACCACTTACCGCTGCTGACGGGAATCTCTAGGGGAATTGTGTTTTCGGCATTACCAGCGAGGTGGTGCAACGAGCACGCGTCGACACATCGCGCGGCGGCGCATGCTTTAATCTCCCACGCGTACGTACCGTACGTATCATACGTATCGGTAAGAACATACATAGTGGCTGGCTTTCGGCTTTCCCTGGAAAAATTCTGTTGTATTTACCGGGCACACAAATGTCGTTTCAATCATTGCAGTCTCCGTTTGGTAAAAACGCGTGCTTTTCAGACACATTCATTGATTGATATGTGGAGTTTAACGCCCGAAAACCACCATATGATTATGAGAGACACCGTAGTGGAGGGCTCCGGAAATTTAGACCACCTGGGTCCTTTATTATGGACTAAAATTTGAGCACATGGGCCTACAACATTTCCTACTCCATCGTAAATGCAGCCGCCGCCGCCGAGATTCGATCCCGCGACCTGCGCGTCAGCAGGCGAGTACCTTAGCCACTAGACCACCGTGGCGGGGCGCTTTTTAGACACAGCTAAGTAACAACTAAGAAGCTTATACGCGGGCATCTATACCTGTGAGTACGTTTGGTGCGTCATTTGTGCGTGAGAAACGCGGGGTGCCACGTTTCGATCTGCTTTTCATTCTGCACGTGACCTTCCAATTTGTTGATATTGTGCTAATTGCTTCACCTTTGCCGCAAAGCTGTGACTTTTTTTCTTTAAATGTAGACATTTCAGAATTACTGAACACAACTTCGAATCCTTAGTATATGTGTACATCAATATATTGTTACGGGGAGAATAGGCGTCGCAGAGTATATTTGCAAGGTATGCTTAGACACCTAACTCTAGACGTACAAGGCACAACCAAGTTCACGCTGCGGTGCTATTTTGAGCACTGTCAACATCTGCCATAATGTCAAATTTCACAAAGGCGGCATTTTAAGCCAACCAGAGAGGTCGTAGCAGCTCTCTTGGCCAATTAGCATAGATCACTGGTTGAATTTGACAACATGGCGGAATTTGACAATGTCCAGAATAGCACCCAGCGGGCGTCGTCTTCCTTCTTGCTGTCTTCCCCTTCATCTTCGGCATGACTGCATAGCATAACCCCCGGCGGCGATGGCACCAACCCAGTTCTCCAGTGGTCGAAGCAGAACGGCTTTATTCGCATGACGTGAACGATGTCAGATGATTGCTCTGTGATGGTCTGCAGAGGTTCGACTTCGCACGTCACGTTGGTGACTTTGCCCAAGGCTTGGTATGAAGCAAAGCATGCAGAAGTCAACTTCTCGCAAAAACCAAATCACCGTGACTGTGTCCAAAGAAGGATCATGTCCACAAGAATGAAGTGGACATCTTCGTGACGGACATCGTTGATTCGTCGTTGCCTTCCTTGCGAAGTGTTACTCCAAAAGCAACTTCGCGTGCTTCCTCAGGTCTCGCGATGACATCACGAGTGTAATGTCATGTATTAAAAATGAGCGAAAGGAGCGTGTTGAAAGGTAGCGTGGGTTTTCGTCCACACAAACGAAAAATGGAAAGAAACTTGTAGAGTCATGCTGAGACGTATTGTACGCAAATGTTACGAACGCCAAAGCTTGTCCCAGTCATGATGATCTGGCGAAACCTACATGACGAGCACGTCTGTAAATGTTCGGTTGAACTGCTGCGTTAAGCCGTTGGTCCGCAGGCGATACGCAATGATGAACTTGTGTTTTCTAGCGCGAGAGTTCAAGATGTTTTGGACCATTCTTGTTAGAAAGTATCCATCCCCCTCTCTAAGGAGCTGTCGAGGAGCGCCATGATGAACTTTGACGTCCTCGAGGAGAACATTGGCGATGTCAAGTAAGAATTGATCATGTGATCGCATACTGAGTCCTGTAGTCGGTGGCAACAGCTGCCCACTTGTTTCTTCTGATGAATAGAGGAAAAATGGCCGATGAGGTGGTGACCAACTTTGTAAAATGGTTAAGATGGTATCTCTATAAGTTGAAGGTGTCCTGCTTGAAGGGTGGCCGGTGTTTTGCGTTGCTTGCAGGAAGCTACGTAACAACGCACAAAGTGGTAAATACCGTGCCAAAAGAAGCCGCGTAGAGCACGATTGTGAGTCCTTGAGACGCCCAGGTGACCAGGAGTAGTAATGTCATGCGACTGCACGAGCACAGTCTCACGCATGTGTAGGTATGATCAGCAGCAAGTCAGGACCGTCGGGATGCATTTTGTAGCGGTACAGGACATCATCATGGAGCACAAACATACGGAGTGATGGAGGCGTAGTGGGGTCACTCAGTCGGCTGATGATCTCTCTTAAGTGAGGATCACGTCGTTGCTCATCTCGGATGTTTGCCTATGCGGACAGTGCCTGGACGCACGTAGACTCGCCATTCTCAGGAAAGTCTGGTGGATCTACTGGGTGACGAGACAAGCTATGAGCGTCCTCGTGTTGGCAGCCTGTTTTATAGATGACGGTGAATGACTACTTTTGTAGCCGCAAGGCCAGCCGTCCCAGCCGTCCGGTAGGGTACTCTCAACAATGACAGTCAGCATGAAGCGTGGTGGTCCTTCATAACGGCGAATTACCGCCCATACAAATATCGGCGAAATTTGCCGACAGTCCACATGAGTGCGAGGCGCGTTCACGTTCAGTAGCCGAATATTTGTGCTCCGCTGGTGATAGAAGACAGCTAGGGTATGTAATGACGCAGCCACTACCATGCTTTTGCTGTACCAAAACAGTGCCAGTGCCGCGACCGCTGGCGTCCGTTCGCACTTCTGTGGGAGCGGATATATTGAAGTGGCGTAAAATCGGCCGCGATGTGAGGTACATGGTGAGCTCAGCAAATGCACTGGCTCATTCAGGACTCCAGACAAAAACAACATCCATCTTGAGTAGGTCTTTTGGAGGGATTGCGATGTGGGCGAAATCGCGCACAAATCTCCGAAAGTAGGAGCAGGGGGCTACAAAACATTGAACTTCATTCGCACAGGTTGGCATAGGAAACTCCTTGACTGCACGCGCATTGTCGGTATCGGGACAAAGACCTGAAGAATCGACAAAATGTCCGAGGACAGTAAGCTAATGACGGCTGTAGTAATACTTCCATGAGCTGGGCTGCTGGCCTGCCTTTCGGAAAGCAGAAAGAATTGTCGGAGGCGCTCGAGGTGTGTGGAGAAAGTTGGCGAAAAAACAATGACCTCATTAAGGTAGCATAAGCATGTTGACCACTAGAAACCGTGAAATGAAGCAGACATCACTCGTCTGAAATTATCTGGGACGTTTTACATCCCTAATGGCATCATCTTAAACTGATAAAGGCTGTCAGGTGTAATAAATACGGTCTTTTCACGTTCCATGCAATCAACTGCAGTTTACCAGTACCACGAACGAAGGTCCATTGAAAAGAAACGCTTCGCATCACTGAGATAGTCAAGGGCGCAATCTATACATGATAGGAGGTACACGTCTTTTTTCGTTACCTTTTTGAGCTTTCGGTAATCGACACAAAACCGCCAGCTGTTGTCCTTCTTTCTGGCGAGCACGACACGGGAGCCCAAGGGCATGAAGAAGGTTTGATGATGTCCTAGGCAAGGATTTCGTTGACCTCTTTTTGTATTATTTGACACCCAGCAAAAAAAAACACGATAGGGTCGCTGGTGTATAGCGTTAGCTTCACTGGTGTTGATCCGATGATTCACAACGGTTGTCTGGCCCAGTGGTCTTGGTATGAATTTGTCTTGATATGAAGCAATAAGGGCACGAAGGGCGTGCAAATTTTCAGCTTCGATGATGATGATGATATATGGTGTTTTTTGGCGCAAGGACCATTTGACGGCCAAAGAGCGCCAGTTCATGGGACAAGGAATGTGGACAATGATTGTGATTAGCGGCTGTATAAGGGCCATAAAATTCCTCGCAGTAAGGCGGGTAAAAACATACAAGTAATAAAATCATGACCATGCCGTGAAAGGTGTATGTGGTGTGAATAGGTGACAAAAGTTGGTGATAATGAAAAACGATAGTGGACATGTATAGCATTAGCACAAGTACCTCACACGTTAGTACCCTTGCGTCCAAGGGCCGTGAGGCAACTGCTTTCCTGTGTAGCCACCGCAGCAAAAAACCTCTCTGGAGAGGTTGTGCTACGGAATGCCCGGGTATATGATATGAAAATTATGAATTTCTTTTAAAAACGCTAACAATGATTTATTACTAAAAAGCGGTTCCCTGCCAACGAACATTGCAGGGTGTAGAGGTATATGTTGTCGGTAGGATAATGGAAAGTGTTGTCTTCTTAGATTGTCTAACTGTTTACATTGAATTAAAACGTGAAGAACTGTTAATGCCTCACCACATTTATCACAAAATGGTGGATCACCACCGGACAAAAGATGTGTGTGTGTCGTGTATGTGTGTCCTATCCTGAGTCTTGTTAGTGTTACCTCTGTTAGACGTGATTTTGATACTGGTGGCCAATGGCCAAGGTGTGGCTTGATAACGTGTAGTTTGTTTTGTGTGTGTGTATCCCACTTGCTCTGCCAGTAGTCCCTGAGGTTTCGTTTGAGAGACGGCTTAAGATCAAGGGCCGGGATTGATATGGATGTAATGGCGGTGCTCTCATGGACGGATGCAGCGAGCTGATCCGCCCTCACGTTGCCTTCGATCTCACGGTGCCCTGGCACACAGCACACTACAACATGTTGTTTGAGTGTGTAGAGTGTGCACAAAATGGAGTAAAGTGAGACAAGGACCGGGTTTTTTTTGTTTTTTAAGACTGTGCAGAGCCGTTACCACACTGAGAGAGTCTGTATAAATTACTGCTTTTTGTATTTGTAATTGTTTATGTGTTTAGCTGCCACAAGTATCGCGTAAGCTTCCGCTGTGCAGATACTTGTGCGTGGATGTAGAGGGCCCGCATCCGAAAAATATGGGCCGACAGCAGCGTAGGACACAGAGGAGTTAGTCTTGGAAGCATCTGTGAAGAACTCAGGACGTGTGTATTTGTGTTGAAGTTCCAAAAAGTATGTTCGAATATGGGCAATAGGTGCATGTTTTGTAACTTCTAGGAAAGACACATCGCAGTCTATAGTCTGCCACTGCCACGGTGGCGGGTATGCTACAGGAACCATTAAACTGTGTTCAAGTGACACTGCAGTTTCTTCAGCTAGACACTTCAGGCGAACTGAGAAGGGCTGCCTCATCGAAGGCCTGTTTTGAAACAGAGTTGAGCTCGTCAAATCATTAATTGTAGAGTATGAGGGGTGCTTCTTGTCTGCTTGCTTTTACTTTAAGTAAATAAACAAAGGACATGTAAGTTCTCTGCAGATGAAGCGACCACTCATTTGACTCAACATAAAGCCTTTCTACGGGGCTGGTGCGAAAAGCACCCGTAGAAAGGTGGATGCCCAAATGGTGCACAGGGTCCAGCATCTTCAAGGCATTTTGAGTAGCAGACTGATAGACAACGGCCCCATAATCTAAGCGGGTGCGAATGAGGCTTCTATAGAGGTTCATGAGGCATTGCCTATCACTACCCCACGTAGTACCTGACAACACTTTTATAACATTCATGGCTTTTAAACATTTTGTTTTTAAATGCTTGATGTACGGTACGAAGGTCAACTTGTCCAAGATTAAGCCTAAGAATTTATGCTCGGCTTTGATGGACAGACGTTGCCCGTTCAGTCGAATGTCAGGTTCCGAGTGCATGCCTCTCTTTCGAGAGAACAAGACACACGTGCTTTTTTGTGGGTTAAGTCGAAATCCGTTTTCATCTGCCCATTTGGAGACCTTATTTAAACCCAGCTGAACCTGCCGCTCACACATGGCCAAGTTGCATGACTTGAAGCCAAGCTGAACGTCGTCGACATATGTACAATAGAACATATTGCGGGGAATGGACAAGTGCAAAGAATTCATTTTGATACTAAAAAGTGTGCAACTAAGCACGCCACCTTGTGGCACGCCTGTTTCCTGGACAAATGTTTGGGAGAGCACACTGCCGAGACGGACACGGAATGTCCGGTTTGACAGGTAACTTTCGATTATATGAAACATTCTTCCGCGCACACCAAGGTGGGACAGGTCTCTTAGAATTCCGAAACGCCATGTTGTATCATACGACTTTTCGATATCGAGGAACACGGAGAGAAAATATTGTTTATGGACGAAGGCGTCTCTGATCTGTGCCTCGATACGAACAAGGTGGTCTATGGTGGATCTACTTTCTCGAAACCCGCACTGAAATGGGTCGAGCAAATTGTTTGTTTCGAGGATATGTACAAGTCGGCAGTTTATCATTTTTTCGAATACTTTGCACAAGCAGCTTGTAAGTGCAATAGGCCTATAACATGAAGCTAAGGAAGGGTCATTGCCCTCTTTCAAAATGGGAATAATAATAGCCTCTTTCCAGGAGGTAGGGATAGTGCCAGAAAACCAGATAGCATTGTACAAACAAAGTAAGGTTTTTCGTGTTTCGGCTGGTAGGTTTTTCAACATTTCATACACCACACGGTGGGAACCTGGGGCAGAAGTACTGCAGGAGTTTAGAGATGTTCGGAGCTCCGCTAGACTGAAAGCTTGGTTATATGCCTCGTATCTAGTGGATTTGTGTTCGAGTTTCTGCTTTTCTATTCTTGTTCTGTATTTTTGGAAAGTGTCAGTATAGTGGGACGAGCTGGATACCCGTTCAAAATGTGCCCCGAGGACGTTTGCCTGATCTTCCAAGGTATCACCTTGAGTGTTTACGAGTGGAAGTGTGTGTACTTGTTTCCCTGCTATCCTACCGACCATGTTCCAGACTTTGGCCTCTTGTGTGTAAGAATTGATCCCTGACAAAAACTTCTGCCAGCTTTCTCTTTTGGCCTGCCGACGCGTTCTCCTAGCTTGAGACTTTATTTTCTTGAAGGTGTCAAGATTTTCGGCTGTCGGTGAGTTCCGAAGCAGCCTCAAAGCTCTGTTTTGCTGTTTGCGCGCGTTTTGGCATTCAGAGTTCCACCATGGCACACGCCGTTTTCCAGGGTGTCCGTTTGTTTGTGGGATGCATTTTGTTGCAGCATCAATCAAAAACGCTGTGAAGAAGTTGATAGCAAAATCAATGTTCAAAGTACATATGTCATTTCAACCTAGACGAGCGATGGTATAAAACTGTTCCCAGTCGGCTCTGTTTATGAGCCACTTGGGAACACATGGTGGACACTCAGTTACTGTATTTGTGCTCAAAACTACGGGGAAGTGGTCACTTCCGTACAGATTACTGACGACTTTCCACTGGAGTAGAGACACAAGAGATGGAGATACTATGCTTAGGTCTATGGAGGAGTAGGTGTTATTGGCGAGATTATAATAGGTTGGTTCTTTTCGATTTAGGAGACACGCGCTCGACGAGAGAAGGAACTGTTCGATCAGCCGACCTCGCGCGTCATACCGAGAGTCACCCCATAGCCTGCTATGCGCATTAAAGTCTCCAAGGAGAACATAAGGTTCCGGAAGTTCATCAATTAAAGAGTGTAAATCACGTTTTTTCAGCTGATAGCTAGGAGGAATGCAAATAGTGCAGATTGTGATCAGTTTATCAAACAGAACCGCTCGAACAGCCACTGCCTCAAGGGATGTTTGGAGTTGTAAGTGTGTGCATGCAATTCCTTGATTCACTATGATGGCAACACCTCCGGATGATGTCAAGGCATCATCACGGTCCTTTCGAAAAATAACGTATTTACGAAGACAATTTGTGTGTTTTGAATTAAGGTGTGTTTCTTGTACACACAGCACTTTTGGTGAGTGTTCGTGTAAGAGTTCTTGGATGTCGTCAAGGTTTCTGAGAAGGCCCCTGACGTTCCATTGTATAATTTGAGTGTTCGTGGTGAGTGTAAAATAATGCTGTGTGTACGAAAAGCGAGTGGCTGTTTAGACGGGAAGTTCGAGTTCACTTAACAGGGCTGTCACCAGGCCCTGTTATTTGCTTTTTTGTTTTCTTGGCGCGCTCCAAGGAGCCACGCCGCTCTTTCGGCACCAAGGGTGCCGACGTATCCATTGCCTCCTCGGAGGCACTGGATGCCCGAACGTGCGGGCTGTTAGTTCGGATTTCGGGCCTCGCCTGGTGAGGGGAGGCCTTGAGACCCGAAGACTCTGGAGTCTCCGGTCTCTGTTTGGGAGCAGGCGGTGTAGCCTGGGCTACAGCCGCCTTGGGGGCAGGTGCCACAACCGCCGGCTCAGTATGCGCGGGCCGAAGGAGTGGCGAGGGCTCTTGCGGCGGTACCCCCTGACGCGCCGCATCAGCATATGTAGGTCCATAGAAGGGAGCGACTCTTCGCCGTGCTTCCTTAAACGTAATGTTCTCCTTCAACTTCAATGTAATTATTTCTTTTTCTTTTTTCCAGTATGTGCAGGAGCGTGAATATGCGGCATGGTTTCCTTCGCAGTTTACACAGTGTGGCGGTTTTTTGCAGTTCTCAGACACGTGGCCTAGGACTCCACATTGTGCACAAGTCTGGCGACCACGACAGGTTTTAGAGCCATGGCCATACCTCTGGCATTGGAAGCAACGACGAGGGTTTGGTATATACGGCCTGATAGATGTCTTTGTGTACCCTGTTTGAATGGAATCTGGTAGTTTACTGGATGCAAACGTGAGTATCAAGTGTTCCGTTGGTATTTCCCTAATATCTCTTCTGATGATAATTCTCTGTACATTATTGACATTTGGGCTCTTCCACCCTTCCAAAAGTTCAGTTTCGGTGAGTTCAAGTAAGTCTGCATCAGATACCACTCCGCGAGTGATGTTCATGGATCTGTGTGGTGTTACGGTGATCGGTATGTCACCAAACATTGAGAGGCTGTCTAGCTTTACAAATTGTGCTTTGTCCCGAATTTCGAGAAGAAGGTCTCCGCTAGCCATTTTGGTTACTTTCTATCCAGCCCCGAGAGTTTCAGTAAGTCACCTGGCAACTACGAAAGGAGATACGGTCCTGGCTTGCTTTCCGGTTTTTTCACAGTGAATGACGTGGAAGTGGGGAAAAGTTTCTATTGGCTGGTTGAAGAAGTTTATGTCGTCGGTGCGTACCCGCTTTAGGCCGGTACGATCAGACAGTTGAGGGAATGCTCCATGCATGCCGGTCTTATTTTTGTTCAGCAGCGTTGGCGGCCACCCACCGCGGAGCCCAACGAGGGGACGCTACAAGTTTACAGATGCTGAAAACTGCAGACGCCAGCCTACAACGCCACTATAACCCAATGCGCCTAGACCAAGGTAGGCTATTTGCACAGGGTTAACCCTAGCCGCCAGGAAGTTTGGAAGTAAACGGAAGAGAGTAGAAGACAGGACAGATAAATAGTAAGAGATAAAGACGAAGTTGTAGACAGAGAGAGATAGGAAAAGGCGACTGCCGATTTCCCCTGGGTGGGTCAGCCCAGGGGTGCCGTCTACGTGAAGCCGGGGCCAAAGGGGTGTGTTGCCTCTGCCGGGGGGGCCTTAACGGTCCAATCACCCAGCGTCGGCTCAACCCCCAGGATCCCCTTTTCCCCGGACACGGCAAAGCCACGCACGGCTAGGCGTGGGAGGGAGTAGAAACTCCCCCGTTAGCTCGGGTCCGTGGTGTCGCTACACACCAAACGCCTGCTTTCACAGGCGCCCCTGCGGGGAATTTTCAGATTCGAGGTCTAATGAGATCATCTTTGTCACGCTTTCGAAAGTAGTTTGAAACAAATCCGGACCCGTGGCTGATAGCTCATCCCCTGTTAAGGCGGAAATATGGAAGCCGCGAGCCGGGGCAAGGGACGCAAGGGAGGTACCCTTTGGCAGAACTTGCGAGTATAGTCCAAAATTTATGAGAGGGAGGCATGCGCATCGTCCTTTATACTGATGAACCTGTGCTCCAGGGACAGTGACGTTTTGTGAGCAGCGGATGGCAGGTTGAATAAATAATCACCATGAGGCACGTGTGGATCAGTAGAGATTACAATATACATAGCGGCTACAGAGGGGACGTCAACGTAATCGGCGGAACGTAGCATGCTCGATTAAGATTCCGTAGGCTCAACGGCGAATGGTAGAGTGAGTTAGATGACACCCGTAGCACAGCCATTGAGAGCTGAATGGGAGAATACGAAATCAAGTCATAAGATGAGTTCATGTGGGCATTATTCTAATCATTGAAACAAAACAGAAGTATAGCGTCCAACAACAGTGACCCGAGCAATACGCAGGCCACTTACAACCGGAGTCGCACCATCGGCTACTCGGAGTACAGCAATCAGAGCTAAAGGGAGAACCTTCCGTAGTCGTGCACGGAGGTTCTAGTTCATAACTGACATGTCAGCGCCTGTGTCGATTAGTGCTATGACAGGTACACCAATGACATCGACTTCGATGAGGTTGTTGTGTCCAGGTAGTGTAAGCAGGGGAATTTCGGGTCGGGTCGTCATGGCAGGCTCACCTCTGGGAGCTGCGCCCGTTAGTTTTCCGAGGAGCGGTGGGAGACTGAGGGGGACGGAGAACGAAAACGCTGTGAGTGATTCAGGGGACCTGACGGTGAAGGAGAGCGGTGCAGTCGTGAAGGCGTCGATGGCATAGCAGCATCGTCTTCGTGGGTGGGCAGTCAGGAAGTAACAGGAGAACGCCGATTGTTGTATTAGTTGGACGAGGGCGGCAAGATGAAGCGACTATAGCAGTGGCGGGACAGATGACAAGCACGTCCACAGCAGAGGCAAAGGGGCTTTTCGTCAGGTGTTCACTCTTTCGCCGGGCTCCGGTACTGAGGATGGGCGCAAAAGTTTCGGGGGGCAGATCAGGAGGACAAGGTGGACGGTAGTCTGGTGTATTCACGGGACAGGGTGTCTGGAGTCCGGCATTTGCGAGCTCCTGGCATATGACGGTCTGTAATAAAGGAATCGTGTGAGAATCGTCGTGGCCATGACCTTGAATCAGGACTGAAGCTGCAGCTTGAATTTCACGGTGGACGATGCGTACAATGTCCTCGCCTGCAGCAGGAACTGGTGGCGGATGGATTCCCTCGCAAGTAGACGTCGCCGATGTGTTGGGAATGCGGGAAAAACTAGGAGCGATGCGACGACTTTTTGCTTCTTCGATGCACCGACATTCGCTTATAACGTCGTCGACTGTTGACGAGTTCCTGAATACCAGGAAAGAAAAATTATCATTTGGTATCTCTTTGCGGATGTGTGGGACCTTTTGAGGTTTTGGCATCTTGTCGTCAACTCTGCGGCACAGCACGAACACATCTTGAATATATGTCAAGTATGATTCAGTGCAGGTTTGGAGTCGGCATGCGACTTCATTTTGTGCAGCGTCACGTCGCCCAATGGATTAACCAAATAGATCAATGAGTTTGTGCTTGCAAATGTCCCGGCTCGTTATCCCTTGCTCGTAGTTCCCAAACCAAAATTTCGCCATTCCTTCAAGGTAAAAAAGGATGTTGATCAGCTTGAGTGTCGGGTCTCAGTTGTATAGTGTGCTCACCCGTTCGCAGAGCTGAAGCCAATCTTCGACATCTTTGTTGTCAATGCCGGAAAAGGGGCCTGGGTCCTGTAGATTTGTCAGCACGACGATGCGGTTAGCGGCGGTTTTTTGCGGCGTGGCAGGCCCGACCGGCCGAAGCTCGGTTGGGGATGATTCCGATGCATCCTAGTATTCCTATAGAGCAGACATAGCAGAGACAGCCGACAGAGCTTTGTGGCAATGCATTTGAGTTTTTATTATCACGCGTGAGAACGATACTTATAGCACACAATGAGAAACGAAATACATCAGCTTCTACATCACAATCGAGAAATCTCTATATATATTTAGTTGATTTTGATAAGCTAAGACCACACATTTTTTTAGTACTGTAACTTTCTGAGAGCCAGGTGTGTTGCACAACAGCCAACCTTAAGATACAAACAAAACATTGATACAACTGCAGCGAATCAATGCACTTATGGTATACTCGCCAGTTTTGCTTGTCTGTTGATGTTAACCTGAGTAGGGTTTTTCTAATTCGTTCCACATGCTTATGAATAATCATGGCTAACTTTAGTTATCTGGATTCTCAATGAGTCTCGCGATTCTGTTCTTTTTTTCTGCAACTATACAACTTCCCTTCAAAAAAAGTCACAGCTTTGCCGCAACGATGAAGCAATGAACGCGACAGCAACAAATCGAAACGTCACGTGCTGAACGGCAAGCAGATCAAAACGTGCCCCGTGTTTTTCACGCACAAATGATGCACTAAACGTGCTCACAGGTAAAAGGCATGCAAATAAGCGTCTCAGTTGTTACTTCGCTGTGCCTGAAAAGCGCGCCCGTTTTGCAAACGGAGACTTTGCAACAATTGCAGTGACACTTTTGTGCCTGGTAAATACAACAGAATCGCTCTAGGGAAAGCCCAACACCAGCCAAGATGTATGATCTTCCCCACTGCGAGATAAGGACGTGCAAGTGAGTGTCCACTCTCCTCCTTTGCGTGGAGCAAAGTACGCGGGGGGAGATCGGAGCGCGCGCTGCCCCATCATGACTAGTCATAACGGTGTGGTGACGCATGCTGATTGTGCGATCTTGCTGGTAACGCTGCTAACTCGGTACTTAAACGAGTGCTTACAATAGGTTTTTATAAGTCTAAAGGGGCAAGAGAGTAATAATAGTAAATAGAGAGTACCTTAGTAACCGGCGCTAATTTTATGACATTGGATTGCTGAGTAACTCAGGGGACGATTTGCAATTCATGATTACTGAACCAAAGCGAGTGGAAACGTCGGTTTTTAGATTTATCTTCAGAAAACTAAAGTAATGTACAACAACCTCGGAAGAGAACAAAGCTTCGATATAGGTTTCAGTACACTTCTAAAGGTAGAAGAGTACGTATTCTCCGGGCGGATAGTAACCACGGAGGCAAACCACGAGATTGAAGTAACTGTGTGAATAAACTGGGGTGGAGCACTCTCGGCAAGCATTCTGACATCATGTCCGGTAGATTGCGAGTTTCCCTGGAGAAGAAGGTATATAATAACTGAATGTTGTCGGTGTTTACCTGTGGAGTAGGAACTCGGAGGCTTACAAACAAGGTCCAGCTTGAATTGAGGACAACGCAGTGAGCGATAAAGGGGGAAATAATAGGCGTAACCTCAAGAGTCTAGAAGAGAGCAGATTGGGTCAAAGAACAAATAGGGGAGAAGGATATTATAGTTGAAATCAAGAACACATGAGCATGGGCTGGGCATGTAACGCGTAGGTTTGATAACCGCTTGTCCTCGAGGGTAACTGACTGAATTCCCAGAGAGGACAAGTGGGTTAGGCAGAGGCAGAAAGTGAGGTGGGCATAGCAGATTAAGAGTTTTCGGGTATGAAGGAGCAGCAGGAAGCACAGGACCGAGTTCACTGGCAGACGGTGGCGTACCAACTCTTTCGCGAGTGGGGGGGGGAGGGGCAACTCTACCTCACTCGTCAGCCGGCATTTATATATATATATATATATATATATATATATATATATATATATATATATATATATATATATATATATATATATTGTAGTGAAGAGGAATGCCCACTACTGCAGCGACATCGACACGTTGGCACAAGGCACAAGCTAAGACTGCCTGGTTGCTGCGGCGACGCTGCCCGTATACTCGGCCTGCTCTTGCTGCTCCGGTACCGAAGCCGCTACCGCTGTTTACCTTGCATTTACAGTATATTTTGGTGGAGAGTGCTGCGGTCTTCCCCAGTCCTGGAACTGCGTAGCCGAAAGCTGCCGTCCGTCATGCCTGACGACGCTGTCTTCACACCCCCACCGGCTTCGCCACGCAGGGGCTGTCCTGGTGCCCAGCTCTTGCGAGAACCAAACATCTTCAGCGGCACTGATGAGAAAGACTTTGAGGATTGGCTGGAACCTTATGAACTAGCCAGTGCTACTAACAAATGGGATGATCCTGCGAAGCTTGGTACCGTCATGTTTTATTTAATGGATTTTGCCAAGCTATGGTACAGAAACTATGAGGCGGATATCCCCACTTGGACGACCTTCAAAGCTTGCGTCACAGATGTTTTTGGACGCCCTGGTGTGCGGAAACTTCGCGCAGAACAACGTCTACGAAGCCGGTCCCAAAAAACTGGTGAAACATTCACTAGCTACATCGAGGACGTCCTCGACCTCTGCCGGCTTGTCGACCCGATGATAGCGGAAACTGACAAGGTACGACACATCATGAAAGACATTCCCGATGGCGCCTTTCAAATGCTGCTCTCGAAGAACCCTGTCACTGTCTCTGAGCTCATCGAGTTGTGTCAGAGCTTCGACGAGCTCCGACGACAGCGTCTCCTCACGCGACGCCCTAACGTCGCGGATGACACACTCTCAAGCCTAACCACCACCTTTGACCTTGAGTCCCTGCTATCGCAGATCAAGGAGTTTGTTCGTGCTGAAGTCGCTCGTCAGCTATCGCTGCTATCGACAGTCGGCCAACCACAGTCACCTCTTCCAGCAAACCTTCGCCAGGCCATCCAGAAGCAAGTTTGCGCGGCTCTGCCACCCGCCCGTGACGCTTCATCGTTGCCGACCCCCGTTGCCTGTGCCGAGGTAACTGCACCTTTAAGCTATGCTGAAGTGGCCGCTCGACCGCCTCTTTAGACTTTTACGTCACTGCCATCAGCCATGCCACCGCGACCTACTCCTCGGTTCGCTCAGCCAAGGTCTCTCCAGAGTAGTCGACGCGTCCCTATCTGCCGTCGATGCGTCCCTATCTACCACCACCAGAGCTACCACCAGAGCTTCGAACCTGCCCCTTATGTGTCACCGCGCCCTTCGTTCACAGGATCTCAGCCTCCTGACCAGATGTCATCGTACGCCGACCACCGCCCTCCAGTTAACCGTCGCTCGCCATCATCTCGACGCCGCTCGCCATCCGCGATGCGCCGTCGTCCTTCATCGCCGGAGCGGGAAAACTGATTGCCGCAGTTCCAGAGACAGGAACTGCGTCGCCCGCGAAAAGACCAAGGCCTCCCTCTTCCCCAACGAATGTTCTCGACGTATATGTGGACGGCGTCCCTGCACTCGCTCTTGTCGACACTGGTGCCGCAGTTTCAGTGATCAGTGCCAGACTCTGCCGCTTGCTCAAATAAGTTATGACGCCAATAGAAAGTATATCACTTCGTACAGCCAGCACAGAGCACGTCACGCCCGCTGCTGCCTGTACTGCTCGAATCGCGATTGATGGCCTCATCTATGTCGTCGAATTACTAGTTTTAGATTCCTGCTCCCATGATCTCATTTTGGGTTGGGACTTTCTCTCCGCTAATAAGGCCGTCATCGACTGCTCTCGCGCTGAGGTAGAATTTGAAGTGTTTGGAAACGCTCCGTTAAATGATGCTCTTGAAAACGGCGACAAACTATTTGTTGCTGAAGACGTCATCATACCGCCGCACTTTTTCGCCCTTACCATGGAATCTTGCAACTCGCTCGCCGAGTCGAGTGCCCTTTTCACGCCATCTGCCCTTTTCGTTCGCCGCAAGTGTTCGCCGCTACCTTATGCCCTTCTAGAACTTCATGACGGCGTCAGCAGACTGCTCATCTCGAACATCTTGTCATGTCCTGTAACACTACTTCGGGGTGAGTGCGTCGGGCGGGTTTACAGTCTCGACCCTTCTGCAATTTTTGACATGTCGACTGGTCCTTCCGCCAAACAGGAAGTCGCCGGAGTGACTTGTGCCTCTTCACCGCAGACTACTAGGCCTGACGTACTCAGCAGCTCCATCGCCGACACGTTGACCATTTCGCAACGTGCTCAGCTGCTACGACTGCTGGAAAAGTTCCGTTCTTCCTTTGACTGCCAGCATACTCCCCTCGCCCGCACGTCCGCTGTGTGTCACCGCATAAATACGGGTACCAATGCACCATTGCGTCAAAGACCTTATCGCGTGTCCGCAGCCGAGCGCCAGGTTATCGATGGCCAAGTAGCTGACATGCTCAAGCGTGGCCTCATCCAGCCTTCGAAAAGCCCCTGGGCATCTCCAGTCATTCTCGTTAAGAAGAAGGACGGGTCAATTCGCTTCTGTGTTGACTACCGTCGTCTTAACAAAATAACTCGAAAAGACGTTTATCCCTTACCGAGAATCGACGATGCCCTTGACTGCCTCCAAGGTGCGGAGTACTTCTCTTCTAATGACATACGGAGTGGTTACTGGCAAGTCCCTCTGGCCCCTGAAGATCATTAAGAGTGAGTAAGCGCAAAACAGACAAGGACGTAGAAGAGACAGACACATACAGAGCGCTACTTTCAACTGATCTTTTATTTTCGCACGAACCGATAAATATATACCGAGCGAGCGGAAATAACATAAACATAAAGAACATATCGCGGAATCACATCGTTGAACCAAGCACGTGTAAATTGCACTACATAGTAAAAGTACAAGTCACTGTGTCGAATCAAGGTAATGAAGTTCTTTTTGAGAAAGCGATACTGATGGTTGGCTAACGCACATGTCAGATAATTTCGCGATTTCATATGCCTCCATAATCTCCCTTGTCATTTTGCCAGGAGCCTTAGATAGAATTTTAGTTTTTTCGAAGAGGGGTATACATCCACAATCTCGGCAATGGATGCCCAAATGGCCCGAGATTGCTTTCGTGACATTATAATGATGTTCTTTCAATCTCTGATTGATACATCGGCCAGTTTGACCAATATAGGTTCTTCCACAAGAAAGCAGAATAGCATAAACAACATTGCGAATGCAGTTCACAAAAATTGTTCGATGATTAATAAGGCAGGTGTTTGCACTGTTACACTGTGAATTAACGCGTCGACACAACCTATGTAGACGTTCGGGAGCTGAAAAGATCACATCCACTCCTGCCTTTCCCGCGATCCTTCTGAGATTATGCGATACACCATGCAAGTACGGAACGACGGCCACTTTTTTTGCTGTACGACCATTACTGCCTTTAGGTGGGTGTTTTAGCTTCCTGCTCAAACCCTCTGCGACAGAGCTCAGCACACAAATTGGGTAACCAGACTCTGCTAAGCGCTTGGCTTGGTTCAGAAAACTGCTTTCAACTTTGTGATTACAGGACTTCCTAAGAGAGTTATTAAAACAGGATTGTACAACGGCGCGTTTCACGAGCTTAGAATGGGCGGAGGAAAACGGCAGGACAGGCTTATTGCCCCTTGGCTCATAACTCCAACACACTTTCTCAGATGAAAAGTAGATACCTAAGTCCAAAAACCTAATGAAATTGCCCTCGGGCATTTCATGCGTCAAGACCAATGGAGAAAGGGTTTCCGTGAAAGTGGTTACAATTTTTGAAACCTCATTGTCGAAACTACATGAGTCATTGTTTAAAACAATTAAGAAATCGTCGACAAATCTAAACACACGTACAACATCAGGGTGATTTTTGAGGCGATCATAAAGGGCCTGGTCGTGATAGGCTAAGTACAAGTCACTTAAGCAAGGGGCAATACAAGAACCAATACAGATTCCATTCTTCTGTTTAACAACAGTACCATCCCATGAGGCGTAAGTGGAATTAACATACAAATAAAGAAGTTCCAAGAACTGATCGCAAGTCAAACCGGAGGCGTTTTGAAAACGTACTGATCCAAACTTGTCTATGCAACGGCCTACACATGTCATAAGGTCATCTTGAGGGAGAGAATAATAAAGATCCTTCAGATCAATAGAGAAGGCTAAAAAGTTTCTGTCATGATTGTTTTTAAAGAAATCCACGACATGTTCAGAGTTACTTACTAAAAATGGATCTTCGACTGGCAAAAGCTTCAAAAACTTCTTTAAAAATACTGCTACATGTTTCTGCCAGCTAGCGTTTTCCGACACTATCACACGGAACGGGAAACCCGGTTTGTGCGTTTTTGCTGAAAAAAATACATCAAGATGATTCTTCGTGCTTTTTTCAATGGATCGAGACAAATGATCGAGCTTGAAGCTTTTGCACAAGTTTTTTGCGTCGTTTTGAACTTTCTTAAGGGCCACGTCTTTATGAACCCTAAAAGTAGACGAAATAGATTCATGAGCTTTTGAATTATACCTAGTCCGATCTAAAACCACAAAACCACCTTCCTTATCCGCGGGAACAAGTGTGAGCGAATGCTCCTTCATATACTTAACAGTTCTGAACAAGGAAAACTTTCCTGCTAAGGAACGGGAACGCATAAGTACATCCACACCTTCCGATACACACCTATCCGACTCGGCGTCAGGCACTTGCTTGGAAACTTGTCGCACCATTCCCAACAGTTCGGGAGCAGATTTCTTGGGTTCAACAGCGAACTTTGGCCCAAGTTCCAGTACCTCTCGAATGTTGTCTGGTAGCGTGGTGTTGCCGATGACTTTCACCTGGCTTTTCGGCACAGGGGTCTTCTTACGAAGGCTCTGCCTCAGGCCTGGCAAAACGTGATTCCATAGGAATTCCGTCGTGCGGTTGATGATCCGTGAAAAGTGAGCCCAAGCGTTTTCAGATCCTGTAGTCTTCAGGCGCAGTCTCAAGATATCTCTGTACATTCGCACTTGTCGATGCCATTCCGAGCGCATTAGTTTGCAGATCCGAATGCCGTGGCTGATTGAGGGCTGGCAGAACCCAAATAAAGCGAGAACTTCGGGTGGCAAAATTTTGTGACGGACACAAAATTTTGCCATTGAAAAATTTTGCCATCGATCCATTGAAAAAAGCACGAAGAATCATCTTGATGTATTTTTTTCAGCAAAAACGCACAAACCGGGTTTCCCGTTCCGTGTGATAGTGTCGGAAAACGCTAGCTGGCAGAAACATGTAGCAGTATTTTTAAAGAAGTTTTTGAAGCTTTTGCCAGTCGAAGATCCATTTTTAGTAAGTAACTCTGAACATGTCGTGGATTTCTTTAAAAACAATCATGACAGAAACTTTTTAGCCTTCTCTATTGATCTGAAGGATCTTTATTATTCTCTCCCTCAAGATGACCTTATGACATGTGTAGGCCGTTGCATAGACAAGTTTGGATCAGTACGTTTTCAAAACGCCTCCGGTTTGACTTGCGATCAGTTCTTGGAACTTCTTTATTTGTATGTTAATTCCACTTACGCCTCATGGGATGGTACTGTTGTTAAACAGAAGAATGGAATCTGTATTGGTTCTTGTATTGCCCCTTGCTTAAGTGACTTGTACTTAGCCTATCACGACCAGGCCCTTTATGATCGCCTCAAAAATCACCCTGATGTTGTACGTGTGTTTAGATTTGTCGACGATTTCTTAATTGTTTTAAACAATGACTCATGTAGTTTCGACAATGAGGTTTCAAAAATTGTAACCACTTTCACGGAAACCCTTTCTCCATTGGTCTTGACGCATGAAATGCCCGAGGGCAATTTCATTAGGTTTTTGGACTTAGGTATCTACTTTTCATCTGAGAAAGTGTGTTGGAGTTATGAGCCAAGGGGCAATAAGCCTGTCCTGCCGTTTTCCTCCGCCCATTCTAAGCTCGTGAAACGCGCCGTTGTACAATCCTGTTTTAATAACTCTCTTAGGAAGTCCTGTAATCACAAAGTTGAAAGCAGTTTTCTGAACCAAGCCAAGCGCTTAGCAGAGTCTGGTTACCCAATTTGTGTGCTGAGCTCTGTCGCAGAGGGTTTGAGCAGGAAGCTAAAACACCCACCTAAAGGCAGTAATGGTCGTACAGCAAAAAAAGTGGCCGTCGTTCCGTACTTGCATGGTGTATCGCATAATCTCAGAAGGATCGCGGGAAAGGCAGGAGTGGATGTGATCTTTTCAGCTCCCGAACGTCTACATAGGTTGTGTCGACGCGTTAATTCGCAGTGTAACAGTGCAAACACCTGCCTTATTAATCATCGAACAATTTTTGTGAACTGCATTCGCAATGTTGTTTATGCTATTCTGCTTTCTTGTGGAAGAACCTATATTGGTCAAACTGGCCGATGTATCAATCAGAGATTGAAAGAACATCATTATAATGTCACGAAAGCAATCTCGGGCCATTTGGGCATCCATTGCCGAGATTGTGGATGTATACCCCTCTTCGAAAAAACTAAAATTCTATCTAAGGCTCCTGGCAAAATGACAAGGGAGATTATGGAGGCATATGAAATCGCGAAATTATCTGACATGTGCGTTAGCCAACCATCAGTATCGCTTTCTCAAAAAGAACTTCATTACCTTGATTCGACACAGTGACTTGTACTTTTACTATGTAGTGCAATTTACACGTGCTTGGTTCAACGATGTGATTCCGCGATATGTTCTTTATGTTTATGTTATTTCCGCTCGCTCGGTATATATTTATCGGTTCGTGCGAAAATAAAAGATCAGTTGAAAGTAGCGCTCTGTATGTGTCTGTCTCTTCTACGTCCTTGTCTGTTTTGCGCTTACTCACTCTTAATGGATTCAAACCAACTAGCCCACCAACGTGTTTTGGCCCTGAAGATCAGCCTAAGACGGCCTTTGTCACACGCCACACCTGACGGCCTTTACGAATTCTGTGGCATGCCTTTTGGTCTTTGCAACGCCCCCGCAACATTCGAGCGGATGGTGCTACTTGGATGACGTAGTTATATTTTCACCAGATTTTCCAACGCATCTCCGCAGGCTAGATGAAGTAATGTAGTGCCTAACTGACGCTGGCCTTCAGCTCAACCTGAAGAAATGCCGTTTCGGCGCAAATCAGCTCACCATCCTCGGCCATGTTCTCTCTAAAGACGGTATTCTTCCTGACACCGCCAAGCTTCGGGCAGTTGCAGAGTTTCCTAAACCTGCGTCTCTGAAGGATCTGCGCAGCTTTCTTGGCCTCTGCTCCTACTTCCGCCGCTTTATTCGGACTTTTGCGATGATCACAGCCCCCTTGACTGAACTTCTGCGCAGTGACTCGAAAAGTTACGCTTGGTCATCCGCCTGTGACGATGCTTTCGAAAAGTTGCGCCGCCTGTTAACCTCGCCGCCAATCTTGCGTCACTTTGACCCGACTGCTCCGACTGAGGTACACACCGATGCCAGTGGTGTTGGACTCGGCGCAGTGCTCGTGCAGCGCAAATCAGGATTCGAGGAGTACGTAGTCGCATACGAAAGCCGTACCCTCACCAAAGCGGAGAAGAACTAATCTGTGACAGAGAAGGAGTGTCTGGCAATTATATGGGCTCTAGATAAACTTAGACCATACCTATATGGTCACCCCTTCGACGTGGTCACCGATCACCATGCGCTTTGCTAATTATCCACATTGAAAGACCCCTCCGGCCATTTAGCTCGCTGGGCTTTGCGGTTGCAAGAGTTCGACATGCATGTTGTCTACAGGTCTGGTCGACGTCACACTGATGCCGACGCCCTATCACGTTCACCTGTGTCCTCCGAAAACTCTGCATGTCTATCTGCCGTGGACGAAATGGTGTCGTTCCCAGAAAACTGTGACATGGCGTCTGAGCAACGCAAGGATGACTGGATCAGCACTCTTCTATGATTCCTTTCAGACTCGTCGGCTTCTCCATCTTCTCGAACGTTGCGCCGTCAAGCGGCTCACTTTGAGGTCCGCGATGGCCTCCTTTATCGCAGGAACTACAAGTCCGACGGCCGAAAGTGGTTACTCGTCATACCTCGCCATCTTCGTGCTGCAATATGTTCAGCTTTCCACACTCACCCTCAGTGCGCCCATGAGGGCGTCTTCAAAACATACGCTCGGCTTTCCTCCCGGTTTTATTGGCGAGGCATGTACACCCTTGTGCGCAAATACGTTCAGTCAAGCCCTCAGTGCCAACGACGCAAAGCTTTCCCTCATCACGCCTCTGGTCCGATCCAGCCAATCCCTTGCCCAGCCAGGCCTTTCGACCGCGTTTGAATTGATCTGTATGGGCCTCTACCATTCATGGCTTCCGGAAACCGTTGGATCGTTGTCGCTGTCGACGACTTGACGCGATACGCGGAAACAGCCGCTTTGCCTGCTGCCACATCACGCGACGTCTCATCTTTAGTCCTGTGGAACTTCATTCTGCGTCACGGCGCACCACGTGAACTTCTCAGCGACAGACGACGTGTATTCCTCTCTGAAGTCGTCAACGCACTTCTTGCCGAATGCCGTATCATTCACCGGACTACGACCGCCTACCATCCGCAGACGAATGGATTGACGGAAAGATTCAACCGTACCCTAGGGGATATGATATCAAAGTATGTTGCCTCAGACCACTCCGACTGGGACCTCATTCTGCTTTTTGTGACGTACGCCTACAATACTGCTCCTCGGGCGACTATGGTCTTTTCACCACTTTTCCTGTTGTATGGCCGAGACCCTTCCACCACACTAGATACCATTCTGCCCTACCACCCCGATTCCTCCGAGTCTACGCCCATCTCTGAAGCTTCCCGCCGTGCCGAGGAATGCCGTAAGCTCGCCCAGTCGTTCACAACCATCGACCAATGGAGACAAAAATCTCGGCGTGACGATAACCACCCGTACCCTAACTTTGTTCCGGACACTCTTGTTTGGCTTTGGGTTCCCGCTGTGCCTACAGGCCTTTCCTCGAAGTGTTTTTCAAAATACCAGGGACCCTACCGCATTGTCTCGCAGACTTCACCAGTTAACTACATCGTCGAACCCGTTACGCCATCCACAGACCAGCGCTTTCGGGGACGTGAAATTGTTCACGTACAGCGGCTGAAACCTTATTACGACCCGCTCATTCTCTGTTCACCGTGAGTGGCCAGGATGGCTCCTTTTTCGACGGGGACGAAGTGTAGTGAAGAGGAATGCCCACTACTGCAGCGACATCGACACGTTGGCGCGAGGCACGAGCTAAAACTGCCTGGTTGCTGCTGCGACGCTGCCCGTATACTCGGCCTGCTCTTGCTGCTTCGGTACCGACGCCGCTACCGCTGTTTCCCTTGCATTTACATTATAATATATATATATATATATATATATATATATATATATATATATATATATATATATATATATATATATATATATATATATATATATATATATTGCCGCGAAGCGTATTGCGGATAGTGTTGCGCATGCCGATACCGCCGGCACGCGGCCTTATCATGGTCCAGGATGCACCGCAATTTATCTGCGAAGATCGTGGCCCGCATGTCGACAATTCGTTGATTACGAGATAGCCCCAGATGCTACGATGACTGTATCTCAGATGGTGAACGGGCCTTCGGGCCTTGCAATCCAGTGGGACATTCTGTTCCCCGATGGCCGCCGAACACGCTGTTCGCCACCCGCTAAGTCGATGTGTTTATTTTCCTTTAGTGCGCGCAAGTCCGCTAAATAAACGGATCTCCTTCTATTTCTACGAGCCTCCCGGTCTCCTGTCTTCAGGCTACCCTCACTCTTACGTGACATCTGGTGGAGGTGGGGGGTATGCACAAGAACGACCTTAAAACAGCCACTGCAGAGAACGAGGACGCTGAAGACACAGATAATCGAAGCAGCCGCCGCCTCCGAAACCTGCCACCTGAGCTGGGACCGCTACCGGACCCCACGCGACCACGAAAGGATGCTTCCACAGCCACCATGAGCACCCCGCAGTCATCTACCCCTGTCATGCTGCAGCAGCCGCGGGTGCCCCCAATTTTATATGATTATGCGGCTGAAGACCCAGAAGAATGGCTCGACCAATTCGAGCGCGTGGCTACCATAAACAGGTGGGCTGAAGAAATGAAGCTGCAATACGTTTACGTTTCACTGGACGGCCCCACCAAAACATGGCATAAAAACCATGAGCCCACACTGACCACCTGGGAATTTCTGAAGAATGAGTTGCTTTGGACCTTCACCAGCATCATGCGAAAAGAAAGGGCCCAGCTGCTGCTAGAATCGAGGGCCCAACAGCCCAATGAGACCCTAAACGTGTACGTCGAAGAAATGAAACGTCTTTTTAGGTGAGCGGACCAAGACATGACCGAAGAAAAAAAGGTCAGATACCTAATGCGAGGAGTGAAGGAGTCGCTTTTCGCCGGCCTCATAAGGAACCTTTCTAAAGCAGTCGCCGAATTTACTGAAGAAGCGCACACCATAGAAAGGACCCTGGACGCCCGGACTCGGCAATACAACCACCTGTTTCCATTTCCGATGGAGGCGGAAATGTTGTAGGCCCGTGTGCTCAGATTTGGGTGCACGTTAAAGAACCCCAGGTGGTCTAAATTTCCGGAGCCCTCCACTACGGCGTCTCTCATAATCATATAGTGGTTTTGGGACGTTAAACCCCACATATCAATCAATCAACCACCTGTTTCAGCTCAGCTCGCTCTACTCGGACCTATTCGAAGTGGGCTAACCACCAAAGATCTGCGGGAAGCTATTCGAGAAGTGGTTAAAAAAGAACTACGTCGATTGCTACCTCCTACTCCCCAGCCTCCCCCCCCTCAAGGAGCATCTCTCTTGGACATAGTGCGTGATGAAGTCCAGCAGGCACTTGGCTCTTCATCAGGGACGACTGGAACAGAGGCTGAACCAATGACTTACGCAGCTGCAGTGAACACTAGGCCACCCCAACAAAACGAGCCCAGTCCTCGACGGTACGCTACAGCCCCTAGTGGCCGTCCACCCGTCCCCGCCCACCCAACATACGAGAGACGCCCGAGCCCAAGAAAAGGCGACACTTGGAGAACTCCCGACGACCGTCCCCTATGCTTTCACTGCGGTGAGGCTGGCCACATTCTTCCACACTGACCCTACAGGCGAATGGTACTGCATGGCTTCTCAACTTGGGCACCACAGCCACGCCCTGGACAACGACCTCCTGCAATCGAAGACTACTTGCGCCATACAGAGTACTTGTCCAGCCGTTCTCCATCACCGCCATCCCCACGCTTCAAGTCACCGAACCACAGCAACAACGAACGAAGAAGGTCCCCAAGCACCCGTAGGGGAAACTAAAACCAGCAACCCTTGGAGGTGAGGTTGCTTCAAGAGGAAAAGGTGAAGACCCTCCACCGACCGCCATATATTGCCGCATTGAATATGCAGCACCAAGAAAACAACGAAGTACACGCGCAGCGGGAGAAAGAAAAAGAGGTTCTCTTCCGATCAGTTTGCCAGTGTTCTGGTACAATTAAAGTGAGTTTTCTGTATTTAACTGCTGCTGTTTCTGCATTGTGACACTGGTGGAGGTACTCGGTACATGTTCGGGACGCCTGACAACAGCCCCGCATCTAGTCCAGAAAGACTTCCGCGCATCGGCACCCCCGTTCACCGCAGCAGCCGCCGCCTGTTAGGCCTCAGCCCGGAGTTCGGTCCATTGCCGGAAAGCTTAATCGTGCCAGAAATCATGACGGCGCCTGGAAGCACTGGCCCCAACATGTCCAGCCCAAGCATGACACAGGTAACTGTTTTGAACCCTCGACTTCCGGTTGACTTCCACGGAAACGCATATGAGGACGCACTTGACTGGCTCGAGGAATTCCAGCACACAGCGAATGTTAACGGCTGGAACACCACACAGAAATTGGGCTACGTTTATTTTCCGCTTCAAGACGGAGCCCGAACATGGTTCACGAATTATGTGTGGTCGTCTTGGGACGAGTTCCTGCAGAAGTTCCTCGACACGTTCGCGAGCACTGAAAGACGAGAAATCGCACAGCATCTCCTCAAGTCTCGTACGAAACCAGCTGGTCTCGTACGAAACCCGCCTACAAGTGTAGATGAATTCTTCAAGGAGGCGACATCCATCGAACGCGCACTGCATTTACGTTATCGCCAGTATGACCGCCAAACCCACAGTGCACCGATCAGCGTGGCAGCCACAACCCCAGCAACAACACCCGACGAAGGTTCTTTGCGCCAACTAATACGAAAAATCGTACAAGAAGAGGTCAAGAAGCTCACCGTCAAACCGAATGACTGCGCCATCGCCTCAGTAACGAAAGTTGTACGCCAGGAGATCAGGCAAGCGCTCTCGCTTCCTGAGCCGAACACGAGCACTCCCAAGGCAAGCTATGCAGACATAGTCCGCCGACAGCCAGCGAACGTGCCCACACCGCAACAGTACCACCAGCAACATCCGCCGAAAGCGTCTTGGTACTACAGAGAACCTTCGACGCCGAGGCGGCCACCACTTCGTAAAACTGACATCTGGCGTACCCCTGACCATAGGCCCCTGTGCTTTCATTGTGGGGAAGCAGGCCACATCGTTCGGTATTGCCTGTATCACGTCGCAGGGTACCAAGGGTTTCCTTCCACTGCTCTTCGGTGCCATTTCAACGGAACACCTGATGTCGACACGAGTGTCATGACCCCACGGGATGTTCCTCCTGGGTTTCGGTCGCGCTCACCCTCTCCTGGGCGTTATTCTCCATCCTCTAGACGGAGCACCACTGACATGCCAAGAGGGAGATCTCCTAGTCCACGCCGGGTAAACTAAAAGCGGCGACCTCAGGAGGGAAGGTTGCGAATCGTCGAAGTGCTGAAAATCCCCCAATACTGCCGAGCGAAGAGAGGCACATTTTCAATGAATCTACGAAAGGTGGGGTTGTTACTGCCGAAGTTGCAATTACGATTGACGGACATGACGTCATGGCATTGGTCGACACTGGCGCGGACTTCTCAATAATGATTGAGAGTCTGGCAGACACGCTCAGGAAGGTTAGAATGGAATGGACAGGACCGCAGATTAGAGGAGCTGGAGGGCAGCTACTCACACCTACCGGAAAGTGCACCACAAGAATGAAGATAGGGGATGCATCCTTCGTCGCAACTTTCGTTATTCTTTCTGAGTGTTGCAAACAGGCAATCTTGGGGATGGATTTCTTGCGTGAATATGGTGCCATCATCAATATACCGGACGGTGTACTGGCCTTTTCAGCGGACCAAAGCGCAGCGCTACACCGCAAATGCATGCGAGTCATTGACGATGTGACCGTACCTCCGTTATCGTGCCGCCTTGTTTAAGTCACGAGCAGCGAGCAGAATACTGGAGAAGGAATCGCTGAACAAGTATTGACGCTTCTACTCTCCCGCGGTGTTGCAATTGCCAAAAGTATCGTCAATGTTGTGTGTGGTGAAGCGGAGGTTTTGTTGACGAATTTTACCAACGAGCGACGACACATCACACAAGGCACCACAGTTGCCTACTTCGACAAGATCACCGAAATCCGCGAGTGCTGTGTAGTACAACAGGACGAGCCGCAAGCCACGTCAGCCCCACCACCTATTGACGTAAGCACGCATTTGTCACCAGCGCATAGACAGCGTCTAGTAGATCTTTTTCATCAGTTCAAAGACTGTTCTTCATCGACCTCGAGGGTCAGTCAAACGCCACTGACAAAGCACCGGATAATAACGGAGGAGATGGCAAGGCCAATACGACAGAACCCATACCGCGTAGCACCGAAAGAGCGTGAAGCGATCCAGGAACAAGTGAAGAAAATGCTCGTTGATGACGTCATCCAGCCGTCAAGAAGTCCTTGGGCGTCGCCTGTAGTGCTGGTTAAAAAGAAAGACGGAAGCTGGCGATCTTGTGCCGACTACCGCAAGCTGAACTGTGTGACAAAGAAAGACGTATACCCATTACCAGGCATCGATGATTCACCCGACAGGCTGAGTTATGCACGCTACTTTTCGTCAATGGACCTCAAAAGTGGGTATTGGCAAATTGAGGTCGACGAGCGAGATAGATAAAAAATGGCTTTTGTAACGCCTGACGGGCTTTATGAATTTAAAGTCTTGCCATTCGGATTGTGCTTAGCCCCCGCAACATTTCAGAGACTGATGGATACCGTTATGTCGGGCCTTAAGTGGCAGGCATGTCTGGTCTATCTGGACGACGTCATTGTTTTTTTCAAAAACATTTGAGGGACACCTGAGCAGGCTGCTATCGGTATTCAGGGCAATAAAGTCTGCCGGCCTGACACTGAAACCCGAGAAGTGTCATTTCGGTTTCAAGGAGCTCCAATTTTTAGGCCATGTGGTGAGCCATGAAGGTGTTCGACCTGATCCCGATAAGATTGCGGCCGTCAGAAAATTTCCGGTGCCAAAAGACAAGAAAGCAGTCAGGCGTTTTCTTGGCATATGCGCTTACTACCAAAGGTTTATTGCCGATTTTTTCCCACATAGCCTCACCGTTAACACGACTCACAAGAGAAGACGTTTCGTTCTCATGGGGCGACGATCAACAGGTGGCATTTGACGATCTCCGACAACGCCTGCAGACTCCGCCTGTGCTTGCTCACTTTGGTGAGGATGCTCCTACCTACCATGGTCCACACAGATGCCAGCAACGTGGGTTTCGCTGTACTCGTCCAGTGGCAAGACTCAGCCGAGCGTGTGATCGCATATGCTAGTAGGATGCTTTCCCGCGCCGAGTCCAACTACTCCACAACGGAAAAAGAGTGTCTTGTTGTCGTATGGGCGGTTATGAAGTATCGTCCGTACCTCTACGGTCGTTCCTTCCACGTAGTATGTGACCATCATTCCCTCTGCTGGCTGACCAACTTGAAAGACCCGTCTGGTCGGCTCGCACGGTGGAGCTTACGCCTTCAAGAGTTTGATATGACGGTCGTGTATAAGTCCGGGCGGCAGCACGCTGACGCCGATTGCTTATCAAGGTCACCGATAAAGCGTGAATATGACACAGAAGATGACAGCATGGCGTTTGTAGAAGTCGTCAACACTACTACGATTTCGTGCAAGCAGAAGGAAGACAGCGAGTGGCTTCCCCTTATTGAATTTTGAATGGCCGGACAACAACCGTCCCTAGAAGATTTGCAAGGAGCCTGCCGTCATTCTGCTTACGTAGTGGTGTTCTCTATAAGAAGAACTTTTCTCCCAGAGGAAGCACCCACCTACTTGTCGTTCCAACGTCACTCCGTGAGGACATCCTCTGTGCTTGCCACGATGAGCCAACGTCTGGTCATCTCGGATACACACGCACATTGGCGAGAATCCAACAGAGATACTACTAGCAAAAACTTCGAGCTATTGTGAAGCATTACGAGCGCACGTGCCTCGATTGCCAACGAAGAAAATCGCCACCATTAAAACCAGCTGGACTATTACAACCAATTCAAGTGCCCACGGTACCTTTTGCCCAAATTGGAATTGATCTCCTCGGACCATATCCGAATTCCCCCGCTGGCAACAAGTGGGTAATAGTCGCCACTGATTATCTTACGTGCTACGCGGAAACAAAGACTTTGTCAAGTAGCACCGCCGTTGAAACCGCACGATTCTTCGTATAAAATATCGTCCTGAGGCACGGTGCTCCGACAATCATAATAACGGACCGAGGTGCCGCTTTCACGGCCGCGCTCCTTAAGACAGTGCTTGAGCTCAGTGGAACAGCCCATCGGAAACCCACTTCCTATCATCCACAAACCAACGGCTTCACAGAACGCCTCAACAAGACTATAGCCGACTTGTTGAGTATGTACGTTGACGTGGATCAGAAGAACTGGGACGACATTCTACCGTACATTATGTTCGCCTATAACACAGTGCCGCAAGAAACTACACGAAGAACGCCGTTCAGTCTCCTTCATGGCCGTGAACTGACGACGATGCTTGATGCCATGTTACTGCACGACTGCAATGACATCGATTTGGACGCTGCATCTTTTACCCAACGAGCAGAAAAAGCGAAGCAGCTTGGACGCGTCCGAATCACCCAGCAGCAAAATTACGACGCCCAACGTTATAATCTGCGACACCGACATGTCGTCTATTGGCCCGGCGACAAAGTCTGGGTATGGAGTCCTATGCGCCGCCGGGGACTGTCTGAAAAATTGCTAAAGAAGTATTTTGGCCCCTACACAGTTTTACAACGCCTGAGCGACGTTAATTACGTGGTCGTTCCTGACAGCCCCTCGACAACTTGCCAGCAAAAAACAGAAATCGTGCACGTTGTGCGAATGAAGCCCTATTTTTCGGACTGATTTACATCATACATCTACTACACCGTCTTTTGTAAAAGAGCATCGGGATGCTGCTCTCTGGAGGGGGGCAAATTCCCCATTGAATATGCAGCACCATGAAAACAACGAAGTACACGCGCAGCGGAAGAAAGAAGAAGAGGTTCTCTTCTGATCAATTTGCCAGTGTTCTGGTACAATTAAAGTGAGTTTTCTGTATTTAACTGCTGCTGTTTCTATATTGTAACAATATGACGACAGCCCATCATCTACGATGACAACAACCCACAACAACCCAAGCCGCGAGACGAAGCGAAACGAAGCAACAAGACGAAGCCATGACTCGAACCCAAAACCAACGCGCAACTCAAGCCCACGTGCCACCGATTTTGAAGTATCTATCGACGGCCACCCGGTAACTGCCTTGATTGACACAGGGGCTGACTACTCGGTCATCAGCGGGCCATTGACAGCACAACTGAAGAAGGTTAAGACGGCATGGGACGGCCCGCAGATCCACACAGCGGGAGACCACCTCCTCACCCCATCGGGGCGATGTACTGCAAGGGTGACATTCGATGGTCACACATACCTTGCGACTTTCTTGGTGCTCCCACAGTGCTCCCGTGACGTCATTCTCGGCATGGACTACTTGACTCAACATCACGCGGTTATTGAACTGGCGTCCAGATCCATCAAACTTTCCTCGGATGAAGCCATAAATTCATACTCGGCGTTGCCCCGCCGCGGTGGTCTAGTGGCTAAGGTACTCGGCTGCTGACCCGCACGTCGCGGTTTCGTATCCCGGCTGTGGCGGCTGCATTTCCGATGGAGGCGGAAATGTTGTAGGCCCGTGTACTTGAATTTGGGTGCACGTTAAAGAACCCCAGGTGGTCGAAATTTCCGGAGCCCTCCACTACGGCGTCTCTCAATCATATGGTGGTTTTGGGACGTTAAACTCCACATATCAATCAATCAATTACTCGACACCACATAATCGCGCAGCCCTCCGTGTGCTCGAGAACGACGTGAGCGTCCCACCCCGATCAACCATTCTAATCACCGTAACCACTGGTACTGCCGAAAATGCCCTTGTTGTCGTCGAAGGTAACATACAGCTTTTGCTCTTGACCGTGATATCGCAATCGCAAGAGGCATTGCGGACTTTAGGAATGGACAGGGCCCAGTGCTGCTAACAAATTTCAGCCAAGAACACTGTCACCTGGCCAAAGGCATGACCATTGCCTTTCTCACTGAAATCGCGGAAGTCAGTGACACCCCCGCCCTTTCGAATCCTGCGACCATCATCCCACAGACCCACAACTCGCAGCTGCCATTCGACATCAACCCTTCCTTGCCTCAACGCAAGCAGCAACTGTTCCAGAACCTTCTTCGACGTTATGACGACTGTTTCGCCACTTCTTCACAGGTCCGACCAAACATCTGCCCTCTCCATCAAAGCCCTTATCGTGTGTCGGCACGTGAACGTCAGGCCAACCGAAGGCAAGTTGAGGAAATGTTACACGACGATGCAATTCAGCCATCGAAAAGCCCATGGGCAGCACCAGTCGTCCTTGTCAAAAAGAAAGACGGAAGTCTTCGGTTTTGCGTCGATTACCGACGGTTGAATAGGGTAACCAAGAAGGACGTGTACCCTTTACCAAGGATCGACGATATCCTAGATCGTCTTAGTGATGCAAGGTACTTCTCGTCCATTGATCTGAAGACAGGGTATTGGCAAATTCAAATTGATGGAAGAGACCGAGAAAAGACCGCCTTCATCACGCTGGATGGATTGTATGAATTCAAAGTGATACCATTTGGACTTCGTTCCGCTCCAGCAACCTTCCAGCGTCTAATGGACAGAGTACTGGCAGGCCTCACGTGGCAAATATGTCTCGTATACCTGGACGATGTGATCGTCTTCGCCTCCAACTTTAGCGACCACCTGAAAACATTCTGGACGGTACTGGACGCAATTATATCATCAGGGCTGACACTGAAGCAAGAAAAATGCCATTTCGCCTATGGAGAACTACAGTTCCTTGGCCATATTATAAGCAAAGATGGCTTAAGACCAGATCCCGAGAAGACAGCTGCTATCGCTCAGTTTCCTCAGCCGCAAGATAAGAGAGCAGTGCGCCGATTCTTGGGACTGTGCGCCTATTACCGGCGGTTCGTCAAGAACTTCTCACAAATTGCTGACCCTTTGACGCAGCTCACCAAGTCGGACGCCCCTTTCAAATGGAAAGCTGTGCAACGTGAGGCATTCGAAGAACTTCAACAACGTTTACAGTCGCCGCCAGTGCTGGGTCACTTTGATGAAAATGCCGAAACTGAGATACTTACAGACGCCAGCAGCATCGGCTTAGGTGCCATTCTCGTTCAGAACCAAAAGGGCTGAGAGCACGTCATCGCGTATGCAAGCCGCTCACTGTCGAAAGTGGAAGTGAACTATTCCACGTCTGAGAAGGAGTGTCTTGCGATAGTATGGGCCACCTCGAAATTCCGCCCATACTTGTATGGCAGACCCTTCAAGGTTGTAACGGATCATCATGCGTTGTGCTGGTTGGCCAGTTCGAAAGGCCCTTCTGGCCGTCTCGCTCGATGGAGCCTACGGCTTCAAGAGTTTGACGTGAAGGTGGTCTACACGTCTGGTCGTAAGCACTCCGACGCAGACTGCCTCTCAAGAGCCCCTGTCGGCGCACCACCAAGCCATGAAGACGACGATGCCTTTCTTGGGCCTATCAGCAGCAGCACCTATGCATTACAGCAGCGCTCAGACCCGATCTAACAACAGTTGATAAACTACATCGAAGGAAAGGCCCCCACACCGCCTGCACTGTTCAAGCGTGGGATATCCTTCTTCTGTGTGCAAACCAGGGTGGTCGTTAAAAAGAACTTCGCACCGAATAAGGCAGCTTACCTTCTTGTCGTTCGAAGCAGCCTCAGAGAAGAAATTTTACAAGCGTTACATCAGAAACCCACTGCAGGCCACCTCGGTTTTACACGCACACTCCACAGAATTCAAGAGTGATACTACTGGCCCCGCCTCTCCTCAGATGTTGTGCGGTACGTCAAGAGTTGCCGTGAATATCAGCGCCGGAAGAGACCTCCAACAAAACCAGCTGGATTTCTCAAGCCAATTGAACCCCCTTCGAGACCATTCCAACAGATTGGTGTAGACCTGCTTGGACCTCTCCCCACGTCAACATCCGGTAACAAGTGGATCATAGTGGCCACTGATTACCTTACCCAATACGCTGAAGCTAAGGCCCTTCCGAACGGCACAGCCGTAGAAGTTGCCACATTTTTTGTCGAATCCGTTCTCCTCCGTCATGGCGCACCTGAGGTACTGATAACAGACAGGGGTACGGCGTTCACGGCTGATCTTACTCAGGCATTCTTACATTACAGTCATACAGATCACCGAAGAAGAACTGCGTACCATCCGCAGACAAATGGTCTCACGGAACGATTGAACAAGACCATTGCCGATATGCTCGCTATGTACGTGGACACAGAACACAAGACCTGGGACTTAATTCTGCCTTACGTGATCTTCGCCTACAACACCGCGGTGCAGGAGACCACTAAAATGACACCATTTAATCTCGTCCACGGGAGGGATGCCGTTCCTACCCTGGACGCCATGCTGCCTAATGTCACCAATGAAAACAACCTAGACATGGCCGCCTACCTTCAGCGCGCTGAAGAAGCCCGGCAGCTTGCTCGTCTGCGCATAAAAAACCTACAGCTAAACGACGCAAGACGCTACAACCTGCGGAGACGCGATTTAACATACAGGCCAGGTGAAGGAGTCTGGGTTTGGACGCCCGTTCGCCGCCGCGGATTAAGCGAAAGGCTCATGCGCCGTTATTTCGGCCCATACAAAGTCATCCGTCAAGTGGGTGAAGTGGACTATGAAGTGGTCCCTGATGGGGCTAGCTCATCCGAACGACGCCACACACGACAAGAAGTGGTACACGTCGCCCGTTGATTGATCGATACGTGGGGTTTAACGTCCCAAAACCACCATATGATTATGAGAGACGCCGTAGTGGAGGGCTCCGGAAATTTCGACCACCTGGGGTTCTTTAACGTGCACCCAAATCTGAGCACACGGGCCTACAACATTTCCGCCTCCATCGGAAATGCAGCCGCCGCAGCCGGAATGCGAACCCGCGACAGCAGCCGAGTACCTTAGCCACTAGACCACCGCGGCGGGGCCACGTTGCCCGCTTGACGCCCTATCATGCGCGCTAAAGGAGGCTCCCTGTTTGCATCTCTTGTTTTGCTTATGTGTGCGTGATTCGTGCTTATTTGCCATTTACCTTCGCACAGACTGTCCTTTTGTTTTGTTTTATTTTATACAAAGCATCGGGTCAATGCTTACGTTGAGGAGGGGAGCAATGCCGTGAAGCGTATTGCAGATAGTGTTGCGCATGCCGATACCGCCGCCACGCGGCCTTATCGCGGTCCAGGATGCACCGCGATTCATCTGCGAAGATCGTGGTCCGCACGTCCACAATTCGTTGATTACGAGATAGCCCCAGATGCTACGACGACTGTATCTCGGATGGTGAACGCGCCTTGCAATCCAGTGGGACATTCTGTTCCCCGATGGCCGTCGAACACGCTGTTCGCCACACGCTAAGCCGATGTGTCTACTTTGCTTTAGTGGGCGCAAGTCCGCCAAATAAACGGATCTCCTTCTATTTCTACGAGCCTCCCGGTCTCCTATCTTCGGGTTACCCTCACTTTTACGTGACAATATATATATATATATATATATATATATATATATATATATATATATATATATATATATATATATACGCACAGTGGTGCAGCAGATACCTGGGGATTATTTTTCGGAAATTCCTCTCAACATCCAAACTACCAGAAGATTGGAAAATAGCAAAAATTATTCCGATACACAAATCAGGAGATAAATCCATTGAAACAAATTTTAGACCAATATCGCTAACCAGCAAGGCATGTAAACTACTCGAGCATATCATTCTAAAACATTTAACTGTTTTTTTGAACAAGAAGGCATTCTGTCCAATAACCAGCATGGTTTTCGCCAAGGTTTATCCACCATAACACAGTTAACTGAAGTAATACACGACCTCACGCTAGGCATTACCAATCACCGCCAAACCGACATAATCCTACTCGACCTATCCAAGGCATTTGATTGCGTTTGTCATACCAAGCTAATAGCTAAATTAAGAAGCCTTTTCGGAGATGGAGAAATTATTGCTTGGGTTCAAGAGTTCTTGTTTAATAGATCCCAGTTTGTTATTTTTGAACATTTTGCATCAGACACAGTATCAGTGACGTCAGGAGTGCCCCAGGGCTCCGTGCTTGGACCCTTGTTATTTCTCGTTTATATAAATGACATAACTACTAATATAGATAGTAAAATAAAGTTATTCGCAGACGACTGTATCATTAATCGAGAAATTAACAATCAACAAGATCACCTCTCTCTCAACAAGTCTCTTAATACCATTGCAGAATGGTGCTCTCATTGGCAGATGACAATCAACATAAAAAAATCTGCATGCATGCCGATAACACGGAAAAAAGAACCCTAACTTTCGCTATAACATAAATGGTGCTGCTCTCACGAACGTACAGAGACATAAATATCTAGGCTTAACAATAACATCAGATCTAAGGTGGGACGCTCACATTGATAATGTTACTTCTTCTGCTATGCAAAAACCATTTTTTATTCGCAGACCGCTCCATCTGGCACCCACCTCGACGAAACTACTAGCCTACAAAACATTCATTAGGCCAATCCTTGAATATGGAAATACTGTATGGTTTCCTCATACCGTGACTAACATAAAAACTAGAAAAAGTATAAAGGAAGGCCATAAGATTCATACACAACAAATTTAAACTGGCTGATTCACCCACTACCCTTCTAGCTGTTTCTGGGCTTCCCACGCGCGAAACACGGGCGAAGCAGGCACGTTTGAAATTTCTTTATCAACTCCTACATAATTATTTCAAAATAGATGTCTCAACCTACGTTGAATATACGCAAACACGAGCTACCCGGCACCAACATACAAATACTCTATTAGAATATAAATGTAACAATGATGCGTTTAAATACTCTTTTTTTCCAGTTGCCATCCACGAATGGAATTTGTTAACCCATTTCACCACTAACGCCCAGTCTATGTGCGATTTATCAAGAATTGAAAATAACGTCGTTTAGCGTCCTTGATATTTCTGCTTTTCTGTGACATGCAAATCAGCATTCACTTGTATTTGGTGTGTATGGTGTTCATAAGTGCTGATTGTATGCTTCAAGGTTGCTGATTTGTATTTTTACACATTATTTACCAATTTACGATCCTGAAAGTGTTAAGTGCTCTTTGTAACTGTATACCGTAGTGCCCACCTGCTATGGTCTCTTTGGAGACGGGCAGTATTGTGAATAACTAATAAATAAATAAAACATATATATAAACCTACAAGGAAAATCACCAAAGCGGCAATGTTGGCAAAATTTCACTACGTTGTAACAGCCTCGTTACAATTTCATTCTTTCGTGGGAACATGATTGAGTAATTACTCTTGTGATGAACTATGCCTTACTTGTTTATTCTCGCATCATGCATTCAAAAATGACCACTGTCGAAAGTGGGGGCTCAGCCCCCCCCCCCAAATTTTCTCAGTGGAGGCTCACGCCCCCCTTGCCCCTCCGGCTGGTACGCCTATGCTGGCAGAACATGGGAGAGGCCTTTGCTCTGCAGAAGAGCACAGTCAGGCTGACGATGGCATGACTATGCTGTGTTTAATCCTTTCTCATCATGTTCTTTCGGCTCGCCATCACTTCTCTCACCCACTCCTTCCTCTACTATGCTACACATGAGCATGCTATGTTTCAGTCTTTCCAACAATTTTCCTCTTCCTCGCCATCAATTTTCTTTTCCACGGAATACTATACTATATTACGCATGACTATGCTGCTTCACTATCTTCCATCAGTTCTTCCTCGCCATCACTTCTCTTTCCGCTGTCCTAATATAGTACACTATGCATGATTATGATTTATCACTCTTCTATCATTTTCTGTCCCATTCGAATCCTTTCTTTCTCCCACCCCTTTCTATAATATGCCATGCATGGCTATGGTTCAACCTTTGCAATCATTTTCCTCCTTGTCATCATGAGTTTCATATCCCTTGAAGACGAAGGCGCGAATTCGACAAGGACGAAGAGAGGCAATACACACACATGGCACTCCTCCGTATTCTCGCCTAAAGCTTTAAGTAAATATGTTAAATCAACAAGCCCAATCCACCATTCTTCCTTCTCCTGAAACATATTTTACTATACAATACATGACTAGACAAAGAATAATCCTCTTCTATCATTGGCCATTTCCTCGCTATCAGCTGTCTCTTCCACTCCTTCCTAGCAATGCCATACTTGGCTAGGCTTTGGCTCACCCTTTACAATAGTTTTCCTCCTCCTCGACTTCACATCCCTCTCCGAAGCCAAAATATACAATACTCTACATGACTAGGCTATGTTTCACACTGTTCCACTATTTTTCTCCTCCTCGTCATCCTGTCTCTCTATCACCCCTTTCTATACTATTCTATACACGGTGATACTATGGTTCAGCATTTGGAATATTTTCCCCCTTTTTGCCATCACTTCCCTTTGTTTCCCGCCACATACTACTATACACTGCATGGTTGTGCTATGTTTCACCCTCTTTCATCATCTCCCACTTCCACGCCATCACTTCCCTCTCACCCCCTTCCTACACTACGCTATGGTTCACCTTTCCCATTATTTACTTCTTTTCATTACCTTTTCCATCTCCCATACCATAATATACACCTTGCTATGACTATGCTTTTTCACCCCTTTCCATCACTTTCATCCTATCCATCACTTCTTTATCCGACCATTCTGATGCTATTATACTCATGACTACCCTATGTCTCACCATTTCCCATCATTTTCCTTCTCCTTGCCTCCACTTCTCTATCCCACCGCTTCTTATGCTAGGCTATTCATGGCTATTCTGTATCACATTTTCCCGTCATTTTCCTCCTCCTTACGATCACTTTCTATTTACATTCCTTGTAATACTATAATATACATAGCTATGCTAAGTTTTCTCCCCTCTCTCCTTTTTTTTGCGATCACTTTCTGTGTACTTGGTCCTCCTCTTTCTCTGTATCTCTTTGTTGTTCAATTTGTATATCTTTGTATATATCTATCTGTAGAGTTTCTGGTGCAGATATGAGTTAATGCATCCCATGACGGACGACCGGCTCCTTCTCAGTCTCGCTCTCTTGTCCTACCTAACTGCTAGGGTATACTACACAAGAGTATGCTGCGCCCTGCAATTGCGCCTGAAGAGGCGAGTGGTAACTTAGGACGCTCACGTCACGACCATGGTGGCCGCGTTTCGAATCCCTTCTCGCCAAATATATCTCGTACAAGACTTTTTCTAATTTTTCTATCTGTCTCTATTCGTATCTGTTTCTCTCTTAGCAGGTTTCTGTTTCTTTCTTCCCTTTTTTCATTTCAATTTCTCCATCATTTTTTTCAGTCTTTACTTTTTTCTCGTGTTCTCGTTCAATGAGCCAGATGAGTTATTGCATCCCACCATGAACAAATTGGCACGCGTGCTCTTGGAACAAAACATGATTTGGAGAGAAGACAATAAGATTGCGTGTTAGTTCATGATGGTAAATTGTGTTTGCTGTTCGCGGGAATTATTCGCGCCCAAATGCTTCACTGGTAAAGGCGCTTCAAGCGTCACGGCCTTCTATTACGGTCTTTACGGAAAGAGGGCGATCGGCCGAAGTTCTTAACTGGTGGTTCTAAATTGCAGCACATACCTCGTGTACAGCTTTTGGAGGAACAGCTTTTGCGACAGCGAATATCGCCTCTTTACATTCCCTCATGAAGTCTCCAAATAGCGCCTTCGCCCGGAGGAGAACGGGTCCGAATTCTGCAGTATGAAAATGAGTTCCGTCAAAAATAATTGCACCAAATGTTAGCAATAGAAATGTTTTGTCGTTACTATTTGTGTAGTAAGGCGCAGAGACTCCCATATTATAACTGAACTATGAGTTTGGACCACCGAGAAACGCTGCTGTAACTGTACTCGTGTTCTAACGGAGCTACAATTTCAAGACACTTTGAACATGTTTGTAGCTATAAACAAGGAGCAGCAATATTTTATGGAATACAAATCATGATGCTTTGCCCATCTCATTGAATGGATTGAGCTAAATAATGCACACTGCCGCGAAAGATAAGATAGAGTCCCATCGTAGTTCAGAAGAATGCGTTGAATCACTCACCGTATGCGTTTTATAAGTGCATCTTGCAAGTAAAGCTTCAATAAATTTACGAGTCATGCACCAAACACTCAAAACTAAGCATTTCAAAATACTCTAGGAAGATATCACGCTTAGATGACCGCTTAGCTGCGTAGCATAACGACCCAACGCAGTCGTGCCATGCAATAAGCTAAGTTTCATTTTTTTGGATGTGCTATCAAATAGTGGTGTTACGAGCCTGCGGCGGAGAGCACACTGTCCATCATCCGCTTGAACGTTGCGGGAGCCGAACAAAGGCCGAATAGAAGTATTCTAAATTCGTATAGCCCTTCCCGTGTCAAGAATGCACTTTTCTCACGATCTCATTCATCAACTTCTATCTGCCAGTACCCACGTTTTAGGTCTAGAGAAGAAAAGAACTTCGCATCTCGTGGTCAGTTGAGAGTGTCGTCAATCCTGGGAAGAGGATAAACATCTCGCTTAGTGGTGGATTTCAGCCTTCTGTAGCCTCTACAGAATTGCAAGGACTGGTCTTTTTTCTTTACGAGTACTACCGGTGACGCCCATGGACTTGTGGAAAGCTGAATTATATCGTCTTTGAGCATTTTCTCGACCTCATTTCCGATAGCTTCTCTTTCCTTAAGTGACATCCTGTGATAGTGCTGGCAGATGTGTTTAACGGATTCGTCAACAATGATGCGTTGTTTAGTAATAGGCGTTCGTCGAACTTTGGAAGACGTTGAAAAGCACGCAGCGAATTCTCTTACGATCTTTTCTATTTGTCTCTTCTGGCTTCGTATTAGTCATTGCTCTATGTCAATAGAGGACTGTACAGAATGCACGTCTTGGAAACTACGTGGTGACGTCTCGGGGGTGCTCAGGTTTGCTACTTGGACGAAGGCATGGATGGAGACATACCAAAGGTTGTCAGCGAGACGTTAGCACATTTGTCACGAAGCTGCACAAAGCCCCTTGCCAGGCACATTCGTTTTCGAGTATGAGCGCAGTCAGCGAGCCCTTTGTAATCACTAAACGCAGTACTTTTAACACTGACTGCTACGCTGAACATCGGAGATACCGCCACGTCGTTGTCCGCAATACACAGATCATTGGCTTTTTCAGCTGTGTCGAACGTTGCAATCACTTGCTTGGTTGAAATGAGACCCTTTATTCCGGCAAGTGAATACAGCACCATTGGCCTTCAGGATGTCCATACCGATAAGTACGTCTCTAGAGCATTCCGGTGGCACAATGAAGCTGTTGACAAATGGGAAACGTCTTATTCCGATTCTTGTTGTACAGGTTCCAACCAGGTCCATGAGGTTTCCCCCTGCGGTACGAACTTGAGGTCTATCCCATTGAGTCAGTATCTTGTTGAATGTTCTTGCGAGCTCGCTACTGAAGACTGAGTAATCCACACCTTTATTAACTAGTGCGTTCATTTCATAGCTGTTAACCAATACATGCAAGTCGGAAGCGCAGCGTCATGATTACTGTAATGGCTTTGTAGTTCATCATTGTTACGCAGACTCAGTGATAAAGGTTCTGTTTCCGCATCGGCAGCGGCCTTACGTAACACACGTCGCTAGCTCTAGTTTTCTAGACCCAGGCTTTGCCAACGGCGCTTTGCAGTGGGAGAGTCTGATGATCAATGGAGACTCGGTGACCGATACCTCAAAGGTGCTGTCGAGCGAGGCTGATGTTAATAAAGGTCGTGCGGGTACTCACGTGACGACAGGTACTGCTCTATTTCGAAAGGACGGCTACCCGGTCCGACTCCGGGGTGCGATCCCTGCTAATCCTCGAAGCCAAGCTTGGCTTTACTGGCGCATTCGATACATGTTACCGGCCTCTTCACAGCGGTAGCAGAGAGGTACCCTTGCAGGAGTTCACGATATATCGGCCTTCCTTAGTCTCCTATCCGGTCGCGAATGCGTACTTGGTGGTGCACTGCTCTACAACGAATTGTTTGCGATGTCTATACCTAGGGAGGGTCCTTGCAGCAGACCGTCGGCGTATGAAAATCTCTACGATAACTACGGTGACCCTTCTTACAGGCCATACTGCTGAAGTTTCCGAATAGGCTGGGTATCCCAAACCACCAATCTGACTTCCTCACGCACGACGTCAAGCAAAGACGACACAGCTGAAGCGCTCTGGTCGAGTCGCTGCCTGTAAAGATCCTCTCACACCACAGACCTCACGTGTTCACGTAAGAACTACATTCTTTTCCGAAGGTAGTGGGGGCTATGTTAACGGAGGCAAGAAAACCCCGCCACAGTGGACAGTGTATTTCTATCCAAACCGGCAAAAAGTCCCTGTCTTACGCGTCGCGTTATATGGCGAAGCTCTTTCTCCTAGCTCATGTTAGGATCCACTCAGCAGAAGAGATAGATCATGTCCTCTACATAAATGCCCACACTTTTATGGTTCCGCTGGTTATGTGCTTGAAGAGCGGTCTCGGCTCTCTGACCAGTCAACGCTACGATCCACGTGTACGAGGCTCTAACTTCACTGCTGAAGACACAACCACATTGACCATGTTTACGTGTATTAGTCAACGTTCATGAATTCTTTGAAAGGAGATAACCTATTTGGAGATGCTTGTCTGCAGAAACTTTGGTCTGTCAATCTGTCCCATCATAAAGCCACCCCGCCAACGTTATGGCTCATTCTGAATGCCAAGCCATATTTAGCTAGTGGCAGATTTTATCTCTATGATTATTGTCGATCAAAGACACAATATCACGCATTTATGAGGCGCAGCGTCAATACGTAAGCAGTAGGTGGTGTGTTCTTTTACTAGAAATTACCTAGATTCATATTTTAAGACTTAGGTGTTTTTCCGTTTATGCACGAAAATGCCCTCTACCCACGATATGGTGCTGCCACCTACAGGAGTACCAAACTAGAATCACTGGTAGTGTTGCCGCATCTAACTGGGCCCATATCAACCACTTCACAATTTTCTTCTTTGTTGTCAGACGGTGTGTGGGCGGTCGAGCGCACTGAATTTTGACCGCTGATATTGCACGCAACTTGTCGGGGCTGAATCACGAAGGCCATGGCTGCGCCTACCTTAAATCGTCAAGTATATATATGAAGTGGTAAACCACTGGGCGTGAACTTCCTAGCGCTGCTGTTTTTCGCCAATTTTGTAATTTCTTACTCGTATTCTGTGTCTTACTGCCAAGATTCGGCCGCCAAGTTCGCGGTGCACCAGGCGCTACGCACGGAAGCCTTATCTGAGGCTGCCACGGCGTCCAAAAGCTTCGGCTTCTGGTGGCGGCCATTCTTCCCAACGCCTATCAGATGAATACGAAGTGATGAATGCGTCCGAAGAGCAAGAGAATCCTGTGTTTCACGAACCTGAGGAGGGTTCTGACGTCCCCTCGAGGATACCCAATGCCAACGATGAGTGTGTTACTCCGAAAAAGGCATGAACTGATAATCAAGAGGATTACAGTGATGCAGCGGTCATCGACTCCGTAGAAATGAGCTGTGATATGGAAGCAGAAGACACGCGTTTCTCAATAGTCACGTACAAGAAAGCCCGACCAGCGAGGATACCCATAATTTTCAAGCTGACGGACCCTAGCGTCTCATTCTTGAAAGTCAATCCGAACAAACTAGCCAGTGAAGTGGTATCTGCTGATACAGAGAAAGTGCAGTCGTTCTGTGTCAACAGATTGATTGATTTGATTGATTGATATGTGGGGTTTAACGTCCCAAAACCACTATATGATTATGAGAGACGCCGTAGTGGAGGGCTCCGGAAATTTAGACCTCCTGAGGTTCTTTAACACGCACCCAAATCTGAGCACACAGGCCTACAACATTTCCGCCTCCATCGGAAATGCAGCCACCGCAGCCGGGATTCGAACCCGCGCCCTGCGGGTCAGCAGCCGAGTACCTTAGCCACTAGACCACCGCGGCGGGGCTCTGTTTCAACAGAGATGGCAACTTCTCTTTGTCTCAACAGTTATTGCAACCTCCAGACTTCTTGAGTTAACACATGTTGCTGGTCCTGAAGTGGCACCGTATATACCACATTCGTACGTGAGCAACCTAGGAAAGATTAGATAAGTACCAGTGCAATACAGTGAAGATCAACTGCTTGAATATTTTGGAGACAGCGGTGTAATCTCGATCAAGACACAAACTAAATGGCTCCGTCGTGAAATTGGTTCAGCAGAGAAACATTTACTCAGCAGTGTATTTCTTGTGTTCTCCCCCGACAAGCCAGTGCCACCTCGCATTTTCCTAGGCTTCACAAGTCATCAGATGAAATGCATTTTCCTAGGCTTCACAAGTCATCAGATGAAATGCATTTCCTAGGCATCACAAGTCATCACAAGTCATCACCACCCGTGTGCTAAGATTTGAGTGCATGTTAAAGAACCCCAGGTCGTCGAAATTTCCGGAGCCTTCTAATACGGCGTCTCTCATAATCATGTGGTGGTTTTGGGACGTTAAACCCCACATATCATCAAGAGTACCTACAGCCCGCTGCACGATGGTACAACTGTCATCGATATGCACATGTTGCCAAATCGTGCCAGGGACAACGTCGCTGCAAAATCTGTGCTAGAGCACATGATTACAAATACTGTATATTGAGGAATCATGCCAAAGGTGCCAATTGAAATGGAGACGACGTAGCGTCGTATGCTGGTTGTCCGAAGCATCAGTGAAGAGTACATCACCACTATCGTATGCTACGGTAGCCAAGCGTGCTTCAGCTCAGAAAAACAAAGTTACAACCAAAATGGACTGTAGAGGACTATCACCGAGCGTTCAAAGGCGGACAAGCGACAGCAGGACACCGAAACCGCAAACAACTTAGGATTAACCATGCGTCTACACCTTTCACCTCGTCGAAGCTGAAAACACAAGAGCGATGTGCATCAAAAACAAGTGATGTCAATATGGCTATGGAGATGCTCTTCCTTGCTTTGAAGGCAATCCTGTCTGTATTTACACAGGCTAATGTCCTTCCGGGGGTGCGCGTACTCCTTTTATTAGAGCCTCTAGCAGTACAATAAAAAATTGTTGTATAGCAAAATTACTCTGCAAACTAAGAACTATTTCCGCAACACAGCTGTGTTTCAGTGGAATGACAACGGCCTTAGGTCCAAAAGCACAGATTTTAGGACGCTGGTTGCTCAGTATAGCTTCCCCGTTTTGTGTCTAAATAAAAAGAACGTTGGTCCTGACTTCCCGATTTCCAAGTAGGTCACATATGCACCAAGAAGAAATTTAGGCTTGAGCAGGGCACCGTGATGTGCACGGCGAGCCATACCCTCTTTTCTTTTATACTCGTCGGACTCTGAAGTGCCGGAATTTGTAGGGTGCAAAATTCAATTCCAGAAACTTAACATCCCCGTAATGTGTGTTTATTTGCAACCATCAACACGCATTACCGAATCATCCCTGGTTCATTTATTGGGTAAAGCCCAGTGACCTACCCTCATCTGTGAAGATTTTAATGCGCACAATACCACATGGGACAGTACTCATACCGATTCACTTGACAGAACACTTAAGTTAATGAAGAAGCAGTTGATCGATGTAGTTTTGTTGTACTGAGTGATGGATCGGTAACATTTTTAAGAGGTTATATTCATGCCAGCTGTCTAGATTTGGCTATAGCCTCCCCTGACATTGCACGAAATATGAACTGGTGTACAGGCCTCAAAACACGAGGGAGTGACCATTATCCAGTTTTCATGCAACACCCAAGAATGCAAGTGCAAGCGACAAGATTGATTTCAAAGCTAACTGACTGGAAAGAATTGCGAGAACATACTGGACATGACTTGGTGAGAGTAAATGAATTGGATACTTTTATGTCCTGCCTTAAAAGGAGTTACTGCAGTGCGACAAGGTTTACGGCCGTCCCACAGGCCACTCCATTGTAGATACAGACTATGAGCACCTACGAGCGATTAGCAGACGAGCAGAACGTCGCTATCACCGCACTACGAGGCTAGAAGATTACAAGGAGAGTCAAGTAACACACATCCAATCTAACCGACACATGCAAAAGTTAGGTCAGTAAAAATGGCCGATTTCTGCAATTGTTTGAGCCCATTAACTTCACTTGCGAAAGTCTGGCAAACAATCACTGCTTTTACTCAGCCGGTACCCCAGCGAAACCCATTCAGAGCATTGGCCATATCTCTTGAATTATCTGAACGTGATGTTGCTAATAAGTTTGGCACAATGCTGACTGCAACTGAGCAAATGGTTCACAACAATACTACACTGCCTAATTCTGTAGAGCAGCAAATCCAAGATGCATACGCTTTATCACATGCTCAATTGATAACACGTATTCTCTACTAGAGATGCCAACTGCTTAACACTAAACCGCGTAAAAACAGCAACCGGTCCCGACACGTATCGTACATTGTTCTGAAAAATGTAGGACCTAATGGAATTCCAGTTCTTCTACGGATATATAACGACATGTTGACGAAGGCGTAAGATCCAATGTGCTGGAAGATCGCGAGAATCGTCCCACTGCTGAAGCCCGGTAAACCACTGCTTTCGCTTGACTCATTTCAACCAGTCAGTCTCACCAGCTGTGTATCTAAAATCATGGAAAAATAATTGACAGTAGATTACAGTGGTGGATTGAAGCTAACAACTCTCTTCCAGAACAGATGGCTGGCTTCAGATGATGGCCATGCATCACGGACGGCGTCTTCGACCTCATTACATTTGTAGAACATGAGATGAGCTATGGAAACATGGCTGTTGCGGCGTTCATAGATAATAAGAAGGCGTTCGACTCTGTGAGCCACCTACTGTGCTGTACTGGCTTACCTCACTAGGGTTTCATGGTTGTATTCTTCAATGGATCGCAAACTTCCTGCGTAACAGGCAAATGTACATTTCAAGCAATAACTGAGACAGCGGTCGCTTCAACGTGAGCTGAGGTGTACCCCAAGAAAGCGTCCTAAGTCCGCTTCTTTTCACGGCTGCAATGAGAGGTCTTCCAGAAGTGCTGCCCGAAGAGTTGAACATATCCATGTATGCAGACGCCATATGCATATGGAAGACGCACAAACCACTGGAATTGGTTGAACATTGACTTCAGCAAGGACTAAATGCAAAAGTGATTACCTCAATGAGTGACGCATGTAGATTTCTCTCACGCCAAACTTGCAGTTCTGCCGTTCACGAGAACAGTGAAAAACTTCAAGCTTTTTGTGGATAGCCACAGAATCGAAATCGCACGTAAGCACCGCTTCCTAGGTGTTACCTTGGACAGCCGACTCAGTTGGAGACAGAATTATGCTGATTTAGAAAAACACGTGCACTGCACCATAAATATTATACGTCGCATCGCGGGAACGAAATGGGGCGATACATCCGCGTCTCTACTCCACGTCCATTCTGCACTAATCCGACAGAAAATTGCTCACTCTGCGCCAGTTCTCTACAACATTTCTCATACGCCCCTACACCAACTTCATCTGTTACAAGCACGAAGCTTACGAATATCTCGGGGGGTTCCACAGGCAGCATCAAGTTTTTTTACCCTGGCAGAGGCAAGAGAACCCAACCTTATAGTAATTAGAAATGTGGAGACATATGGGTCCTACTTTCGACTAGTCACGCAACACCCTTCACATCCGCTCATATCCAACATCGTGAACCATGTCGGACCACAAATTCACTATTGTTATATCATGGTCGAGGAAAGACACGGACGCCGGAATCAGACAGGGTCGAATGCCTCTTTAGTGAAGGAATGCTCTGCTTTTAAAACACTTTATCGTGACGACGGTCTTACGTCATGGCTCGTTTGATAACCGATATCACACTCCTCCCTTCTTGGTGAAACAACAGTCATTTATTTCAACTTGCTCTTTTCGTGAAGTCTTTTGCAGCGTACCACTCAGGAGGTTTTCGCACTCGGGTGCCTCGTCGCGGTAATGCTGACGATGACTTGTTGCCTGTAGGAATAGGCTGCTCAACTGCTGGGGAGCTAGATCCAGTCTTGTTAAGCCCTGCATTTCCTCTTTCTGTACCTGGTGACGCATCTGGAGGTGATTCTGGTGGTGGGACCTGCGGAGTGTGGTTGTCGCTGGGATCTCTTAACTCTGATGTGGCTGCCTGAGTTCTTCTTGGCCAAGGTTCGCTTGACACGTTGCCTTTCGAAAAGACCACTTGAGAAGACGAAACCTGCAAAATGCTTTTTGGCACTTTTGATCCTCCTGGGCGTATTCCTCCATTATTCAACGAACCAGTTGCGGATGCTGCATTACTAGGGACTTCGGTCCATATGCTAGTTTTCTGTCGCAAGTGATCCACGTGAGTGAACTGTAGTCGCCCTTGAACCATAATCATGTACGTGATTGGGCGGACAACCTGCTCAACAGTACCTTCTTGTCATGATACCGGCTCACCACGTGTGGTCTTTACGTACACTCCGTCTCCCACGGAGAAAAGTTCAGTGGGTCCTCTGTGGCGATTACGTCGCTCCGTGTCTTGTTTCAAGTGTTCCGCCTTGTCTCCTGCAACGCTTGGTTTAAGAAGAGACAATGTAATTCGGGGCAGGCGCTTAAGAAAAACTTCAGCAGGCGTCCGGGAAGTCATCGAGTGTGGGGAGTTTCTATAAGAAAAAAGAAATTTGTTGAGACGTTCTTGCACTGTATTCTTCACTCCAGCATGTTGATCGCTCAGAACCTGCTTCAAGAGAGCTTCCTTGGCTGTTTTTACCAGTCTTTCTGCTGCTCCATTAGAAGCGACATGATAAGGAGGGGTCCTAGTATGCTTGATACCCCTGTGCCTCAAGAACTCTCCAAAGTCATCCGAAGTAAACTGTGCACCGTTGTCGCTTACAATTTCTTCAGGGTAGCCGTATGCGGCGAATAACGTGTCCAGTTTTTCCAAGGTTGTCGTGGTTGTAGTCGATGGCATGACAAATACTTCAACCCACCTAAAGTACACATCTACAATAACGAGTAGATTTACACCGTCTTTGAGGGTGTAGTCAACGTGAATCCTCTCTCACCCTTTTGTTGGATACCGCCAGGGTTGTAGAGGACCTGTTGACATTGCTGGACGAGTGCTTTGGCATACTTGACAATTCCGGACGGTTTCTTCTACGTCTTTGTCGAGTGACGGCCACCACACGTACGACCGTGCAATCATCTTCATACGACTCATTCCTCGATGTCTCTCGTGCCGCATTAAGAGAACATGAGCTTGCAAAGTTTCTGGCACGATCACCCGATTGCTTCGAGTCAAGCACCCCTGCTCTGCAGACAGATGATCTCTGTGTATGAAAAATGGTCGCAGTTCGTCAGGGTAACGCTGTGGCCATACTGAAAGAACGTAGCTTAAAACACGTGTTCGAACAGTGTCTCGTTTTGTTTCTCGAGCAACGTCTTTCGCTGTTAGCGGTGTTGCGTCGAAAACAGCTAAACACTCCGGTTCGTCGTTCCCAAAAGTTGTAGACAGTGGCAGCTGGGATAGCGCGTCAGCGACTTCCATTTTCTTGCCGTTCCGGAACTTGAGACTGTACTGATACGCTGTCAACTTCAGTGCCCATCTCTGCATTTGTAGAGCTCCTAATGATGGCAGTGGCCAATCGCGCCCAAGAATCCCAAGAAGCGGCTGATGGTCGGTGTATAGGCTGAACTTGCGGCCTTACAAGTAGCGATGGAATTGTCGCAACCCAAATATGAGTGCAAGAGCTTCTTTTTCCCCTTGAGCATAGTTGCGTTAACTGCTGGTAAATGTGCGCGAAACGAATGTGATCGGTCGTTCGGTTCCGTCAGGCATTTCGTGGAAAATCACAGCTCCCAAGCCGTAAGCGGAAGATTCGCAACTAAGTCCGATTGGTTTTGTGACGTCGTAGAAGGCTAATACTCCGCTGTTCAGAATCATTTCCTTAGTTTCTTCGAATGCCTTCTTGCACTGTTGCGTCCATTGCCACTTGATGTCTTTTTGAAGAAGCTCATGAAGTGGTGCTACCACAGCTGCCAAATTCCGCAAGAATTTGTCATAGAAGCTTTGAATACTCTAGTAGGCCCTCAGTTCCATGATTTTACTGGGCTCTGGCGCATCTCGCACTGTTTTTATCTTTTCGGTGGTGGGGTAGATGCCCTCCTCCGAGACCTTGTGCCTGAGGTAACCCACAGAATTGCGAAAAAAATTTGTGTTTTTCTTCCTTCAGCATTATGTTGTGGTCGCTGAGTGCTTTCAGGACTTTTGTGGCAGTTGTGTAGCAGTTTTCTGCACTGTGGTCAGTGATGACGTCGTATATATAACATCCTACGTTATGAATTCCTTCTAGGACTTTGTCCATCATGGCCTGAAATAAGGCCGGTGCGCTCGCAATTCCAAATGGAAGTCTTTGGAATTCGTATATGCCTTGATGCGTGTTAATAGTGAGTAGTGGCTTGGACTCTTCACTGGAAGGCACTTGCTGTTACGCCGAGGTTGCCAGTTGTTCTATCGTGGCCGAGGATAACTCCAGCACGCAAATTAATTTGCTTGAGTACTCAACTATTGAAACGTCCATAGAAGGACTTTGCAGCAAACATGAAGTGTGAATCGTTGCCACACAGCAGTCGGCATCACATCATCTGTTTTAGAGGTACCAAGGTACACCCACGTGTACGCTGATGGCTCGTTCGTCAAACAGACAGTAACGCCAGCATTTATAATTCTGGAATTGCACGAAGAATATGCATCTAGGATGGGCCATCTCTCAGCTCGTAGCGTTTTCGCTAGCCATAAGCTTTAGTAAACTCTCAATGACACCAATAAAATGGATGGTAATTACAGACTCTCTGACAGCACTCGCTTGTGCGGGAAACGTCACTTACAGACACAATCATGTGCGTACAGTATACTCTATACTAAATGAACTTTCAGAAGCTATGGATTCGAATCACCGAGTGGCACTTCAGGGGGTTCCCAGTCACTGCGGAATCAAGGGAAAGGAAATGGCAGATGAGTTGGAAAAAAACGCTCACCATTCTACGCAAACGTGCTTCATTATGGTATCTCAATAAAACGTAAATAGAATTTTAGGAACAACAAAACGTGAATTACGCCCGTCTAACTGGTTTACAGACAAAACAAAGGAATCGATGCTATACGATGTTGATCCTAATCTTAAATACCAATTAGACCATGACCTTTCAAGACGTATCGACACACTCATACATCGCCTACGACTCGGATCTGCTTACACAAAGCACTTCCTACTTCGTATTCAGCGCGCAACATCGTCAGTATGTTCATATGGCCACGACGACGAGGATATCTGACACCCCTTGCTCGATTGTCCGAAACACGACACACACCGAATATAACGTGAACTCCATAAGTTAGATCCCGAGCGGCCATTTGCGTTAAATAAAATACTAGGTACATACCCATCTAAACCAAATAAAACAATGAAGGTGCTGCAACACTTCTTCGAAGAAACGATTTTGTGACCACTACTGAGCAGACAAATGTTAAAAGTGAGCGTGGCGTCTACGTGTTTGTTCTGCCCATAGAATAACTTTTGCTCTACCTATGTAAGGCTGTATATATTATTTTTTTCTTTTTCTTCATTTGTAACCATCGAGTGGAAAGGAGTAGCCGTCGCCATGTAACGGTAAGAAAAACTCCTTCGTTTGTTTTCTACTACAATAAAAAGTTAGAAGAAATCGCGGATGACATCGTGCTGTCGTTGATTACGTTTTTTTAATGTGTTAGTTCCTAGTGAAAACAATAAGATATATATATATATATATATATATATATATATATATATATATATATATTGTTAAGACGTTTATTGGCGGACACTCGTTGATGATTCACGACAGCGAGAGTCAATGCGGGGACCGACTCTCTGCACGAGCTGCTCTTCTTCTTATGAAAAGGGCGACCCACTAGAAGGCACTCGAGAGGACGACCCACTGTTCGAAGGCTTTGCCACAACTACCCCGGGTACGAAAAGGGAGCCACCTGGCGACCTAACAGGTGGTTACAATGAGCGGGTCATGGTAGGCCTTGAGGCGCTCCACGTTAACAATGTCGCGTCCTCGACGGCGCTTGTCCGAAGATGGTTCGCTTGGTTCAATCAAGTAGTTGACAGGAGAAGTGCGTTTGACGACACGGTAGGGGCCTTCGTATTTGGGCAATTGTTTTGAAGATAGACCAGTTGCAGTGGTAGGGATCGAGAGCCAAACGAGCATTCCAGGGAATAACGTGGGCGCAGTAGTGCTGGCGTCAGCGCGAATGCTTTTTTGCCGCTCTTGATCATGCGCAGTAAAGGTCTTTGCAAGCTCTCGACACTCTTCAGCAAGCTTGGCTGTAGCAGAAATAGGCGCCCACTCAGACGAACCTGGCCTGTACGGAAGTATCGTGTCGATGGTGTGCGACGGGTGCCTTCCATATAATAAAAAGAAAGGTGAAATGCCAGTAGTGCTCTGAGGGGCGGTATTATATGCGTAAATCACGAAGGGTAGAATGAAATCCCAATTTGTGTGATCGGCGGCGACGTACTTGGAGAGCATGTCGCTGAGCGTACGGTTGAAGCGTTCGGTGAGGCCATTCGTCTGCGGGTGGTAAGCAGCAGTTTTGCGGTGAACAATGTTGCACTCTTTAAGAAAGGCTTCAACGACTTCAGACAGAAAGACGCGGCCTCGGTCACTGAGCAGTTCCTGGGGTGGACCGTGTCGCAAACTGAATCGTTGGAGCAGAAAGGAGGCCACATCGCTCGCTGTAGCCGCGGGGAGAGCGGCCGTTTCGGCGTATCGGGTGAGGTGGTCCACAGCGACAATGGCCCAGTGGTTACCAGCCGACGTCAGTGGAAGTGGCCCATACAAATCGATGCCAACGCGCCCAAAGGGCCTGGCAGGGCAAGGTAGAGGTTGCAGACCTGCTGGTGGTAGGTGCGTTGAAGCTTTTCGGCGCTGACAATCTATGCAGGAGCGAACGAATTTCTGCACGTAGCGGTACATGCCGCGCCAAAAGTACCGTTGGCCAATGCGGTGGTAAGTCTTCAATACCCCGGAGTGCGCACATTGCGGATCGGAATGAAAGAACTCGCATATGTCAGAGCGCATACTGCGAGGTATGACTAGTAGCCACTGGCGGCCGTCACCGTTGTAATTGCGCCTGTGGAGGAGGTCGTCGCGAATGGCGAAATGGTGGGCTTTACGACGCAACGCGCGAGTAGATGGAGTAGATGGATCAGCCAGCAAGTCGATCAGTGAGGCGATCCATTGATCCTTGCGCTGTTCGGTAGCAATGGTATGAATGCTAATGGAAGAAATGGCAAGGTGAGACGCGGAGTTGTGGGCGTTGTCGTCAGGCAAGGGAGAGCGTGACAGGGCGTCGGCGTCAGCATGTTGCCTTCCATTGCGGTACAGCACGCGGATATCATAGTCTTGCAGGCGAAGTGCCCACCGGGCGAGACGGCCTGAGGGATCTTTCAATGACGACAACCAGCATAGTGCGTGATGGTCGGTGACGACATCAAATGGGCGACCATACAAATAAGGTCGGAACTTCGTAAGGGCCCAGACGATTGCCAAACATTCCTTCTCAGTGACGATGTAATTAGTCTCGGCCTTAGTAAGCGTACGGCTTGCATACCCCACGACAAATTCCGGGAACCCTGGTTTGCGCTGCGCAAGGACAGCGCCAAGGCCGACACCACTGGCATCCGTGTGTACCTCTGTAGGGGCCGTAGGGTCGCAGTGGCGGAGTATGGGAGGCGACGTCAACAAACGACGGAGCGTTGTGAAAGCGTCGTCACACTGTGATGACCACGAATGGAGAGGCCCGTTACTTCCAAAGAGCTTCGTCAGCGGCGATATGATAGTCGCGAAGTTTCGAATGAAGCGCCGAAAGTAGCAACACAGCCCTACGAAACTGCGCAGTTCCTTGACGGATGTCGGCTTGGGGAACTCGGACACGGCCCGAAGCTTAGCTGGATCAGGGAGAATTCCGTCCTTGGACACGACGTAGCCGAGTATTGTCAGCTGTCGAGCTGCAAATCTGCACTTCTTTAGGTTCAGTTGCAGACTGGCGTCACTCAGACGCGTTAAAACATGCCGTAGGTGCTGAAGATGCGTCGAGAAGTCCGGAGCGAAAACGACGACGTCATCGAGGTAGCACAGGCACGTGTGCCATTTCAGGGCACGCAGAACAGTGTCCATCATGCGCTCAAAGGTGGCGGGCGCGTTGCACAGCCCAAACGGCATGACGTTGAATTCGTACAAGCCGTCGGGGGTGACAAAAGCGGTCTTCGGTCGAGCGTCCTGAGGCATAGGTACTTGCCAGTACCCTGAGCGCAAATCGAGGGATGAAGAAAATTCTGCTCCTTGCAGGCTGTCAATAGCGTCATCTACCCGCGGTAGTGGGTGCACGTCCTTACGAGTGATCTTGTTGAGGCGTCGGTAGTCCACACAGAACCGCACAGAACCGTCCTTCTTCGTGACGACAACGACAGGAGATGCCCAGGGGCTGCTAGAGGGGCGAATAACATCGCGGCGAAGCATGTCGTCGACTTGCTCGTTGATTACACGGCGTTCTGTGGGAGATACGCGATATGGACGCTGTCTCAGTGGTGGCTGTGTGCCTGTGTCGATGCGATGCGTAATGGTCGATGTGCGGCCGAGAGAAGGTTGGGCAACATCAAAAGAAGACTGGAATTCTTCCAACAGGCCCAGAAGCTGGGAACGCTGGCCTGGCGTAAGGTTGTCGGGAACGGAGGGACCGAATACATCATCGCATGATGAAGCAGATGTCGAAACAGCACTAAACGTACTGGAACTTGAGCAGTGCATGTCATTGGGTTGATCCATAACTTGTTCCATAACTTGTTCGTCTTCGATGGGTTCCACGCTGCCGAGACATTCCCCTCGCACCAACGTAACGCTGTACGGGGATGAGTTCACTACAAAAATAGTGGTGCTGCCGTGAGTGAGTTGCACGGTCGCGAAAGGAACCAGCAAGCCTTTTCTGATGAAAACACGATGAGATGGCGAGAGGAGTGCAGCAGTGTCAGAAAGGCTTGCGCAGTAGACCGACACCGTCGTGGACGAGTTTGCAGGCACTTGGGTGTCATCTCTGACGAGTAACTTGCTTGCGGCAGATGGACTGTCGGCTGGTGTCAAAGAAGAGAATTGGGTGGGTTCTATTTCTGCTGGTGCGCAATGAATGACGGCGTCATGGCAGGAGAGAAAATCCCATCCTAGGATGACGTCATGACAGCATGAAGGAATTATGATGAATTCGACCGCTTACATCACGTCCTGAATAATAAGGCGGGCTGTGCACATCGCCGTATGGTGAATGCTTTGGGCACTGCCTGTACGGAGGGAGAGCCCGGAGAGTGGCGAGGTCACTTTGCGCAGTAATCGGCTAAGTTTTGCGTCCATGACGGATACGGCGGCTCCAGTATCTACAAGGGCAGATGCACGAACGCCATCCACAAGTACGTCTATCACGTTCGATGGGCTTTCCTGAGGGCTTCCGCAGTTCGACAGCGTCGCAGCCCTTGCCTCGTGGACTGCGACGACTAGTTTTCCTGGTCGCCCTCGAGTGGACGTGGTCGCATCGGCGACAGTGAGCGACGTCGCAGAGATGGTGAACGGCGGGTAGACGGAGCGGGGCGGGACGACGGTGACATAGGTGACGGTTGGTCATAAGATCGGCTTGATTGGCTGGGAAAGTTCGAGGCGACCTGTGGTTGCTGCACACGATTGCAATAGCGTGCTACATGACCGACGCGACCACAAGCAAAGCAGATGGGGCGATTGTCAGCAGTGCGCCATCTGTTCGCGGGTCCCATCCATGTCACAGAATGCGTTGGGCGAGCCGGCTGCTGATATGAGTGCATGGTTGGCGGCACTCGGGGCACGTGTGTGACGTCGGCGTATGTAGGCGACACAGTTTCTCCGAAGGCCTGGGGCCTCGCGGTGGTTTCGGTGTAACTTACAGGGCAATCCACAGAAATCGGTGGGGGCGGCCTGGCTACAACTTGGGCGTAGCTGAGTGGCGCAGATACAGGAGGTGGCTGGTGGTATTCTGGAACGACCTGCGCGATTTCCTGCTGAATGGCTCGGCGGAGCGGAGGTACAAGTGTACTTGATGGCTGCTGAGGTTGTTGCGCCGGAGCAAAAGCCAGTAAAGAGACCTGGCGGGCAACTTCCTCACGCACGAATGACTTGACTTCGGCGAGCAAGGTTATGTGGTCAGGAACCGCTGACAAAGCCGAGAGACCAGCATCACGTTGTGGCGATCGACGGGTCATCAAGCGCTGCCGTCGCAGCTCGTCGTAACTTTGGCATAATGTAATGATTTCTGCCACAGTATGAGGGTTCTTGGCCAGGAGCATAGTGAAGGCATCGTCGGCGATGCCTTTTAGAACATTCGTGATTTTGTCAGCCTCTGACATGTTCAGGTCGACTTTCTTGCACAAGTCAAGGATGTCCTCGATGTAACTTGTGAAGGACTCGCCAGTCTGCTGTGCTCGTTCACGTAAAAGCTGTTCGGCTTGCAGTTTACGAACGGCAGGGCGGCCGAACACGTCAACGACAGCGGTCTTAAAAGCGGACCAAGTCGGGAAATCAGATGCGTGGTTATTGTACCACATTCCGGCCACACCCGCAAGGTAGACGAACAGGTTACCGAGTTTAGCTGCCTCATCCCAATGATTGGGCACGCTCACACGTTCGTACATGGCAAGCCAGTCCTCGACATCGGTGCCATCCGCGCCGGTGAAGACAGGAGGGTCGCGGATGCGGGAGACACCAGGACATGGCGTCGGTGTAGGAGGGAGCGTTTGCTGAGCGGCGTCCTGGTGCATGGTAGAAGGCACGGTACGGGATCGAAGCTCGAAGGGCATCGAATGCGAACCAAAGATGTTTGAAGGGGACAGCACTCTCCACCAAATTGTTAAGACGTTTATTGGCGGACACTCGTTGATGATTCACGACAGCGACAGTCAATGCGGGGACCGACTCTCTGCACGAGCTGCTCTTCTTCTTCTTCTTATGAAAAGGGCGACCCACTAGAAGGCACTCGAGAGGACGACCCACTGTTCGAAGGCTTTGCCACAATATATATATATATATATATATATATATATATATATATATATATATATATATATATATATTGCCACAAGGCAGTAGTGGGATTGGGGCATAAAGCGGTAGAGGGTCCCTGCCTGAAAGAAAAGACTACAAAGTGGATAGAGACTGGCACACTAGCGGGCTGGGACCAGTCTCTATCCACTTCGTAGTCTTTTCTTTCAGGCAGGGACCCTCTAATGCTAGGAGTAGGAGTAAAGTAGGAGTGACAGTCAGTGCCATCTATAAGCCAAACGACGAGTGTGAAAACACTCTTATGAGCATGTTTGGCGTCACGTAGCGCGTGAACTTATTATGAGCGGGCAGCTGATTAATTGTCCCTCTTATACAACCTACTTCTAAATTCACATAAAACCCAAAAAAGTGGATGGAGGGAAGGCCGCTGTGGTAGCTCAGTGGTTAGAGCATCGAACGCGTTATTCGAAGGTCGTAGGTTCGATTCCTGCTCATGGCTGGTTATTTATTCATCCACTTTTTTTCTTCTTATTTACATTCCATTGGTTCTAATTACTTCCCTTGTACATTCCTTGGCATTACTGTCTGTTAGATCTCATTATTATTGTGTTAAAACATGGAAAAATGAGCCCTTAGGTATACACTTCTTTCCCTTATTTCATTGAACGAGCGTCTCGTACTGGCAGACTTGGTGTGTTTAGGTTGTGTAAGAGGGACAATTAATCAGCTGCCCGCTCATAATAAGTTCACGTGCTACGTGACGCCAAACATGCGCATAAGAGTGTTTTCACACTCATCGTTTGGCTTATAGATCGCGCTGACTGTCACTTCTACTTCTAAATTCACATATAAACCCAAAAAAGTGGATGGAGGGAAGGCCGCTGTGGTAGCTCAGTGGTTAGAGCATCGAACGCGTTATTCGAAGGTCGTAGGTTCGATTCCTGCTCACGGCTGGTTATTTTTTCATCCACTTTTCTTTCTTCTTATTTACATTCCATTGGATCTAATAAATTCCCATGTACATTCCTTTGCATTACTGTCTGTTAGATCTCGTATATATATATATATATATATATATATATATATATATATATATATATATATATATATATATATTGTTAACTCACGGCCCTGAGTCCCCAGCAGCTGCGAAGCAACTGACCACGGCGGTGGTCAGATCTGCAACGCAGCAGAGGGTGCTAAGAATCTCTGGATCCGGACAGGCCGCCATTGGAACCTGAACTTGGCAACGTTTAACGCTAGAACCTTATCTAGTGAGGGAAGTCTAGCTGTACTATTCGAGGAGCTAGAGGGTGTTAAATGGGATATAATAGGGCTCAGTGAGGTTAGGAGGACAGATGAGGCCTATACGGTGCTACAGAATGGGCACGTCCTTTGCTACAGGGGCTTGGCAGACAGAAGAGAACTGGGAGTGGGGTTCCTAATTCACAGAAACATAGCTGGCAACATAGAGGAATACTATAGCATTAATGAAAGGGTGGCAGGTATCGTAATTAAACTGAATAAAAGATACAAAATGAAGGTAGTACAGGCTTACGCGCCTACATCCAGCCATGATGACGCTTCAGTTGAAAGCTTCTATGAAGACGTGGAATCGGCAATGAGTAAGGTAAAAACACAGTATACTATGGTGATGGGCGACTTTAATGCAAAGGTAGGGAAGAAGCAGGCTGGAGACCAGGCAGTAGGAGATTATGGCATCGGTACTAGAAACGCCAGAGGAGAGCTACTAGTAGAATTCGCAGAACGCAATAATTTACGGATTTTGAATACCTTCTACCGAAAACGAGAGAGAGAGAGAGAGAGAAAATTTAATGCGGAAAGGCAGGGAGGTTAACCAGAAAACATATCCGGTTTGCTACCCTGCACTGGGGAAGGGGTAAGGGGAGACAAGAAAAAAAAAAAGGGGGAAAGGGAGGAAGAGAAGCACAAACACACATACACACACTCGCACACAGTAGTGTCACAATCGTTCAACGAGGCGGGTCGCTCGCAGAAACTTCATCAGCGCCTTCGTTGCTTTCTGGCGTGAAGCTCGATCTTTCCGACATTCCAAGATTGACTGTTCAGAAAATGGCTGGTCGTCGAGGCGAGCAAACACTGCTGAGAGGGACTGTCGCTGAGAGCTGTACTGGGGGCACTGACATAAAATATGTTCAATTGTTTCGTCATTGTCGCAATGGTCGCATGTAGCGCTGTCTCTCATTCCGATGCGGCAGGTAAAAGCGTTCGTGAAAGACACCCCAAGCCACATACGGCAGAGAAGGGTCGTCTCGGATCGGGGTAGGCCAGATGGAATAGTAAGTCGTAGGTATGGGTCCAGGCGGTGAAGACGGGTGTGGAGAAAACCGGGCGTATTCCACATAGACCTTGCGACATCCTGCGCAAGCGTATTAATCTTTGCTGCTGCGTCGCTTCTTGATAGTGGAATAGGTTCCATCACTCCATTGTCGTGTGCATTCTTAGCTGCATTGTCGGCATGTTCGTTACCGATGATGCCGCAATGGCCTGGTAACCACTGAAAAGATATGTCATGTCCTTCGTCTTTTAGGTGATGGTACAGTTGTCGTATTTCGAGCGCCAATTGGTCTTGAGGTCCACGACGTAGAGCATTTTGTAGACATTGGAGAGCTGGTTTCGAATCGGTAAAAATGCTCCATTTTTGTGGTGTCTCTTGGTCAATCCTGCGGAGTGCGCTGCGGAGTGCCGCGAGCTCCACGGCTGTCGATGTCGTCTTGTGTGACGTTCTGAACTGGATGGTTTCGGCTCTTGCTGGGAAGATCACAGCTCCTGCAGATCCTCCAACAGTTGTCGAGCCATCCGTGTAAAGTTTGACATGATCTTTGTATTCTTCGTGTAGCATGAGTAGAATCATCTGCTTTAAAGCTGGCGCCGAGAGCGAGAAAACCGCAAGTGGACATGGAGGAGCCCTAATGGCGAAAATAAGAACGAAATAGACTTTATAATGAGTGCACACCCTGGAATCGTTAATGATGTGGAAGTGATTGGCAAGGTACGATGCAGTGACCATAGAATGTTACGGTCTCGAATTCACCTAGACTTGAAGAAGGAACGACAGAAACTGATACGCAAGAAGCCAATCAATCAGCTAGCACTGAGAGGGAAAGTACAAGAATTCAGAGTGTCGCTGCAGAACAGGTATTCGGCTCTTAGTGAGGAAACCAACCTTAGCGTAGATACAATGAATGATAATCTGACGAGTATCATTACGGAGTGTGCAGTGGAAGTTGGAGGCCGGGTAGTTAGACAGGACACTGGCAAGCTTTCCCAAGAAACGAAGAACCTAATTAAGAAGCGTCAAATCATGAAAGTGTCAAGTACAACAGACAAAATAGAACTGGCAGAGCTTTCGAAGTTGATTAATAGACGTAAGGTATGCGATGTAAGAAGGTATAACATGGAGAGAATCGAACACGCTCTGAAAAACGGAGGAAGTGTCAAAGCATTGAAGAGGAAACTTGGGATAGGCAAAAGTCGGATGTATGCACTAAGGGACAAAGAAGGCAAAATAACTACCAATATGGATAGGATAGTTAAAATAGCGGAGGAGTTTTACAGAGATCTGTACAGTAGCCGAGACAACCACGACCTTAATACTATAAGAACTAGCGGTAACCCAGATTACACCCCACCAGTAATGATAGAAGAAGTCAGAAAAGCTTTGGAGAGCATGCAAAGGGGCAAAGCTGCTGGTGAGGATCAGGTAACATCAGATTTGCTGAAAGATGGAGGACAGATTGTGTTAGAAAAACTAGCCACCCTGTTTACGAGGTGTCTCCTGACGGGAAGAGTACCAGAGTCTTGGAAGAACGCTAACATCATCTTAATACATAAGAAAGGAGATGACAAGGACTTGAAGAATTACAGGCCGATCAGCTTGCTCTCTGTAGTATACAAGCTATTTACAAAGGTAATTGCTAACAGAGTAAAGAAAACATTAGAATTCAATCAACCAAAGGAACAAGCAGGATTTCGAACAGGCTACTCAACAATTGACCACATTCATACTATCAATCAGGTAATAGAGAAATGCTCAGAGTATAACCAACCACTATACATAGCCTTCATAGATTACGAGAAGGCGTTTGATTCAGTAGAAATATCAGCCGTCATGCAAACACTGCGGAATCAGGGCGTAGATGAAGTATATATAAACATTCTGGAAGAAATCTACAGGGGATCAACTGCTACCATAGTGCTTCATAAAGAAAGCAACAGAATACCAATCAAGAAGGGTGTAAGGCAGGGGGACACAATTTCCCCAATGCTATTTACCGCGTGCTTACACGAGGTTTTCAGAAGCCTAGAATGGGAGCAGTTAGGGATAAGAGTCAATGGAGAATACCTTAGTAACCTGCGCTTCGCCGATGACATTGCATTGCTGAGTAACTCGGGGGACGAATTGCAACTCATGATTACGGAGTTAGACAAGGAGAGCAGAAAGGTGGGTCTTAAAATTAATCTGCAGAAAACGAAAGTAATGTACAACAACCTCGGCAAGGAGCAGCGCTTCGAGATAGGTAATAGTGCACTTGAAGTTGTAAAAGACTATGTCTACTTAGGGCAGGTAATAACCGCAGAGCCGAACCACGAGATTGAAGTAACTAGAAGAATAAGAATGGGGTGGAGCACATTCGGCAAGCACTCTCAAATTATGACAGGTAGATTGCCACTATCCCTCAAGAGGAAGGTATATAACAGCTGTATCTTGCCGGTACTTAGCTACGGAGCAGAAACCTGGAGACTTACAAAGAGGGTTCAGCTTAAATTGAGGACGACGCAACGAGCAATGGAAAGAAAAATGGTAGGTGTAACCTTAAGAGACAAGAAGAGAGCAGAGTGGATTAGGGAACAAACGGGGGTTAAGGATATCATAGCTGAAATCAAGATGAAGAAATGGACATGGGCAGGGCATGTAGCGCGTAGACAGGATAACCGCTGGTCATTAAGGGTAACTGACTGGATTCCCAGAGAAGGGAAGCGGGTTAGGGGGAGACAGAAGGTTAGGTGGGCAGATGAGATTAAGAAGTTTGCGGGTATAAATTGGCAGCAGCAAGCACAGGACCGGGTTAACTGGCGGAACATGGGAGAGGCCTTTGTCCTGCAGTGGACGTAGTCAGGCTGATGATGATGATGATGATGATGATGATATATATTGTTGAGACGTTTATTGGCGTACGCTTGTCGACGATGCTTGACAGCGACAGTCAATGCGGGTACCGACTCTCTGCACGAGCTGCTCCTCTTCTTGCTAAAAAGGGCAACCCACTAGAAGGCGCTGGAGAGGACGACCCACTGTTCGAAGGCTTCACCACAACTACCCCGGGTACGAAGAGGGAGCCGCCTGGCGACCTAGCAGCTGGTTACTATGAGCGGGTCGTGGTAGGCTTTGAGGCGCTCCACGTTGACAATGTCGCGCCCTCGACGGCGCATGTCCGAAGATGGTTCGATGGGTTCGATCAAGTAATTTACAGGGGAAGTGCGTTCGACGACACGGTAGGGGCCTTCGTATTTGGGCAATAGTTTTGAAGATAGGCCAGTTGAAGTGATAGGGATCGAGAGCCAGACGAGCGCTCCAGGGAGGAACATGGGCGCAGTAGTGCTGGTGTCAGCGCGAATGCCTTTTTGCCGCTCTTGATCATGCGCTGTAAAGGTCCTTGCAAGCTCTCGACACTCTTCAGCAAGCTTGGCTGTAGCAGAAATAGGCGCCCACTCTGACGGATCTGGCTTGTACGGAAGTATAGTGTCGATGGTGTGCGACGGGTGCCTTCCATATAATAAAAAGAAAGGTGAAAAGCCAGTAGTGCTCTGAGGGGCGGTGTTATATGCGTAGGTGACGAAGGGTAGAATGGAATCCCAACTTGTGTGATCGGCGGCGACGTACTTGGAGAGCATGTCGCCGAGCGTACGGTTGAAGCGTTCAGTGAGGCCATTCGTCTGCGGGTGGTAAGCAGCAGTTTTGCGGTGAACAACGTTGCACTCTTTGAGAATGGCTTCGACGACTTCAGACAGGAAGACGCGGCCTCGATCACTGAGCAGTTCCTGAGGTGGACCGTGTCGCAGCATGAATCGTTGGAGCAGGAAGGAGGCCACATCGCTCGCTGTAGCCGCAGGGAGAGCGGCAGTTTCGGCGTATCGCGTGAGGTGGTCCACAGCAACAATGACCCAGTGGTTACCGGCCGACGTTAGTGGAAGTGGCCCATACAAATCGATGCCAACGCGCCCAAACGGCCTGGCAGGGCAAGGTAGAGGTTGCAGACCTACCGGCGACAGGTGCGTTGAAGTTTTGCGGCGCTGACATTCTATGCAGGAGCGAACGAATTTCTGCACATAGCGGTACATGCCGCGCCAAAAGTACCGTTGGCGAATGCGCTGGTAAGTCTTCGATACGCCGGAGTGCGCACATTGCGGATCAGTATGAAAGAATTCGCATATGTCAGAGCGCAGACTGCGGGGTATGACTAGTAGCCACTGGCGGCCGTCACCGCTGTAATTGCGTCGGTGGAGAAGGTCGTCGCGAACGGCGAAATGGTGGGCTTGACGACGCAACGCGCGAGTGGATGGAGTGGATGGATCAGTCAGCAAGTCTATCAGTGAGGCAATCCATTGATCCTTGCGCTGTTCAGTAGCAACGGCATGAATGCTAATGGAAGAAACGGCAAGGTGAGACGCTGAGTCGTGGGCATTGTCGTCAGGCAAGGGAGAGCGCGACAGGGCGTCGGCGTCAGCATGTTGCCTTCCGTTGCGGTACAGCACGCGGATGTCGTAGTCTTGCAGGCGAAGTGCCCACCGGGCGAGACGGCCTGAGGGATCTTTCAATGATGACAACCAGCATAGTGCGTGATGGTCGGTGACTACATCAAATGGGCGACCATATAAATAAGGTCGGAACTTGGTAAGGGCCCAGACGATTGCCAGACATTCTTTCTCAGTGACGGTGTAATTAGTCTCGGCTTTTGTAAGCGTACGGCTTGCATACGCCACGACATATTCCGGGAACCCTGGTTTGCGCTGCGCAAGGACAGCGCCGAGACCGACACCACTGGCGTCCGTGTGTACCTCTGTAGGGGCAGTAGGGTCGTAGTGGCGGAGTATGGGAGGCGACGTCAGTAAACGACGGAGCGTTGTGAATGCGTCGTCACACTGTGATGACCACGAATGGAGAGGCCCGTTACTACCGAGGAGCTTTGTCAGCGGCGATACGATAGACGCGAAGTTTCGGATGAAGCGCCGAAAGTAGGAACACAGTCCTATGAAACTGCGCAGTTCCTTGATGGATGTCGGCTTGGGGAACTCGGTCACGGCCCGAAGCTTGGCTGGATCGGGGAGAATTCCGTCCTTGGACACGACGTAGCCGAGTATTGTCAACTGCCGAGCTGCAAATCGGCACTTCTTTAGGTTCAGTTGCAGACTGGCGTCACTCAGACGCGTTAAAACATGCCGCAGGCGTTGAAGGTGCGTGGAGAAGTCCGGAGCGAAAACAACGACGTCATCGAGGTAGCACAGGCACGTGTGCCATTTTAGGTCACGCAGAACGGTATCCATCATGCGCTCAAAGGTGGCAGGCGCATTGCACAGCCCAAACGGCATGACGTTGAATTCGTACAAGCCGTCGGGAGTGACGAAAGCGGTCTTCGGTCGAGCGTCCTCCGCCATAGGTACTTGCCAGTACCCTGAGCGCAAATCTAGAGATGAAAAGAATTCGGCTCCTTGCAGGCTGTCAATCGCGTCATCCACACGCGGTAGTGGGTACACGTCCTTACGAGTGATCTTGTTGAGACGTCGGTAGTCCACACAGAACCGCACAGAACCGTCCTTCTTCGCGACGAGAACGACAGGAGACGCCCAGGGGCTGTTAGAGGGTCGAATAACATCGCGGCGTAGCATGTCGTCCACTTGCTCGTTGATTACACGGCGTTCTGTGGGAGATACGCGATATGGACGTTGCCGTAGTGGTGGTTGTGCGCCTGTGTCAATGCGATGCGTAACAGTGGATGTGCGGCCGAGAGAAGGTTGAGAGACATCGAAAGAAGAGCGGAATTCTTCCAACAGGGCCAGAAGCTGGGAGCGCTGGACCGGCGTAAGGTTGTCGGCAATGGAAGGATCAAATACATCAGCGGATGATGAAACAGATGTAGAAACAGCACTAAGCGTATTGGAACTTCGGCAGTGCGTGTCATCAGGTTGATCCATGACTTGTGCGTCTTCGATCGGTTCCACGCTGCCGAGACATTCCCCTCGCACCAACGTAACACTGTACGGGGATGAGTTCAGAACAAAAATATTGGTGCTGCCGCGAGTTACTTGCACGGTCGCGAAAGGAACCAGCAAACCTTTTCTGGTGAAAACACGATGAAATGGTGAGAGGAGTGCAGCGGTGTCTGAAAGACTTGCACAGTAGACCGACACCGCCACGGACGAGTTTGCAGGCACTTGCGTGTCGTCTCTGACGAGTAATTTGCTTGCAGTAGATGGACTGTCGGCCGGCGTCAAAGAAGAGAATGGTGTCAGCTCTATTTCTTCTGGTGCGCAATGAATGACGGCGTCGTGGCGGGAGAGAAAATCCCATCCTAGGATGACGTCGTGAGAGCATGAAGGAATTATGATGAATTCGACGGCATACATCACGTCCTGAATCATGAGGCGGGCTGTACACATCGCTGTAGGGTGAATGCTTTGGGCGCTGGCTGTACGGAGGGAGAGCCCGGAAAGTGGCGTGGTCACTTTGCGCAGTAATCGGCTAAGCTTTGCGTCCATCACAGATACGGCGGCTATAGTATCTACAAGCGCAGATGCACGAACACCATCCACAAGCACGTCTATCACGTTCGGTGGTCTTTCCTGAGGGCTTCCGCATTTCGACAGCGTCGCAGCCCTTGCCTCGTGGACTGCGACGACTAGTTTTCCTGGTCACCCTCTAGTGGACGTGGCCGCATCGGCGACAGTGAGCGACGTCGCGGAGAATGTGAGCGGCGGGTAGATGGAGCGGGGCGGGACGACGGTGACGTAGGTGGCGGTTGGTCATAAAAGCGGCTCGATTGGCTGGAAAAATTGGAGGCGACCTGCGGTCGCTGCACACGATTGCAGTAGCGTGCTACGTGACCGACGCAACCACAAGCAAAGCAGATGGGGCGATTGTCCGCAGTGCGCCATCGGTTCGCGGGTCCCATCCATGTCGAAGAACGCGATGGGCGAGCCGGCTGCTGATATAACTGCATAGTGGGTGGCACACGGGGCACGTGGATGACGTCGGTATATGTAGGCGGCACAGTTTCTCCGAAGGCCTGGGGTCTGGCGATGGTTTCGGTGTAACCAAGAGGGCCAGTCACAGGAATCGGTGGGGGTGGCCTGGCGACAACTTGGGCGTAACTGAGTGGTGTAGATACTGGAGGGGGCTGGTGATATTCTGGAACGACCTCTGCGATTTCCTGCTGAATGGCTCGGCGGAGGGGAGGCAGAAGTGTGCTTGACGACTGTTCAGCACGTTGCGGGGAAGCAAAGGTCAGCAAAGAGACCTGGCGGGCAACTTCCTCACGCACGAATGACTTGATTTCAGCAAGCAAGGCGGTGTGATCAGGAAGTGTTGACAAGGCCGAGAGATCAGCGTCACGTGAGGGTGGTCGACGAGTCATCGAGCGCTGGCGTCGCAGCTCCTCGTAACTTTGGCAAAGTGTAATGATCTCTGCCACAGTGCGAGGGTTCTTGGCCAGGAGCATGGTGAAGGCATCGTCGGCGATGCCTTTTAGAACATGGGTAATTCTGTCGGCCTCTGACATGCTCGCGTCCACTTTCTTGCACAAGTCAAGGATGTCCTCTATGTAGCTTGTGAAGGACTCACCGGTCTGCTGTGCTCGTTCACGTAACCGCTGTTCGGCTTGGAGCTTACGAACGGCAGGACGGCCGAACACGTCGACGACGGCGGTTTTAAAAGCGGACCAAGTGGGGAAATCGGATGCGTGGTTGTTGTACCACATGCCGGCCACACCCGCGAGGTAGAAAACCAGGTTGCCGAGTTTACCTGCCTCGTCCCAATGATTGGGGACGCTGACGCGTTCGTACATAGCAAGCCAGTCCTCGACGTCGGTGCCATCCGCGCCGGTGAAGACAGGAGGGTCGCGGATGCGGGGGACACCGGAACATGGCGTCGGCGCAGGAGGAAGCGTTTGCTGTGCGGCGTCTTGGTGCATGGTAGAAGGCACGGTGCGGGATCGAAGCTCCAGGGGCATCAAATGCTAACCGAAGGTGTTAGAAGGGCACAGCACTTCCACCAAATTGTTGAGACGTTTATTGGCGTACGCTTGTCGACGATGCTTGACAGCGACAGTCAATGCGGGTACCGACTCTCTGCACGAGCTGCTCCTCTTCTTGCTAAAAAGGGCAACCCACTAGAAGGCGCTGGAGAGGACGACCCACTGTTCGAAGGCTTCACCACAATATATATATATATATATAGAATTCAATGGGCCAGTTAGTCTTCGTGAAGGTATGAGATATGGCACAACGGGAGCGTTGTCAACAAGGATAATAATATTTATTTCCCAACAGTTTCGGGAGGGGTCCTCCCTTCATCAGGGTTATTTTTTCATCCACTTTTCTTTCTTCTTTCTCCTTATTTACATTCCATTGGTTCTAATAACTTCCGCTGTATAATCCTTGGCATTACTGTCTGTTAGATCTCATTATTATTGTGTTAAAACACGGAAAAACGAGCCTAGGTACACACTTCTTTCCCTTTATATATATATATATATATATATATATATTTATTTATTAATTAATTAATTTATTTATTTATTTATTTATTCATTTATATAATAACTGTCATCACCTGCTTACAACAGGGCCGAAGAAGCAGCATACAATAATGCAGAAAGGCTCAGTCACAATTTTGAGAAGTGACGGGAATTCACTACTTACGTGGCATTTTCTTGCTGCAGGTCGTGCCAGGATTCACCAAGAATGCAAGAAACACGAACACAGTGAGGCTGCGCACGAGGCTCTCGAACATGGCTCGGCAGCACTGAAGAACTACCCGGCAAACATTGGACACGGATACCGTCAGTGGTATCGTCAAGAGCTGTTGTATACGTTACGAAAAATGATAAAAAGGTGACTACGACGCAATAGGATGATTGCGCCAAGCACCACAAACCTTTGTTCATCAGCTATTTCAGACCGATCCTATAACAAACTAGTATATTACTTGGGTAGTTTCAGCCACCTACACAAGGTATCTAGGGTAAGCAGGACTATTATTGGCCTAAGAACGAATAACTCTGTTTTAATCTTACCTACTGCATAACAGTGTTAGTGATTTCTGCTTGAGTGATATCCGAGTTTCCACATCCCAAAATGGCAGAATGATTACGATTGGTGCCACAGAGAAGGGCTCCGGCAATTTTCGCTATCTGGTGTTTTCGAATGTACACTGACATTGCACAGTACACGGACCTCCAGCATTTCACCTTTATTGACACGTGATTTGCACTTCCCGGGTTGATCCCGCTATTTTATGGTACGCGGTAAGGCACCGCAATCACCGCGTCACCGCGGTATACTGTGAACTTTCGTGAGAAATGTGAGCTCGTAAACGCCATCGTGTGGCGGGAAGCCTAAATGTAGATAGCGCAGCCGAAACGAAGAGAGAAAGGAGGGGCGGCTTTCCACTCACTCTTGGCGCTTCCGTTTCGATAGCGACGCTGAGAAACGATGGCTTATTGCGTGTTTTCACCCGCAAGCAAGAATACTAAAAACAGCAGCATGAAAAAAATTTGTTTCATTTCACTGTCATAGCAATCGGCATGACATGGAAGTGAAAGGCCTCCTAACGAAATAGATGAATGTTTACTGTAAATTGTTATAAGCGAGCATGCATGATCTTTTTCGGTGTTTTACAGCTACAGCACCACAGCACCATTACACGGTGATGCAACCATGCTGATGCTTAGTGACCCACCTCCTTTCCGACGTCTGCCACTCATCGTTAATGAATGAACGAAGCCCTTAGTGATGGTGCTTGCAGTATCTGTAGTAGTTCACGGTAACAGCGGAATCACAGAAAGCGGTGTGACGGCGTGAAAAGCGTGACGAAGCAGAACTCGAACTTGAGCTAAGGTCGCCTACTAACGGCATGCTATAGTTATTAGACAGCTTGTGTTGGGTGTCTACAGCAGCTCTGTATGTGAAGCCTAAAACCCATTTTCTCATGCCAGGCTCTGTCCTAAAAGCTATTGTGGGCGCTCAGCCTAATCTGTCCATTGAAACCATTGTCCAACCAATGAGAAACCAACGCAGTTCGTGTCTTCAACGTTCGCAGGCCGCGATTTTCCGTAGGGCGAGTGTTAGTGGGGAACGTGGAGTGACAGGGAAGCAGCTGCATATCGCACATATATTTTAATATGGATTAACGCTATGATTGAGTCCGACGTTTGGGTTAACGTCGGCACCTGGTGGTCTGTTAAGGGGTCCAAGAAATCGCATTTGGATTGTAAACGAACCGAATAGAACGAACGCATAGGAATGACACCTTGAAGAAAGTTTTCGTGAACGTTAGGGACATGAAGAATTTTCTTCACTTTATCAAGAATACCGGGAGAGTAAAGTCACGGTAGGTATAAATGGCGCTTTTTGTAAGGCCTTCCGAGTGAGTGACTACGGCGCAGTGGATAGCCTGCTCTTGATCTTTTGTTGCGAAACACGAGGCCATGGATACGACATTCTTCACGCAACTTTGTTTTTGTTGTCTTCTGAACGGGTCCATATTTTGACATCATTTCTGTGAGTGAAAAACGTCACATAAGGGGCAACAAGAAAATGAGTTGAAAATAAAAAAAGTAAACGAGGTTCTGAACGAGTACTACCTATATATAATATAAAAGTTTCCTGTGTATCGCATCGAAATCAATGAACACAATATCAGCTATGAAGACAAACTGTTTTTTTAAGTAATAATAAATCGCGACTTGTCCTGGAGCCCCTACAGGCCTACATGAAAGACTCATCATGATTACCCACGTGGTAAAATTTCTTACAGGAAAATCCTGGGGTGCATCGGTAGGAGCGATGCTGCAATTCTATACTGTACTTTTTATTGGCTTCATGTGCTGCGTATTACCTGTGCTGGGCTAAACCCGAAGAACAAACGTACGCGTCCTCCTGTTCATTCAAGCCCGAACACTGAGAATGTGCCTTTGGCTTCCGAGATGTGCAACCTCAGAAATGACTGGTACCTTCGCTCGTGATCATCTATTTAGAAAATATATTCACAATAGTTTGACAACGCACACAAGACATGCCGCCTGGATTCATTCGCACCACCTTGCTTCACTTCCAACTTCTAGTTCACACTCGGCGTTCTGCGGTATTATTGCTTTGCATTTCAGCGTGATCGCCACAAAGCTCACGCGTGCAGAAAATGGCACTTCCCGTTGTGGTGTGTACATCCACCAGCATCCCTCATAATCAATCTAGGAATACAATACAAATACAATCAGCACATTTGAACATACAACAAGCCACACTACTCGGCTCAGTTTCATACAAAACGACGACTCAGTTTCATACAAAAACTGAGCATGGGAATTGCTCATTTCCAAAAAATTTGTTAGTGTAAAATTCCAAAACACGGCTCTTGACATCATCGACGGTTGCAGAACTCATAGCTATTCGTGCTGCTCTAGAGTTCGTAGTGGATAAACCATCGCTGGCATGGCCAGTCTTCTCCGACTCCAGTTCAGCCATCCAGTGCGTTATGCCACCGTACCGTCATAGACCAAACGAACATTCAGCTCGACATAAGGCTCCCTCATAACCGCGCTCTAGAGAAGAACCAAAAGACAGGCTATCAGTGGACACAAGGCGTTTGCGGTATCTATTGAAACGGCCGTGTGACTGAAGCTTTCTTGGTGCCCTCCATTGTGCCACTATAACGCTATCAAGGGCGGGTGCCGCTACAAGGCTTTGATTGATACGTCGAGTTTAACGACTCGAAACCCCCATATGACTTTGAGACACGCCGTAGTGGAGGGCTACGAAAATTTTGACCACCTGGGGTTGTTTAAAGGGCACAACATTCTGAGCAAATGGGCCTACAACATTTCCGCCCCCATCGAAAATGCAGCCGCCGCAGCTGGGATTCTATCCCGTTACCTGCGGGTCAGCAGCCGAGTACCTTACTCACTAGACCACCACGACGGGACTCCGCTACAAGGCTTTGTTCGCTTGCTTGTGAATTGACACTCGGACTGTGGAAATCGACAGAATTCACTAACGCATGTTTTCCAAAATTAGTACCGAAAATATAGCTCCGTGCAAATTACTTGAACTCAGGAGACGCTGGAATGCCGCCTGGGGCACGAGGAGGTCTTCAGGAATGCCTGCTCGTTTCGCATCAGATTGGTGAGTAGCCCGTCAAGTGATAATTCTACAAAAGAGTGGCTACTTGGGCTGACTGCCAATGTATTTTTTTTCAAAAAAGTTTGGCAATGCGGTGATCACTTCGCAACATGCTTACACCGTTGCATCACTCGCCTTACCGAAGAATTACCACGTGAGGAAATGCAGTGAAATCAAATTTACGAAAAAAGATCTTGAATTTTTGTTCACGCCCAAGTCAAAATATCTGAAAACGTTATTGCCCACAAGCTGGACATTGTCTTCAATAGAAATGACATCAACCATTAAGAAATCAATCAGTGGCCTGGCTCTCTCTTGCACTTTGTTATTAATAAAATCGAAAGGTTCAGAGCTCAAGCTAGGATCACCATTCGCCTCCTTTAATATATATGAAGAGTGTGTTGGTTTGGTAGAGCATTGCTGAAATTTGCTCGGACGCGGTTCGCGAATAAAAGTGCTGCGTCAGTACCATTGCTTTCAATGCTGGGCAATATTTGTCATTTTTTTCATGGACTGGCTTGAGGAGCTGCTGGTTATCCAGAAAAAAATGGTGTTAGGAAAACACCGAATGCTTTTTGGGATAGAAAGTTGTGGTCTTTCACCTGGTCGACCAATTTATGAGAAGCATGAATACATGGGTTGAAAATCTCAATTTGTTCTGCTGCAGTGTCAGAAGCTTGTTACTCAGGTGATGTACTTCGTTCATCGACTGATGCTCTTTCTGTCTGTGCCACGTTTTTGTTTGAGAAATTTGCAGTGTCTTGTAGGGAAAGAAAAACAGCTTTTGCAGTTTCATCAATCACAGAATCTTCAGCAAAGACGTTTCCGGGCTTTTCGGAGGAAGCTCGCATTTTTTTCTATGAAAAAAGGAGGCATATTCCCATATCAATAAATGTTTTAGCATTTCGAGCGCCGTGCCCAAGAAAATATAAGGAACAGAAAATTGTAAAAATGCAGAGTTGCCGCAAGGTTGATTGCTTTTGAAAAACAAAGCACTTCAATTGTACGACGTGGATCCATTGGCTTTTGTACGGACGCTGGACACGCTGCGAGTACGGTTGCCGCCAGCACGTAGGCTTAATTCTTGTTCTCCCTGTCCTGTCGAAGCAGTCTGCTTCAAAGTATGTTGAACATAGAGCAAGATATCATTATTTTTCTCGCGTTCAACCTCTTGCTTCAGAGCAAGCTCTCATGCACTGCACAATTCGATGCAGTGGGAAACCTACAACTTACGGAAATTTTAGCACAGTTCCTTTATAACACTCACACGCAAAAAGCAAATATTGGCACATGCGAATGCATTAGTAGTCGCCAATATTGTAAGCACAATATTGACAACGTTTGACCTTCATCTTCTTCATCTGTATATAATCATCATCCCGAAAGACGTCGTCTTCGTTCGAAGAGTTGATCAGGTGATTCGGCCTAATAAACGCCGTCGAGACTCCAACGCTTCTTCTGTCTTACAGAGTGGTGGAGGTGCGGGGTATCCCGGCAGCGCGAACCACCCATCTTCTGTGGTCTTCCACGCGACGACGTCGAGGTATGGCTAAAAGAATACATGACCAGTGTTTACAACCACTGGGATGAGCCTCAAAACCTTCGTCACGTCGCCTTCTATCTGTCCGATGTCGCGAAAATGTGGTTTTTTAACCACGAGAGCAGCTTCCCGATTTGGCCTACTTATGCTCAACAAGTCCGTAGGATTTCTGGGAAACCGAACATCCATTCCGAAGTGCCAAAACGAAAGCTCGATGGGCGTGCCCAACATTCCGGGGAGACGTACACTTCGTACATTGAAGACGTCCTTGCCCTTTGCCACCGCGTGAACTCGGCGATGACAGAAGCTGATCGCCACATCTTCAAAGGAATAGGCCATGTCGCGTTTACGCTCTGGCTGTTAAAAACCCTACCACCGTTGAGGACGTCATCATGACATGTCAGCATCTTGATAAACTCCGAGCCATTCGATTGCACCCAGATTACCCGGACGCCAGTGACAGCCGGCCTTCCTCGGATGTGGATTTGCGAGCGCTGATTCGCACTTTGATTCGCAAGGAACTTCAAGCGCAAAGGTTTTCATGTCCACCCGCCCCTCGGCCTCACTCTCAATCTGCGGGTCTGCGCGACATCATCAAAGAGGAGCTCTCATCCATAGCTGGCGCTCTCCTATCGAACACTACGGCGCCACCAACACCACCCATGATGTATGCGCAAGTCGCTGCCATGCCACCTGCTTTGGTTCAGCACGCGCATCCTGTCCCTGCGCACTCCAACATAGCAGCATTTGCACCACACTCGCCTGTCCCAGCGCCAGTACCAGCGCCTGTGACAGCTCCTGCATACTACGCCCCCTGGCGCTCGCCTCGCCCAATATGTTACTATTGTGGCATTCGGGGCCATATTTCACAATTTCGCCGCAAGCGCAAACAGGACTAACGCCGTGGCTACGATGTTTACGAAAGGAATTCGGAGCCATCCCCGAACCAGTACCAGCGACGCCCTACGACACGTTCCTTCTCTCCGACTTCTCCACTCGCCGCACCTCGCCCCTGCTATCCCGGACTCCGCTGGTCCCCTTCACCTCTGCGACGCTCAACATCTCCTCTGAGACTGGCTGTACCTACTTCTGAATACCACTCCGAAAACTAGCTGGTGGAGTTTTTGAAGGGAAAGCTGCATCGCTCGAACAAATACCAAGACCTCCAGAGCGCCCAGCCAACTTGTTATTAGTGTATGCAGAAGGGGTACCAGTTAAGGCATTGGTGGACATGGGGGCTGCTATTTCTGTTATTCGTTCGGATTTGTAAACTCCTCTACGTAAGGTTACCACACCTTATACTGGCACTCTCTTACGTAGCGCAAATGACTCGCACATACAGCCATCAGCACAGTGCACCGTTAGAGTTTTCATTGATGGGTTCCGGCATCATAATCAGTTTGCCGTGCTGGCTTCTTGTGCTTTTAGGCTTATTTTAGGATGGGACTTTCTTTCTGATGCTGTTGCTTCCATCTCTCGTCGACAACGACTCATACATACGCGAGAGACGGATGATATTTTCCCGAAATCATCACGTGACCGCCTACGAACAGCCAATTACTTCCTTGTGCCGCCTAACTATGAGCACGTTAACACGGTTATGTCTGACTCCATTGACCACGGTGACGTCCTAGTCAGTCCATCAGCCCGTTGTCTATCCAGAGGGATTTCACTTTCATCGAGTCTTGTCCGCTTCTCCAACGGCACCGCATTTCTCGCAGTACTGAATATCACCAATGAGCTGATTCTGCTTACCAAGGGCACTGTTGTAGTTTCCAGCGTGGACACACACAACCTATCTCTATAGTGGCTTCGGATACCAGTCTGGTGGAATCACGTTAAATACCAACAGGTGCTCCGCCTACTACGGCTCTCGTCAATGCCATCAGCACGGATCTCACTCCCCCGCAAGCAGATGAACTACTGGCATTGTTGTCTAAGCAGAAATTTTCTTTCGACGTACATTCCACTGCTCTAAGCCAGACTTCTGCGGTGGCTCATCGCATACACACCGACGGAACTTCTATTGTCCCTCGTCGACCATACCCTGTTTCTTCCAGCGAACGCGAGATCATCAACAAGCACGTTGCTGATATGCTCAAGCAAAACATCATCCACCCCTTCTCAAGCCCTTGGTCGTCACCTGTCATTCTCGTACGAAAAAAAGACGGTTCGGTGCGATTCTGCGTTGACTACCGCGCAATAAACAAAGTAACCAGAAAAGACGTATATCCCTTGCCTCGCATTGATGATGCCTTAGATTCCTTACAAGGAGCGGAATATTTTTCGAGCCTTGACCTGCGCTCCGGTTATTGGCAAATTCGAATGCACGAGGATGACTAGGAAAAAACTGCCTTTGCCAAACCCGATGGACTTTAAAAATTTAATGTCATGTCTTTCGGCCTCTGCAATGCACCAGCAACGTTTGAACGACTGATAGGCACTGTAGTGCGGGGCCTTAAGTGGAAAACATGCTTATGTTACCTTGACGACATCATCATATTTTCTTCAACGTTGAACAGCACTTGCAGCGCCTAGATGAAGTTCTGACGTGTCTCGCAGCTGCTGGCCTTCAGCTCAACAACAAGAAGTGCCACTTTGCTAGCAAAAGTATTAAAGTACTCGGACATCTTGTCAGCGAAGATGGAATTCGGCCTGATCCCGACAAGATTACCGCCGTTCTTCACTTCCCGGTGCCTCAACGCGTCAAAGAGCTCCGAAGCTTTTTTGGCCTTGCGTCGAACTTCCGGCGCTTTATACGACACTTCGCCACCATTGCCGCGCCACTTCACCAACTCCTTTCTTCGGGAGCGTCATACGTATGGTCGGACGAATGCCAAATGGCTTTTGACACCTTGAACGTGCCCTCACGTCTGAGCCAGTGCTTTGTCATTTCAATAACGCCGCACCCACTCTCCTCCATACTGACGCCAGCGGACACTGACTCGGCGCTGTACTTTTGCAACGAACAGAGCGTTATGACGAACGTGTGATCGCATGCGCTAGTCGCACCCTCACAGCAGCAGAGAAAAACTACACCATCACCGAGCAGGAGTGTCTCGCCGTTGTCTGGGTCATCCAGAAGTTTCGACCATATCTTCACGGCCGCCACTTTACCGTCGTCACTGACCACCACGCTTTGTGCTGGTTGTCGACGTTGAAGAATTGGTCTGGACGTCTCGGCCACTGGATACTTCGTCTCCAAGAATACGAGTTTGACGTTATCTACAAATCCGGCAAGAAACACAACGATGCCGATGCCCTTAGCCGCTGTCCTTTACAATCCTCATCAGACACTCCTGGCCTGTCGCCAACTGTGAGTGAACCCATCAAAGTGTCTCCGTCAGTTCATTCACTCGCCGCTGTCAATTTTCTTTCTACCTTCGGCAACGAGACGCTTGCATCCCACCAACGCAGCGACACTTACTGTCTCTCTATAAATCAGCGCTTTCAAGACTCCTCTCGTCCTCCCAACGCTCGCGCCCATTGACAGCTGCGGAACTTGAAGACTGAAAACTCAATCCTTTACTGCTTTGTCTTCCACCCTGAAGGACAGCGCTGGATTCCTGTTGCTCCTCGTTCCCTAAGGGCGCAGATTTTGGAGGTGTTTCACGATGACCCCAAGGCTGGTCATCTCGGTTTTCAAAAAACCTATGAACGCATCCGCAGTCGTTTTGCCTCGCCTGGCCTTTCCAACTGCGTAGCGCGATATGTTGCGTCATGCTCGCTATGCCAACGCCGCAAGCAACCCACTTCCTCTCCGGCCGGTCTTCTACAACCTATTCCGTGTCCTGACGCTCCCTTCTATGTCATTGGCATTGACCTCTACGGACCGCTACCAATATCGGCTAGCGGCAAGCGCTGGATTGTACACCGATACACCGAAACAGGTACACCGAAACAGCTGCACGTCCTTGAGGATCAGCAAAGGACATTGCCACATTTTTTCTTGGAGCAATATTTCTAAGACACGGTGCACCACGCATCATATTGAGTGATCACGGCAAGCGTTTCTCTCGAAACTACTCGAACAAGTCCTCCACGCATGTAATACGATTCATAAGACGAGATCCAGCTACCATCCCCAGACTAATGGCCTCACAGAGCGCTTCCATCGAGCTTTGACCGACATGATGTCTATGTATATCAACGCCGACCACACCAACTGGGATACCAACCTGCCATTCGTGACTTTTGCGTACAATACCGCTACGCAGCGCACCACGGGCTATTCCCCATTCTTTCTCGTCTATGGCTGTCAACCAACATCTCCGCTCGACATCTCCTTTTTTGACGTCCCTGTGAACTCGTCATCATCATTGAGGGAGCACTTAATCTCTCGCCTGGCCGATTGTCGCCGACGCGCCCACCTCAATACACAGGCAAGCCAACAAGAGCAGAAGACTCGCTACGATGGCGTCCACCGCGTAGTTCACTTCAATACTGGAGATGAAGTACTGTTGTGGACCCCAACGCGGGTTCCCGGCCTGTGTGATAAGTTTCACTCACGTTTCATCGGCCCCTACGCTATAGTCGAGCAGACGTCTCCTGTTAACTATCGAGTAACCCCTGTTGTCATGCCTTCCGACGGCCGTTTTCGTGGTACGGAGATTGTTCACGTGTCGCGCTTCAAACCATTCGTGCGCCGTACACCACCGTCTTAAACAGCGGCCTAATTGGCCGCTTCCGCGTGAGGGGGAAAATAGTGTAAGCACAATAATGACGTTTGACCTTCATCTTATTCATCTGTATATAATCACCATCACGAAAAACGTCGTCTTCGTTCGAAGGGTTGATCAGGCGATTCGGCCTAATAAACGCCGTCAAGACTCCAACGCTTCTCTACTGTCTTACATTATATGGGGTACAATGTGAGCGAAAAATGTCCGGAGCCTGCTTCATGCTATTCACGCATTCATACATTGCGCACGCTCCTACCATCATTTCGACAAGTGATCACAGTTGACTTCCACAGCCGCTTTGTTCGAATAAAGGCACCGCACGCAACATAAACTATCACAAAACAGCGCAGAAGGCACGCACGCCGGCATGCAACACATTGCGCTGATTCACTTTCTGCCCTCAGAAATATGGCGGAATCTCAGCGTTAGCCACGTAGCTCTTCCCACCACACCAGAAGCTTTAGTATAACCTCCTTGGTCGCTGTGAAAATATCGAAACGCAAGTGTGAACACATAGCTGAAGTGTGGCACCGATTCCTATTGTTTCCGGCAGAGTCGACGAATCAGCCGATGAAAAGTTCGAGGATACATTCTCCACGCGCTCAAGTGATCGAGCTCATATTTTTCACAATATTACGCAGTCATGAGTCACCACCACGAATTATTGTTCATTTGTGTTTTACTGGTACTATAATCATGCACTCCTTCATTCACTCGCATAGTAATATTGAATCCGGCCCCCTATATTACCTTTTGAAGGAAGTGCTACTCAATGGCGAGTTAGAAATGCAAATGTAGAAAGATCGCGCTACCGGCCATGGTATAGAGGAAGCCACACCGTTACGCACGCGGAAGTGCTCTAGTAGATAGTTTTTGTTATAGAAAATCAGCCCTACATGAACGCATAGCTTTTTTGGCCAATAAATTTCTCTCTGGCTAGTTTTTATTGCACTCGACGGGTCGAGAAAAAAGAGAAAGCAATCACAGCGTACGACCCATACTTGTACTCAAGCACGTGACAAAGCCTAATAATTTATAAGGTGTGCGAGTTAAGATGTAACGAAATGTTTTAATAAATTCGAACAACGATTACTTGAGGACGTTTTGGGTGGCTTCTTGAAGCGGCTCTTCTCACGTTTTAACAGTGTGGGTTCACGCTCATATTACACACTGTCCTTTAAACGTGTGCTTCTTATTAGTATTGGTAGGGTTACAGGTTATTGGCTCGTTACCATTTTCCCCCTAAAATGGCAGAATATTGGGTACCCCAGCTTGGGAAGAATGGATGAAGTCTGCAATAGAACTTATGAATACACACTCAAAACGTAGTCAAATGCGCTCTAGTTTTAGTCATTAATACTAAAGCTGTTACAGTATTAGTACTCGAGTAGTAAGGCCAGTTTTATTCACCTGACGTCTCGTATGAAAAATATTAAAAGGCACTTACTTCGTCTTTGCAGGCGGAACTCCTTGCATTTACCTTAGGAGTACCTTAAAGTCTACCTTATGACGCAGCTAAGACTGCCCATTAAAATGCCTCGCTAACAGGAAATATCCTCACACTTCATAAGCTGAACAAACGTTAATCCTAAGTGTATAATTGCCTTGCCAGCTGCACCGCCTGACAGAAAGAAAAACAATAATGAAAGATTGTCCGCCAGAATTATTGACGAAGCGTGAGGAAGTACTCGAGAATGCGCGGTTTTCTGTGAAAAGAAGGGAGAGACATCAGTGAAGCATATATGCAAGGAAATTAACCAAGAACAGACTAGGTTTACTACATTACCTGCGGGGAAGAAAAAAATAAGGTAGTGAAGGAAGAAAGGCGGCATAGAAGATGGCAAACTCGCACTTGGGATCAACATGAAGCACAGTCATGCATTGTCATAACAAGCGTTCATGACCTGTAGCTCATACCCCGAAAAACACTAGGCTTTGTTGCCTCCTGCATGTATGAAAGCCCTGGCTCAGGTCTCCTAATTTCGTTTTGTGGAAGAGGCGTTATAGCAAGCGAGCTTCGAAGCGACATCGTAAGGTTCGGCAGTGTCAGCAAGGTCATAAAAATCGTTAAGCTATTCCCTCTATAGAGAACACGTGTGCCGTACTGGTGGTCAATCGTGTAAGGAAATAATTGATAGCCATTGGTGTATGCTACGACAAGCGACATAGATCAGTTGTTTCACCAGAGAAGGATTGAGCATTGAAGTACGATCGGAGTCACAAAGCAGGAACGAGAGAATGTGAGTAGGAGTTGTAGAATGTCATTGTACATCATTGTACACGTATGATTTGTGTGCGATTCACTCAAGTTGTTCCGAGGCACCCGTTCAAGAGAAGGGTAAGGGCATCTGTTGATCATGTTGGTTAACCGAGCGTGCACCTCCGTCACTGCCGTCCTCGTGAACACGTCAAACACATGGGAAAATGAAAGCCCGTTACTCAAGAGGGCGAAGCACTTCCCGTACCCCTACTACACTTCCTAAACTCCAGAGCTCTGTTGCACCACCCACACCCTAGAAGGAACAAGACATAATCCAGGCATGCGCCAAGGCATTGCTTCAAGCAGAATGTATTGCCGTATTTGACAAGATTTACCAACTAATGCAAATTTTATTGGCCTTTAAAATGCGTTTGCGGAGCTAATTGATGATACATTTGTACTTAAAATATTGTAGCGCTACATTAGAGAAGGACAACACAGAGGGGTACGTGAAAAGGGGGGTGCTGAGTTCGACTTCGTTTATAGAAACCACACGCATTGGACCTTGTATAAACCAAAGGCGATGTTAGATTCTTGAAGTTTGTCTCTGCCAATTTCAGCGTGTGTCTTCATGTAAGACGTAGCGTCTCTACCAGCCCGAAAGGATAGCACAGGCGCCATTTGTTTTCGGGCTTCTATGCCTCAGGCAGTCATCTCATGCAGTTATCTGAATATTGTGTCGAAAATATTTCTGGAGGTCGGTGGGCAATAAAATGACAGGAACACACTCACGAAAAAACGTCACTGAGTAATCACTGGGCGAGCAGTATTCTATGCGTTTTTCTTCCGAACAGAAATTCAGCAGATCTCGCGTACCTTGGATTCGATGTTGTGCAAAGCATGTTGACGGAAGGTGACTGTGTTGTAATTCATTCATTGAGTAAAACATTGCGAAGTGACGCGGAAGATAAGTACAAATCAACGCAGAGACTTACGTTAGACAGCCGCATAAAATTTATATAACCAATTGTTTAGAGTTGGGTAAGATGCCAACAGCAACAATGATATTATCTGCACTAAAAGCGGTAAGCAATTATGAAGCGCTGAGTTCTCGCGAGGATGATAGCGCTAGACACTGCTAGATAAATAAATTACAGCAGATGGCGCCCAACTACAATTGACGTTAGCTCCCCGTTACGCCTATATCACAGCAGTACATATGTACTTTTTTGTGGATAGCCAGCACCAGAACTACAATTTATGTTTCACGTATATACATTAGGGTTTATTTGAAAAATAGCTCCCGAGACCTGGCATGGCTCAGTAATAAAGGACTTTATGGCCATGTAGAAGGCTGGTGTATCATTTCTAGTGGGACCCGAACATTTAGAGGTGTCAGAGTCCGCCAAGGCAGCGCTGCGAAAAAGGCTGCCACCAGCACCTTTATCGCTGCGCTGGCCTAACTGGGTAGTGCATAGAGAGCCATCCGCAAACGAACGTTCATATGCTTTCATCTTTCGTCCGTGTTAAAGTGCCTCTTTCGTCAAGCTTCTTCCGTCATTTCAGCCCCTGTTCAGAAAAATGCGAAGCTCAAGTGGCTTGCCATCGTTCTCGCAGAGTACCATGATTTTTAAGGCGCCTTTTCGTTGCGCAACATGGGTTGATGTCATACACGAGAAGCAAAGCGCATATCACTCAGCATTTGTTGCGCGAACCTTTGTCTTCATTTTGTAGATACGATTGTCGCCCAGCTCGTTCAGGTTATTTAACTTGTTGCACCTCTTCCGCGCATCAAGGTGTGTGAGCCTTGGACGTGTGGTAGGAATACGTTTGACCTCGGTAAGTAGCCAGATGAGCTTGACCATCTGCGTACGGTTGACCGGATGATACGGTAGTCTATACGTGACACGTGAGACAATAAAAGCCCAAGGAAACTTTCGTATTTCACGTTCTCTTTCTGCACAAGTGCAGCTGGTGATTCTGCGTAAAGCATAAAGAATTTGATTCCTGCTCTCCATCCCCGCCGCGGTGGTCTAGTGGTTAACGTTCTCGGCTGCGGACCCGCAAGTCATGGGATCGAGCTCCGGCTGCGGTGGCTCCATCTCTGATGGAGGCAAAAACGCTGTAGGCCCGTGTTCTCAGATTTGGGTGCACGTTAAAGAACCCCAGGTGGTCAAAACTTGCAGAGCGCTCCACTACGGCGCCTCTCATAATCATGCGGTGGTTCTCGGACGTCAGTCCCCGCATATCAATTAATCATCAATCAAATCTTGGTCTGCGTAACGCGTTGGAACCATGTGTTGTCATATTCCGATAGTGAATTTTCCTATCACATAGGTCGAATGCCTATAGGAACTTCAAAACACGGTTTTTTTCGGTTTAACAAACGTGGTTCAGCCCCCATGAATGACGACCAACCCTGTTGTGTCCATAGTGGTGTGCAGGCGTGTTTCCATTGCGTACTCTGGAATAATTTTGGGTGCTATTTTAGATGCGGAGCATCTAATACTCGAGGCTTGTAGTGCGGCGCCGTCCGCAAGCTTCCTCCTCCTTCTTCCACCATCTGTGCATCCCTTCCTCCTCTACACACCGCGCGCGCTTCACTCCTCCACCATCTGTGCACCCTTCCTCCTCTACACACCGCGTGCGCTTCTCTTCACGAACATTCGCTAGCTGTATAATGTAGCGCGCATGCGCCGTCACGCTTCGAGAACATCGGCAGCTGACGCGCGCGCATGCGCCGTTGCGCTTCGAGAACATCGGCAGCTGACGCGCGCGCATGCGCCGTTGCGCTTCTCCCCCTTCTCGAACATTCGACAGCTGACAGTGCATGCGCCGTTGCGCTGTATATATACTCAAGGTCGGTGCTCGCTCGCTCAGTTGCCGCTCGTCGGTTGGTTTGTACGGCGCGTCGACGTCCGAGGTCGCAATGATCGACGTCCCTTCGACCAGCGCCGGCCAAAGTGTTGGCGGAACCGCAACCAAGTAGTCGTCCGAAGACAAGGCAGCGCGGAGAAGAGCTCGCGACGCCGAACGTAAACTTCGGCGTCGAGCGGAAGATTCTCAACTTAGAGAACGTGAAGCCGCTGAGAGACGTCAGCGTCGAGCAGCAGCACCGGATTCGGCCGCTTTGAAACGTAAGCGTCGACAAGAGGACCCGGACTTTCGAAAACGGGAAGCCGAGTGCAAGCGTCGGCGACGAGAGGCCGATCCCGATGCTGCCCGCGAGCGCAAGCGCGCCGAGGTAGCGGCGTGGCGCGCCAAGCAGTATGCCACGCCCAATTAACACCCCGTTAACCAATTATATGCTCCGCATCCTCCTCAGTGTTCCCCCGAGGGAAGCTGCGGGCAATTTTTTTTTGAGACATCCTCCTTCTCACCGATATATCCGGTATGCATGCGCACGGTTACATCGTCGGCATGCACTACGTGTTTCCGGCCTGGTACGTCCACAAGGCGTCTTAATAGCTGGTACATGACCGTCGTAAGGGTGGTGGAAGATATTATTACGGATAAGACGCGACGCCGTATCGACGAGGCTGTAGATGAGATGTACTTAAAACCAGCAGTGATGGCGTGACCGGTTCGCCAGCGATCGAGCGGAGACCATTCTTCGTCCTCTTCGTCAGGCACGCACGCGCATCGTCCCACAAAATGCCAACATGCATGTAGCATAATCCCCGGCGGCAAAAGCACCGTCTCGGCGCATCTAGATCACGCCAGCGGGAAAGTGGTATGGCTTCAAGCGTGACACGTGTACGATATCGGTGGTCTGTGAGGCAGTTGAAGGCGATGGGACAGCAGGGGCAATTTCGTATGTCCCAGGAGTAATTTCACGAGGGACTCGATATGGACCTGTGTAGCGGGAAAGAAGTTTTTCCGACAAGCTGACTTGACAGGTCGGGGACCACAGCAGCACCAATAAACCGGGTAAGAAGTGCACGTCGCGGTGCCGTTGATCGTACAAACGCCGCTGGTTCTCTTGAGAGGCTAGGAAGCGAGTGCGGGCGATTTCGCGTGCGTGGGCAGCCCGAGTGATAGCGTCAAGGGCATATTCGCTGGTCGTTGTCACGGTAGACGAAATGACTGTATCTAGGGGCAATGTACATTCTCGACCATACAGCAGAAAAAAATTGGGAGTAAGCGGCAGTGTCATGGCGAGAAGAATTGTAGGCAAATGTGACGTACGGCAACGCGAGATCTCAGTCGGTATGGTTGGTAGAAATATACTTAGCGAGCATGTTTGCAAGTGTTCGATTTAGATGGTCCGTGAGTCCATTGGTTCGCGGTGGTACGACGTAGTCAGCTTGTGTCTCGTTTGACTAGACTGCAAGATGTCGGTTATCACCTTCGACAAAAAGGTGCGGTCACGGTCTGTAAGCAGCTGCCGTGGGGCTCCGTGTTGCAAAATAACGTCCTTGAGGAGGAAGTAGGTGACATCTGTGGCGCAGCTTGATGGAAGAGCTCGTGTGATGGCATAACGCGTGGCGTAGTCGGTGGCCACGGCTATGCACTTGTTACCCGAGGAAGACAGTGGGAAAGGGCCAAGTAAGTTCAAGCCAACGTGGAAGAACGGTCCTGAAGGAATGTCAAGTGGTTGAAGGCATCTGGCGGGAAGTGTCAATGATGTTTTCGGTGCTGGCATTTCTCACAAGCCGCAACGTATCTTCTGACTGAGCGTGCAAGCCCTGGCCAAGAGAAGCGCCGGCGTATTCGGTCGTAAGTGCGTGACACACCAAGGTGACCAGCAGTCAGAAGCTCATGAAGTTCATGTAGAACTTCCGAGCGAAGGTGTTTCCAATGACAAGCAGCAGGGCCGGTTCATCCAGCTCAAAACTTTGGCGGTATAATGCACAATCGTGGAGCACAAATGAACGATGGGACTTATTGGAAGATGGTGATTCGAGGCGCTCAATGATAGCCCGCAAGAATGCATCATGGTGCTGCTCGTCACCGATGCATGTCATTTGCGAAAGGGAAAAGACGCAAGGCTCGGTGTGGGTGTCACGCATAGTGCTCGACTCAGCAACCGGGTAGCGGGACAGGCAGTCTGCGTCCTGATGTAAACGTCCGGACTTGTACGTCACCGTGTAGGTATACTCTTGCAGTCGCAGAGCTCAGCGCCCAAGCCGGCCAGTAGGATCCTTCAGTGACAAAAGGCAACATAGCGCATGGTGGTCCATTATTACAGAGAAACTCGTGCCATATAAGTATGGGCAAAACTTCATGCCTGCCCAAACAAAAGCAAGACATTCATGCTCTGTTATTGAATAGTTGCGCTCGGCAGCTGTTAGAAGGCGGCAAGCGTAGGTGATGACTCGGTCGTATCCCCGCTGGCGTTGGGCTAGGACGACTCCAATGCCGTGACCACACGCATCAGTTCTGACTTCTGTCGGAGCAGTCGGGTCAAAGTGGGCCAATACAGGTGGAGTCGTGAAAAGGGTTATGAGATGAGAAAAAGTGGCAGCTTGAGTGGCACCGCGCGTAAAAGTCGCGTGTTTCTTCAGAAGGTCGGTGAGTGGTCGAGCGATCGTTGCAAAATGTTTGATGAACCTTCTGAAATAGGAACAAAGTCCCACAAAGCTGCGGACGTCCTTGACAGACTGGGGTACAGGAAAGCTCGTGACGGCAGGAATTTTCTCGGGGTCAGGCTGCACACCTGATGCGTAGACAAGGTGGCCCAACACCGTAATCTGCTGGCGGCCGAAATGACATTTCGACGAATTCAGTTGAAGGCCAGGAGTGCGGAAGATTTCGAGAACCAGTGACAAACGCTAGAGGTGTGTCTCAAATGTAGGCGAATATACGAGGACATCATCCAGGTAACACAGGCATGTTGACCACATGAACCCTAGCAATAGCGAGTCCATCATACGCTCAAACGTGGCTGGGGCGTTGCATAGTCCAAACGGCATCACCTTGAATCGGTATAGGCCATCCGGAGTTGAAAACGCAGTCTTTTCTTGGTATTTCTCGTCCACCGCAATCTTCCAATAGCCAGAACGTAGGTCAATTGAAGAAAAGTATCGCGGGCCGTGGAGACGATTGAGGACGTCATCAATTCGGGGCAAAGGGTAAACGTTCTTTTTCGTGATTCGATTAAGATGGCGGTAATCAAAGCAGAAGCACCACGTGTCATCTTTCTTTTCAACGAGTACAACAGAAGATGCCGGGGGCTCGAGGTGGGTTCAATAGTTTTTTTGGCAAGCATCTTGTTGACTTCTTGAATTACCTTACGCTCCGTGGCAGAAACCCGGTATGTTCAGCGATGAATGGGGGGAGAATCAGCTGTATTAATGCGGTGCTTCAGGAGAAAGTCTGACCGAGTGGACTGCTGTCAATTTCAAATATGTCGCGGTAGAAGCCAGAAGGCTGAATGGGGCGCCAGGCTGCTCAGGTTTCAGTTTCAGTTTGATCATGGGGCGCAAGGCCTCATCGAGTGATGTGGCATTCTGCGGGTGACATGGAATATCGGAGCGTGCGTCTGCCGCAAAAGCAGTGACGTGGGCGTCTATTAAGGGTCGAGTTGGCGACTGAAATTTCGTGTGGCAGTACTTGCTTCGTGAAACCAAAATTGATAATTGGCAGACATGTTCGGTTTGAGGCCATGGTTACGACTGAGTGTGGCACAGTGATGTCGCGCGCCAGGAGAACATCAGGAATAGGCGTGACGACATAATCACCATCAACAACGAGTACTTTTTTGCGGTTGCGACAGAGACGAGCACTCATTATAGACACCTTAGCTCGAGTGTTAACTAAAGCCGTCAAAGAAAGACCGTCCGCACGCACTTCTAGCAAGTTCTTATTATTGGGGAGCGTCGACGGAGGATTTGGATCAATCGCACTTGATGCAGCACTACTTCCAGGAGCTGCATAATCTAGTTTTTCATCCTGGAAGATCCATAGTTAGTCGGCGATGGATAGCGGCGGGGTTGGGGCTATGGAGAACGGCGCCGTTGCGGTGACGGTGAACGAGCGGTAGAGTGGCAGTTAGGGGGCGTCGGAAGCAGAATACTCACGGCGAGGTGAATCCCGATGGGGGTCTGCGTATAGCCGAGGAGAAGAAGAAAATTGGCTGCAACGGTGGGGCGTCCAAGTGCTGCGACAGTAGCGGGAGACATGGCCAACTCGGTGACAGCGGAAGCAGATTGGCTTGTCGTCTGCTGTTCTCCATTACGTCGGATTGCGGGATCGCGGAAGAAAATATGAGTCATGGCGCGAAGCATTTATTGTCATCGGTCTGGAGGTGATTCGGGAGACAGAGCAGGCCACAGGAAAACCGAGGTTTGCAATTTCTTGCCTTATGGCGGCTTGAATAACAGAGACCACACGAGGCGTTTGTGCGGCGCCATGGTCGAGTGGAAGTGAAAAATTGCCCGCAGCTTCCCTCGGGGGAACACTGAGGAGGATGCGGAGCATATAATTGGTTAACGGGGTGTTAAAGTGCGACTTACTTGGGTCGATGGCTAAATTGGTTAACGTGGTTGTAGGAGGGGGTGTTAAATGAGTGAACACGTACACACGTATGCGAAAGCTGGTGCTGGTCGAATGGACGTCGATCATTGTGTTTGTGGATTCGTTGGAATTCATTTCACCGCGACCTTGGACGTCGACGCGCCGTACAAACCAACCGACGAGCGGCAACTGAGCGAGCGAGCGCCGACCTTGAGTATATATACAGCGCGACGGCGCATGCGCTGTCAGCTGTCGAATGTTCGAGAAGGGGGAGAAGCGCAGCGGCGCATGCGCGCGCGTCAGCTGCCGATGTTCTCGAAGCGCGACGGCGCATGCGCGCGCGTCAGCTGCCGATGTTCTCGAAGCGTGACGGCGCATGCGCGCTACATTATACAGCTAGCGAATGTTCGTGAAGAGGAGAAGCGCACGCGGTGTGTAGAGGAGGAAGGGTGCACAGATGGTGGAGGAGTGAAGCGCGCGCGGTGTGTAGAGGAGGAAGGGATGCACAGATGGTGGAAGAAGGAGGAGGAAGCTTGCGGACGGCGCCGCACTACAAGCCTCGAGTATTAGATGCTCCGCATCTAAAAAATGGCGCCGGACTTGACGCCTTAAGCTCCCGTCGAACTATACGTGTCACGTCCTCCTGCATGGGTGATGATTAGTGATGATTAGTGGTGTTTATTGGCGCAACCTGCATGGGTGGTGCGGCACTGAGATCGGTGCAGGTAGATGTAACAGCCGTGTTTGGTAGCCGCGTAAATTGAGGCAGGACACGGCGGCTTCTGGCCCTTTCGAAGTGGCGGCATTTTTTAATAATCACATCCACGGTCGTGACATAAGTGTACACGAGCAAGTTGAAGGTGTCGTCCGCGGTGCCCTTGACTATGTGACCCACCTTGTCCCTCTCTGTCATTTGCTCGTCCACTTTGCGGCACAATGGGAGCACGTCCTCTATGCACGAGACATACGACTCAGTTGAGGACTGCACAAGAGTGGCGAGTTCTTTTCGCGCTTCCATTTGACGACCGGACGGGTCCCCAAAGATGTCGCGTAGTCGCTTCTTGAAGATATCCCAGCTGGGGATTTATTTTTATTTTTTTAATACTGTAAGCCTTTCTGAGGCTCATACAGGGTGGGCGGGCAAATATACACAGTCGCGTACAAACCAGGAAATATCGCACGTAGCAGAAAAGCAGAATCACAAGATGCTGGGCAAAAGAAAACTTGAACGATGAAAGCAATTGCATAAAATCGTGGGCAGGTCACAAAACATCATCGAGGTATCAGCAGGTGGTACAGTGATCATTGTGCTCGGGAGCGCTTACCAACATAAAAAAAAAGTTGCGTTTACTCTTCATAAAACAGGCTTTCTACATTCCGAAAAAGTGCATCTGCAGAGTAATGATTAACGCATTCACGTGGCAGTTTGTTCCACTATTCCACTGGTGATGGGAAGAATGAATATTTAAAAGTGTCACAGCGTGACATGAATAGTCTGATGCACTTATTATGGTTGGTATGAAGGGAGTGATAGTTAGGCAGCTTTGTATAGTTGTCTTTATCTATGTTTAAACCGTTGTGATACAAAAGAAAAAGAAACTTTAAGGAAGAGACACGGCGACGGGCTGCAAGGGTCGGTAAGCACGCCCGCCTGCGCAGCTCAGTGACACTGTCATGCCTCGAATACTTAGAAAAGATAAAGCGAAGGGCCTTGAGTTGTACGATTTCTAATTTGTTGGAAAGATATTGCTACGTTTAGTAATGTAATCACATATGCCGTAACAATATTTTTGGTGGGGGTTCCAAACAATGCGGGCGTACTCGAGGATCGGCCTTATGAGAGATTTATATACTGTCAGTTTTACATTAGAAGGCGCCAATGCAAGTTTTCGATGCAGGAACCCTAGCTGGCGATAGGCTTTTGTGTATGTGCTGCTTATATGTGCATCCCACATCAGTTTACTTGGTCTCATAGACATCGAATCAAACATGTGGGGTGCCGTCCAAGTAAAAGATTACGTTGGGGAGCATCATGGTAGGGTCCCATCGGTGTGTCTGGCTAACACGCACGTACATATGGAGCTAGTAGTCAACTTCAAGCCCAGGTTATGCGGAGAATGTACCGGGATCAGGCGGGTAGGGCATCGTCAGGTATGCATTGGCTGGAGCTACTGATGGAGACGCTGACGGGTTGTTGCCATTGGTAGCCATGGCCGGAGACTGACTGGTGCGGCCACTGCGAAGCTTCGTGGTGAGGACGGGGAACGTTCCACCTCCACCAAGTATGTTAGGGATAAGACGCGACGCCGTATCGACGAGGCTGTGGATGAGATGTACTTAAAACCAGCAGTAATGGTGTGACCGGTTCACCAGCGATCGAGTGGAGACCACCCTTCGTCCTCTTCGTCAGGCACACACGCGCATCGTCCCACAAAATGTCAACATGCATGTAACAATATCAGTAAGCCCTGGGGAATGTCTACGAGGTTGATTTGTACGAATCTGGCGTCTTGGCTAACTCTGACTTGGCAGCTTCGCCCTTCCAGGAGACCCTTTATAAAGTTGTACATATTTCCTATATTCCCAAGGGCACCTGCGTTCGTCATGATGATATGGTGTGGTACGCCACCAAATGCGTTGCGTATGCCCACTCCTCCAACAGTCCCTTGGTGTCCCAAGTTAGGCTCGAAGACATCCTTTAAGCGAAGGGGTACATCTTGAGTCGATGGGCCAGAGCGGAATCTCCACATTGTACGAGTAAGACGGTCGCGATCGTCAAAGTAGCAAATCGAGCGTGCCCTCCATTACAAACACTCACGTATGATTAAAACAGATCGGATGGTGGTTGGATAAGCTATGTGATGGTTTACCAAGCTTCTAAATGGGTCTGACTACCGAAAGCTTCCATACGGAGGGCTCTATTCCAGCATCCCAGACTCAACTAAACTCTTCAAGCAGAGCGTGTTAGTACTGATGGGAAATATTGTGTAAATGAGCAACGGACTCCATCGACTCCTGCAGCACTGCTTGCGTGAACATGCTGCAGAGCGTGCTCTAGCTCGAGCATAGTGAAATGGCTAATAAATGGCTCAGTTCTTCAGGGCCTGCGTCCTTCTGGTACGTATTTTCTGTGGAGAGGGATGTCTGTAGGAAATTAGTAAAGGGGCTTGTTCAGCGATCTCCTGCGTGCTCAGGCCTTCCTGTTGGGCCACATGAGCAACTTCGTTGTAGGTCTGACGTTGGCCGAGAAGGGAGCCCAGGATGGTCCAAACCTTTGACGTGTTGTCAGCCCCTTCCACCACGAAACTGGTGTAACTCACTCAGACTCACTCATAAAATACATTTTAAGCTTTTTACTCTCTCAGACTCACGAAACTTTTCCTGAGCTGGCCTCACTCGGATTCACACTCACGACAATTCTCTTCAACCAGACTCTCTCGGACTCAAAGTCACAAAAACATTACTCACCGAGACTCACTCAGACTCAAACTCATGACTCGATGTGAATCTAAGTGACTCGGCTCACGAGTGCGTTATCCTAGAATTAGCTTATTCGAAAATGTCATCAGTGCTCTAAACCAATATCTCATGTAATCAGTGCGCTTCTTTGCCCCGTTTGACGTGGTATTTTCAAAAATGAGGTTCGGGTGCTTGCAAATTAGTAAAGTATCTTTAATAGATGAGAGCAAAAGATACAATGATGAAAAACTTCCCATGAAAACTTGGTGGGCGGGAGGTCAGGGCATCCCCCCTCCTACATCATTTGCGCCTCTGATAGAAAAATATTGAAATGTTGCATGAATGACACTGCTTTGGAACACCTGTGAGTAGAGGTTAGTATAAACGGGAATCCGGGTAAGGCTGACAGTAATGCTGAAGATAACTAGATAGGACCTTCAGTCGGCAAAATACAGTGTAACTCACTCAGGCTCACTCAAGAAATATATATTGCAGTTTTGAATCACGCGGACCCACAGTCGACAATTTCTTTCTCAGCTGAACTCACTCAGACCCACGAAAGTTTTCTTCAAGTGAACTCACTCGAGCTCAGATTCACAAAAGTATTACTCACACAGACTAACTCAGAATCAGACTCATGGCTCAATCTAAGACTGAGTGAGTCTGAGTGAGCCGACTCATGAGTGAGTTCACCGAGGAGTGGTCTGCCCATTGGTGGATTCACGAATTTCCGTCCAGCGATATGAAGCTAGCGTGATCGTATATTCTTCGATGGAATGCTGTACTATGCGAAACGTGCATAGTAGTAAGCAGCGGGTTCAGACTGCTTGTACTGCGCGAGAATCCGTATCCTTCTATCCCACAAGGTGAGAAGACGCCTATCAGGCTTTCGATCGCCCCGCCGTGGTGGTCTAGTGGCTAAGGTACTCGGCTGCTGACCCGCATGTCACGGGTTCAAATCCCGGCTGCGGCGGCTGCATTTCCGATGGAGGCGGAAATGTTGTAGGCCCGTGTGCTCAGATTTGGGTGCACGTTAAATAACCCCAGGTGGTCAAAATTTCCGGAGCCCTCCACTACGGCGTCTCTCATAATCATATGGTGGTTTTGGGACGTTAAACCCCACATATCAAATCATCTATCAAACTTTCGATGGCCAAAAAAAAACCCATGGGTTCTAGTTGGCTAGGCGCTTCGCTGCGCATAGCTGTGATAATCTAAGGTCAACGTGTTTGGCTGGCCGCTGTTGATATCACAAATGGTGTTATTTGCCCCAAGGTGTCATGTGGGCCAAACATGTACTGGCGCGTGACCACCATCGTATTGGCGCCGCCTATTCAAAAGTGTATGAGTATGGGGAAATGTTTGCTTCGTATACAAATCATTCATCACCTCCCACTGAAATAGCTGTTGACGGGTGTTCCATGTATTGTCTGGTGATGTAGCTCATTCTCTAGTGGTTCATTCAAGCCTTGTGATGGTTTGGGACGTTTAGTGGCGAGAGAAAAGATGTGAGACGACGCCGAAGGCGGCCGACGGGTCGTGCTCATCTCGCCACTGTATTCAAGATCTCAAGTGGAGCCGCAGCGGCTGCCAGTGTCTGGCACACTGGGCGAGTGAACTCTTTCTGTTCTAGCGCAGCTCGAGCTATGTATGAGCTGCGAGAGAGGCATAGTGCGGTGGCCATGAAATGTAGATGATATTTAATGTCGATTATGACGACGCTACAAGATGTATTTAGCGGTGTCAGCCTTTACTGCGAGGCATAAATGATGCTTCTTAACGAGAGGGCGGCATCTTTGTCCACAGGCGAAATGCTGTGAGTTAAGTCTCCGCAGGACAGTATGGCATCTGGCGAATAAATCTTTCGAAGTGCGAGATGAAGCTGAAATCAAGCAGCGCCATTTTGGTTTCATTCCTTAGGAACCACGCAAACGCAGAAGAGAAGAATTTATAGTGCGATGAAACTTCCAGCCTGAAACCGATAACACTAGGAACAGTGCTTTACCGTGCTTTCGTATATAAATGCACTTGCGAAGTTCCCCACCGCTCGTACAACGCTGCCTTCGTGGATGAAGCTAGTTGTCCAGACGGAGTGTAGCCGTCGTAGCCCATTATATTCAGCCCATAGCTCTTGACCCATTGAAGTAAAATGACCAATGAACTGGTGTCATTTGTCTTCCTGGAGAGCCAAGTGGTCATTTCAACCCTCTTTCTATGAAGCGAATGGCAATGCCACTGCAAGACAGTTGTCCATGGCGATGATATTGAAAAGCTGTGCATGTATTGCTTTTTCCTCTATATAATAAACTTTTTTTTTCATGCAAAGCTTTATTGCACGATAAGCGATGAAGTTTCCTGCTGTCGTGTGCTGACGTACCGGGGCTGGGATGATGATGAAGTCTCCGGAGGCGCGAGCAGTGCGAGCGTTAACACTTCGAAATAAATATGTAGTTTTTTTCAACTCAACGTAGCAGCCTATATATTCCTCTGCTGCCCTCCTCTATGATGGTTACCGTTGTTGGCCGAGTGAATCCTTCTCGGTGCTCGAGCGTCATCTTTAATAAACTTGCTGCTACAAGAACTGTTTTTTCAGCGTTTGCCACCCAAGTTAAAAACAGTTTTGACAACAGGGTAAATGATGACTCTTTTCTGTTTGGCCACTCTCGCCAGCATGGTATACGAAATAGCGCCTTTTCAGATACTGATAGGTGATACAAGTTCCGAGAGTCGCCCATATACCACGCTTTGCAGCGACGTGGTCTACCAGTCGGTCGTCAACTCCAAATACTTCCTCGTCAAGGCAAGACGTCATCACTGACTTTCGCGCTGACGTACAGCGGCTCACACATCTCATAGTGAACAGCCTCACCACAACGGCTGACGGCGATTCCATGAGACATTTTAGACCTGGACAAAGCTACAACTGATATCGACCTACATATCCAATGCATTTTCAACATCCGCCTGCAAAATCTTGTTCGTAGTTTCGGCCAGCCTGCTGGTACCACCGATATTGCGGACAATCTGGGCAGCGTTGCACACTACCACGTAACTGTACGGGAAACGGCATCGGGAACAACTAACGGCGACGAGTGACTGCCGCCGGTCTCCAAGTCACCCGTTTTTTGTTCAAGACTCCATCTGCGGACTTCAGTTTCTGGTCGACACAAGAACAGTTGGAGCGTACTACGCACTCGTAGCATAGACAGAAAGTCAAAGCAAATCCATGCAGTGAATGATGATGAGTGGGGCGAAGCGTCTGTCTCTCTGTCTGTCTGTCTGTCTGTCTGTCTGTCCGTCCGTTCATTCGTTCGTTCGTGCATTCATTCGTCCATGCACTGCTGTCATACTACAGAATGAATCGGATTGGAGCCAGCGCCTCTACACTGTCTAGTGAATGATCCGTGCACTAGGGATGCGAGCGCCACAGCGCCATTGCCATCTAGTGCGTGCTTCGAGTACTAGCACTGGCTACCACAACTACGACGACGCCGCACTAGCCGACACCCTTGAGAGCTTCACCCCTAAAACTGTGGGCCAGTCATGCCATTACAAGCTATGAACAGCAGCAAAAGCGTTCGCCCCGTATCTGCAAATTTGACATCAACTGTCGTCGAAAGACGATAGTCTTCCGTCTGAAGAAATTGAATTAAAATATAAATTGATGTATTATGTGCGAAAACCCATGAATTAGATTCTGGAGGCACCGCATGAGACAAAGGCGCCATCTGGCAGTAATCTCGAACAATTAAAGTATCGCCTCAAATATAGCAAGTACGCGGCGTCCGTGCGAGGTTTCGGAAGCCGTATGTTCTAGATTTGAAGATGCAGCAGCACCGTATCTTTATAGCAAAGTGCAAGAAAAACACGCCTTTTCGTGCATAGCGTCGCATTGCCAGCGCAGCCTAAAAAACGCTGCAGTCCTTGGTTATGTATGCTTTTTCCAGTATAAAAAGACAACAAGGAAAACTCAAGTTCTGAAGTATGCCCCAGATATGCGCGATATTTGCTTTTTAATCAGCAATCACACAAGTACAAATGCAGAAATTATATTAATATTGGTGAGCGCTGTGATTGTGGTTCCAGTTCAGCCGTTTTGGTTGACAGACAAGTAGACTTACAGACAGACAAACATTTTAGCACTGAAGTATCCCAAGACTATCGCCTTTATTAAACGTATGCTGTCGAAGTCCGTTATGCTGATTGAGCATGAAGGAATATTCAGGTGGATCATTGTAGTCGCTTCTCTCAGTTATAAAATAAACAGTGCCGAATTTTTGTGGACTATGGCCTCCTGGTATGCATGGCAAAGAAGTAGATTCTGACTCCACTACTGGGTCAAAAGTGTCTGACGTGGCTTTCTCCATCGAGCCATACGCGTTTAAAACACACCACGTTTTTCCAGAGCCCTAAGCCGCATGAACTGAGTTTCCCTCCCTTACCATTGCACCTGCCTGGACTAAACCTCTAAGCCATATAATCGAACTTCCCATCATTATTAGTAGCCCACCATGCCATGCGTCATCTCGTCGCCTGGCACTAGAGAAATTAACCATAGCCAAAAAGAGTTAGAACATATGCAGAAAATCAATTGTTCGTCTTTCATGTAGTGTATGGTCGTCACATATACAAATCCTACTCAATAACAGCAGTGATTGGCGTCCATGTGGAGATTGTCGTGGTTTGAACGCAGCGACGATTCCTGATAAGCACCCCCTGCCACACACTCATATTTTACGGCAAGTATTCGTGTAGCCAAAATATTTGCGAAAATTCCTCTGCCAAAGACACATTGACAGATCTTCATAAGGCTGGAAGATATTAAGAAATAAAGATCACAACTCTCTTTCGATTGTTTGGATTTCACGAATGCCATTCGGCCTGACAATGCTGCGCAAACATTCAAACGAGTGATTTACATAGTCGTCTGTGGGCTACCATATGTCTGTGCTTATATTGATGGCGTTCTGGTAGCCAGCTTGTCAAAAAGAATTCATTACAAACACCTCCGTCTGTTTTTATCCGACTTCAGGAGCATTGTCTTGTGATTAATTTGGATAAGTGCCACTTTGATATGATGTCAGTGAAGTTTTTGCACATACTGTAAACAGCGAGAGCATCAGTTTCAGTTTCAGTTTCGGTTTATTATTCATTTCAAAAAAAGTAGTACAGTAATATTATTATACAGACGGGGGTCCCAAAGTTAGAAACTGTAACGGGACCCCCGACGAGGGTCCCGAAGTTAAAAACTGTAACGGGACCCTCGATGCATTATAACAATCAATAAATCAGATCAAGTTAACAAGCAACGAGTGAATGGAAATCAATTATACAATATAGAGTGATAAGTAATTATTATAGGCTAAGTGACACATCAGGCAACAAAAAGCAAGGCAAATAAGGAAAGAAAAAAGAAACAACGAAAAAAAAACATCTCGTTCAGTGGCGGACATTGTCGATCGAAATGCAATGATCTAAATGGCATAACTAAAAACGCAAAGCCCCCAAAATGCACATATACAGGCAGCTATTAATTTAACAGAAAACTTTTAAGCGACTTTTTCAATGATGACAATGTGGGCATCGTTTTAACAGAAAGAGGCATGTTATTCCAAAAAGTAATGGCCGCATAGGCAGTGGTCATTTTTCTATAATTGGTGCGCGACGCGGGTAGCAAAAAGTTAAGGTTCATTGCAAATCTGGTTACATTGTTGTTTTGTAAGAAAACTGAATCAATGAACTCAAACGGTAACAGTGCATTGCGCAATTGAAACAGAAGAACGGCTATGCTATAAAAAAATAACTTACGAACAGGTAGGATTTTGTTGTCTTAGAGTAGATGGCCTGCACTGGAGTATCGTGAGCTATTAGTGATAATGCGGATCGCCTGATTTTGTATGTTCTGAATGGGTGATAGATGACAGTCATACGTGTTTCCCCAAGCAGCGATACCATACATGATATGGGAATGAATGAACGCGAAATACAGAGACATAAGTACGTTTATATCAAAAACTTCACGAGCTTTTATTATAGCCCGAATTCCGAATGCAGTTTTCTTTCTGAGGTGATCAGTGTGGAGATTAAACTTTAAATGGCAGTCAAGATGTACACCAAGAAAAATTACAGTATCACAGGTGGGTATAGAGTGAGGACCTAGGGTTAAGGGTTGATGAAAAGGCAATGGCCTTTGAGCGGACCTAAATATCATAAACTTGGTTTTGGCTGGGTTAATAATAAGTTGGTTCTCGTAGCACCATTTACTAATATCTAGAAGTGTGTTATTCAAGTGTAAAGTAAGAGCAGTTAGAGAGTCCTCAGCTGCAGTTATAGTCGTGTCGTCGGCGTATAACACGCAGTGAGTTGATTTAATTGCATCGACAAGATCATTAATATAAATAATAAATAATAAAGGGCCCAAAATAGACCCCTGGGGCACGCCTTGATTGATTAGCTTAGTTTCAGAAGAAGCGCCTGATACGTACACCGAGCATTCTCTATTGTGCAGATAATTTTTCAGGAAGGTTAATGGAGCTCCAGTTACCCCATAGGCCTCCAATTTGTTAAACAGGGTGGCATGATCAATGGTGTCAAAGGCCTTGGTGAAATCTAGGAAGACAGATCCAACAAATCTACCAGAGTCAATCAATTTTTTTAAGTAATCTAATAATGAAACTAGTGCTAAGCTTGTCGAACTGCCTGAACGAAAGCCAAATTGACACGGATGAAGTATATTAAATTTGCTTAGGTAATTACTTAAACGATCAACGAACAGTTTTTCAATAACTTTGCTGAGGGAAGAAAGAATTGATATGGGCCGATAATCAAGCGCTACCTTTCAAGGTTCGGGCCTTTGTGAATTGCCCTCAACTAAAACTCAATCTCACAACTCTGGCGTTTACTCAGTATAGTGAATTTTCACTGGTGCTGCATATCTTCTTGTGCCACAACGCTGGGACTGATGAATACCTGCCGGTTCACCCGAAATCAACCTCGTCAACGCCAGGCTGGACAGATTTTGTAGAACTAGCTTTGTCTGGGATGAAGGGCATGCTGGCTGGAGTAACATTCTTAACTTATCCAAAGCAGCATGGCTTCACCAGTCTTCTGATAAATGATTCTGGTGTGGCAGCTGAACGAGTTCTCTAGTACTTCATAACAGCTGTTGTGAACCCCGTGAAGGTTTCTCGAAAGAGCTGTCGGGACTCCAGACTTGCCACAGTGTTTTTGGCTTCAAACTTCTTCCATGTTACCACGCCCTTAAGCCCTTTCGCTATTTTCACGAACTTAATTTCTCCTTGCCCACGGACCACTAGCCACTAGCTTGTGCGCTGAACTCTGCACGAACACATCACCCTCTGAGAGAGACTAAGCATTTTGATTACCTTGTAGAGTTTTCAACGCGGGCTGAGCACGTCAAGGACGTGTTGAATATTCTGGCCGATGCACTCAGCCGAGTCGAAAAAATAATACACGTGCAGGTAGCCGACCTACAGTTTGCATCAGTACAGTTGGATGATGAAGATCATCAGAGCATACGTATTGTTCGAAAAACGTTTCTCCACCAGGCACTGCCCCAGCACTAGCGGACGACATGTAAACCGGCTCGCCAAGACCTTCCGCACCGTTCGCTTTAAGGCTGAAAATATTTGAGCAATTTCATACACTTTTCTCATCTTGGCTAGGGAGCAATTCAGAAATTCCTGATTCAACGTTATGTGTGGCCTGTAATGAGCCCTAATCTCAGAATTAGGGCTCACAGATCGGTGCTTTGTCAGCGATGCAAACTACGATATACCAGAAGTCAATTTTCCAGCGACCGTTTTCACTAGGTACAGACAGATATTTTCGGACCTCTTCCTTCTTCTGAAGGATATTTTTACCCTTCTGCAGTTGTCGACAGGTTGAGTAGGTGGCGAGAAGCCGTACTAGTCAGCGATATTACAGCCGAAGCCATCACTAACGATTTCGTTAGCATCCGGGTTTCACAAATGAGAGTTTCTGAACAAGTGGTTACCGACCATAGCAGAAAATCTGAATCTGCATTATTTCACCACTTCTGACGGCTTTTAGGAACGCACTATCTCCGCATAAGAGTACATCACGCTGAAAAAAATCACCTGGTAGAGCCCTTTCACAGGCAAGTGAAAGCAGTGCTGATGGCTCATGGTGACACTGGCCCCTAGATTGACTCTGCTTCCATAGCGTCTTGGTATATGAAGTACGTTTGAAAAAGATTTGCGATACGCTTTGGTGTAGTTAGTTTACGGCCATTCACTACAACTGCCTGCTGAGTTCTTCTGTCATCAGCCTGCTCAAAAACACAAGCTGGATCTCTATGCTTGCACGATGTTTTCACGGCGTTTCGGCTAGTGGCGCCAAGGCATAAGTTGACACCAAAGCCGTTTCTGTTGAAGGACTTACACACCGCCACTCACGTTTTTCTTCGAACAGATGCAGTTTGCAAATGACTGCAACCACCGTACAGTAGACCACATTAGGTGACGGAGCAGCAAGGCAAGCATTTTACTATGCATTGGGGCGACCGAGAAGAAAAAGTGTCAACCGACCCACTGAACCCCGCTTGAGCCCAGACCTCCACGAATGATACCATCTTTCCAGTTTCTACACCCCAACTTTCAACCTTCACGAAGCCATTTGCAACAAAAACAAAGCATGCACACTGGTCTGACCAGCACTCCGTCTATACGGCGGTGGTGAGCCGATGTGAGGGGCCTGTCACATGCTGACGTGCTGTGGCTGCGGCGACAATGAGGTCAGCGGAAGCACGAGCAGTGTGAGCATTTGGATTGCGAAATAAATCAGTAAAAATAAATCAGTAACTTGTAGAAGCTCCCTTGGCAGGTAACGCAACAGTCAAGGCAATCTGGCCATATGGGCTGCAATCCCAGAGGCTTCTTTACACTTGGCGAGATGGATAAAAGAATCTTTTTGAAGAAAGCGGCTGCCGACAGGCAGCCGCACCAAGTGGGGGGAACGGCTACTTCTTGTATCTGTGCAAGAAGTGCACGTGGGGTGCGTGTGGACCCCCCTGTCACGGAGGTTGCCTATAAATGTCAAGTATGCTCCCGCACGTTCGGATCGCCGAGAGGCCTAAGTGTCCACCAAACCAGGGCTCGCTACAAGCCAACAACAACCACTGTCACGAAAGTCACTAAGCCAGACACCGAGAAGGCTCAGGCTGCCAAGGACGATAAAGCACGAGAAGGAGAAGCAGGGGCTACAAGAGATAGAGCTGAGAGCATCAAAACCTGTACCAGGAAATGTACCAGCGGAAAAGCTGTCAAAACCAACAACTGAAATGACCAGTGAAAGTCAACTCTCCGCCAAAGTTCCCTATCAAGAACAATGCAAGGGCAGAAGGAAAGCCAATTCTGATCACACAGCACTCGAAGTGTTGGACGCGGCGGTGGCGCACACACCGACCGGCCACACTCTGCGGGCGTCAGTATGTGTGGATAGAGAGGCTATTCCGGCCCGCCGGATCCCACTGTGATGATTTCAGCGGTTGTCTGCGAACCACCCGGAGGTGTCAGCGGTGGGGAAATCTGGCGTACTATGGTTGCAAGGCCGGAGAACGGACGTGACACACCGCCTGGCGGATTGGCCGGCACAAAGGGCCCAAGGCGCATAGCTCCTAGTAGCAGCGGTAACTTGATGGCCTCTACCCCCCTGAGACCGTCAATTGCGGAGAGTGAGCCCGAACCTCATTTGGTCACGGCATCAATAACAGAGGTGACGCACACACCTTTGAGCCTTCATTTGGGGGACACAGCTGATCGGGACAAAACGGCTCCCTCTGCTTGTTCAGTACCTGCTGTGCGGACTGCGGTGGTCGTGCACAGACCGACTGACGGCAACAGCCAAGGGTCAATCTGGAGGAGTTGAGGGGTAAGGCTAAGAGGTCAACGGCGTCTACCGTCTGGCCTGTTGTCTGACACATGTGACAGCGAGAAAGACCCTGCGTTCTGCAGAGGTTCTTCCTCTTTTTCTCCCCCGAGTGGTGTACTAAGAAATAGAACAGCTGCATCTGCCACCCCAATCCAGTCTTTGGAAAGAAGCAGCATTGATGATGACAGTGGTCCGAAATGTCCTGAATGTGGCCGGCTGATTGGAACCGAAATTGGCCTGAGTCAACACAGACGACACGCTCATATAGAGGCCTACAACGCCGACATTGACGTCAAGAGGTCTAAGCCACGATAGACAAAAGAAGAAGAATACCCTATGGCGATATATAAGGTGCAGCTGCTACGTGATAAAGTTTACAATATCAACCAAATGATGGCCAAAAATTTCCTTTCTAGAACATTTGACGGTATCAAGTCTCATAGAAGAATGGCCCGATACCAGACCCTGGTTGAAGAACTATTGGCAAGGAGTGATGCCACGAGAAGGCATGGCAATGAAAAAGAAGAAGAAGAATCACTGTTTGAAGACAGTCAGGCAGCCCTAGAGGATGTTGAGTTCATTGATACGAGAGCTGCCACTGCAGAACAACTCCTCACACTTGTTTCAAGGCCACCTTCCCGGTCTTTTCAAGCTTACACACTGTGGGAAATCACCGAGCGTTTCCTGGATGGAAAGCACGTCGGGTTTGCCCTGGGATCCTACCTCGTCGAGGTTTTCACTGATGTGAGAAGGGCCCCTAGTAAGCCAAAAGTAAGCCACATCCTGAGAGTCGTCGGAAACAAAAACGACGAGCATATGCAATACGCCAGGACCTATTGAAACACAATCAGGAGTATCCTGGACGAAACGGGGAAGTCACAAGTCGAGGACCCTGCTGCCTTTTTAGAAGAGTGGCGTGAGGTATTGGAAACACCCCCCGAGACGGCTTGCTAACAGTGAATCGAAGCGGAAGTGGGACTATTGATTCCAGATTCCTCATAACGGCACAAGACATAAAGTCGGCCATGCCACTACGCAACACAGCCTCAGGAACGGATGGCTTTTCCTCTAAACAGTTGAACTCCTGCACAATGGTACTTTTGAGAGTTCTCTGTAATCTTCTCCTCATACAAAAGCATCTGCCACAACTACCCTTTAACGCACGAACGGTTTTCATTCCGAAAGTCCCAGGAGCTCCAACAGCTGCATTACATAGACCAATTACGCTGTCCCACGTTCTTACGCGGCTTCTACACAAGGTCTTTGTACAACGTCTTATGGCCAGCGTCAAGCTTGACTTCCGTCAAAGAGCTTGCATTCCGGTTGTTGGCTGTGCTGAGAACGTGTTCCTTCTGCAGACTGTGATCGACGAAGCCAAGCATAATTCGAGACCCTTGGCAATGGCATCAGTAGATGTGGCGAAAGTGTTCGATCGAGTAGCCCACCCGGCGATCATTCAAGGCTTGAAAAGGAAGGGCATTGCTGAGGACTTCTGCCTGTAAATCGCCGACTTCTACTCGAGAGCCACCACTGTGCTTACGTATGAAGACCACACCAAGGTGGCTCACCCAGCTCGAGGTGTCCGGCAGGAAGCCCCCTGTCACCCCTTTTATGCAATTTGGTCCTGGATGAGTTTTTCGAAGATTAGTCTGCCCACATTGCCTTTGAAAGTGAGGGACTGTCTGTTAATGCGATGGCTTTTGCAGATGACGTTACACTGACCGCCAGCACCAGAGCTGGGCTTAAATGTCAACTGAACAAACTGAACAGTTACCTGAGGTAACGTGGTCTGCAAGCCAATGCAGACAAGTCCAGAACTCTGACAATACTGTCTAGTGAACGTGACAAGAAGGCCAAAGTTGACACCGAGCACATATATACGATCGTAAACAACCCTATTGCTGTCACCTCCCATACTTCGGTATGAAAGTACCTGGGGATTCGCTTTGATGGTACGCAAGCAACCAATGACACTGTACGAGGAGATCTGAAAGAACTGTTGTTACGGTTATTTAAGGCTCCTCTGAAACCGCAGCAAAGAATGGTTGCTTTGCGAATCTACTTGATACCAAGGCTAATCCATCGGTTGGTCTTGGGGCCGGTCTCCCCAAACCTATTTTAGAACCTGTATAAGGTGATCAGGATGACCGTGCGTAAGTGGTTGAACCTTCCGCAAGATATCACACTCGAGTGCTTCTATGCCCCTGTTTTGGAGAGCGGACTTGGCGTCATGAGTCTGAGGACAGTTGTTCCGGCCTTGAGGTTGCGTCGTTTGAATTTGTTGATACTTAAGCAGCCACTACCAATGCGAGGTGGCTGCTAGTATAGACTTCATCAGACACGCGATTAGACAAGCGGAGGGCTTGGCGGTGTTTAGTGGTGATATCATCGACAGCTCTGCAACGTCGTGCAGGTTTTGAACACGGATTCTTCACTGGAGCTACGACCACAGACCACTCACTCGATGTGCGGAGGTGAAGGGGCCGACGGCGCGGATCGGAAAGGCACTACGTTTCTTAAAGGGAAAGAGTATGTCCACCTCCTCAAGTTCCACATCGCCGCATTCCCCAACCTCACCCGCCTGAAGTGAGGACAAGACGTTTCCAAAAAGTGTCGGGCCGGGTGTGACACCGATGAGTCGCTCGGACACGTACTGCAAATGTGCAACCGTACCCACCCCCAAAGCACCGCAAGACACGACTGCATCCTTCGATACTTAGCCAGAACGCCGAGAGAAAAGGAATGGCATGTCAGAGAAGAGCTGCATTACCGGACCTCTCAAGGAACAAAGATTCCTGACCTTGTGTTGTCCAGGAATGGTCACTGCATGGTCCTAGATGTCCAGGTGGTGGGTACGAGGATAGACCTGTCAGAGGCACATGAAGCGAGGAGAAGAAAGTACTTAATCCCCGACATGCTTATGCACATTACATCGGCGACGGGGGCAAGGTCCGATCCAATGGTTTCATCCATTATCATGACGTACCGGGGCACTTGGGCGACAGAGTCTGCCAGGATCCTGCTCGATCTGGGTTTGGACGGGTAGATATTAAAGTGGCAACTATGAGGTGTCTTCAGGGGGCCTGCGGGCATTTAAGGTGCACCAACGGTCAACGTCCGTACGCAACCGACGGGACCGACATGGGTTCGGGTAGCCATTTTCCAACGCTGCAAATGCAGCAACTGGCAGCTAAGTACAGCTGCCAAAACGGGTCGCTCTGCCCACCCACAGAGTAACAAGTTTTCGCGTTGTTTTGGAGGGCACCACTATTGGCGTCATGCGGGAGTTCCGCTTGGCGTGAGTTTTCGTTTGGCGTTGTGTTGTCACTCAAAATATGTGGAAAAATATAATGGCAGCATTCTTCTTCCTATGCCTTTTTCGGCACGATGCTATCAAAGGAGTACACATCTTAGGCACTTCTGCGATTGTCCTCGTAGTTGTGCCAAGAAAGAGCATGCCAGACAGCATGATGCGCTTCATTGTGGTTTGGGCTCATTTTCAATGGCCCGTTTATTGAGCTGTTCAATTCTTCATTGAATCAGCTTCTCTAATTAAGTCACCGCTTGAGTTGTTTAAGTGTTGTTTGGAAGGGAGGACGTGAATAGTCACTGGTAAGTGGAAGCCCTGTTGACTGAGCTACGTCTCTTCTAGAATGCTTTCTCTCCAGACGAGGCAGGCCGCGGTGCACAGGAAGCCAGTGTTGAGATTTAGAGACGTGGTTAACTATTAGTTAATCCAGTTAGCGGCTCATTCGCTTGTTCAGCTACATCCGCGACGGTGGTGGTCCCACTGTCGTTCAACTAAGCAGCTGGGGTTGCTTGGGGCTCTGTGTAAAAACACTGGTGTGTTCGTCTGAGCGTGGGTCTCGGCGAAAGTTGTGCCGCGGAAGAGCGGCGCTGATGCTCCTGTGTGTTCTCGTTTTTGCGTATCCTTTTGACAGCCAGCTTGCATTTTTGTTTAGTGTTCTTGCTTACTTGTCATCTTTTTGGACAGTTTGCGGCTGTGGCCAGGTGAGGAACACCACAGCCGCGGAACTTCTGTGCTTGGACGCTGCCTGTTCTCTTTGCGTTACCGGAGACTGTATATCGAGCATCTCGCTGTAAAAATATTGCAGCATTGGTCCTTGTGAGGTGCCATCTTGTGGCATATGTGACAAACTGCCACTGGAGCATGATACGAAAAAACACGGACCGTAAATGGTCGCAATCGATTGATATGCGGAGTTTATGATAGTGATATGTGGGGTTTATGATAGTGATATGTGTATATATGTCCCAAAACCGCCGTATGATTATGATAGACGTCGTTGTCAAGGGCTCCGGAAAGTTTGACCACCTGGAGTTATTTAACGTGCACCCGAATCTGAGCAGACGGGCCTACAGCATTTCCGCCTCCATCGGAAATGCAGCCGCCACAGCCGGGATTCCACCCCGCAACCTGTGGGGCAGCAGCTAAGTACCTTAGCCACTAGAACACCGTGGTGGGACTAATTGAGCACAAGCAGACCTGCTAGGATAAGCTGTTACATTTAAATGTGACTATGGGAGGGCATATGCAACCTAGTGGACATGCCTGCATGTTTTTGTACTTGCGGCAGTGGAATCAAATGTCTCTCCAGCGTTTCGAATTGTCTCTCTGATTCGATTGCAATGAACGGTTTTGTGTGGCTGATAGGGTACTTACTTTGCACCGGCAAGCAGAGGCGCTATCACAAGAAGGGCGTTGCATACCTCCGGTTAAGTAGCGTCGACTGCGAGCATCGCTATGGACCATCGGCAAACCCTGAACTCCTGCAATTGGCCTTCTTCAGACAGGTTGTAACAAGCCGGAATGCGGCGTCTTATTACTATATCCAGTCGTATGAACTGCTCATTCATGATGCTGCAAGGCCGAAGGTTAACGGTGTGCTGAGAAATGCGCGGGCCACCTGAGCTCGGCGTAATCGCTTTCACTGCACGGTTATGCTGTTTTCGGCGACATTCAACCATCTTCTTCGTTTAGGTAACAATCGGAAGCAGGGAGTCCGTAGAACGTGTTTCTTGCGTTGGAGTGATGCCTGAACAGGCTAATGTGCTGTCGCTTGAACGTTTGCAAGAGCGAGCTTCCATTGAGTGGGCTAGAAATTACGCGAGCTTCATGAGAAGGATTGTCATGCTTTCATTCAATGTTATGCTTTTTCAACATTCTTGAAGGCATGGTAACGGCAGCCGAGTCCTTCGTGAAAGTCGGTGGTATCATCGAGGCAGTCAGGTTGTCTGAAGCACCCTCATGTAGGGATACGACGGTTGGGAGCATGGAGGCCACCGAAAAGGGGATGAAAGCGCCATACCTCGAGAGGTGTTCCTAGCAGCAATGGCCGCCGGCAGCAAGCCGCACTAGGGTGCCGCCTATCAGCTCAAAAACAGCGTGCCCGATGTCAGTCGTGGCAGTCGGTAGATAACGAGTCAACAAGCAGCTAGCACAGCAACAGCTGCAGCGATGACCTCACAGCTAAGAGCCAGCCGAGTGGCCTATATCTTTGGAGCGTGCTTTAAACAACTCTGCCTGCATGGAACGCTGGCGAGCGAAAAACGTACCACGTACGATCAACTGTTTTCACTGCTTGTTTTTTGTGTATGTGTTTGTGAATGCGCAAGCGGTGGTAGCAGACTGTAGCCGACCAGTAAAAAATCTTCCAAGCCTCTGCGCTTACTGTGGAGAATGTACGCGCCCTGGTAAGGAAAGAGGCAAGGATGAGATAACACTTGTAGGAAGGCATGAAAAGGCTGCCCTGCAAAGTTTAGGTCGAAAAACTGGACTGGCACAGGGAGAGCGCATCTAACTACTCAAGTTTATTGAAATAAATAGCAAAAAAAGTTGGAACAACATACAAGGGGGTGGGCACTGCAAGCAAACCACGCATGATCCTATCGGGGTGCTGTCTATGCCGTAATACACGTGCTTTTATCAAACCTTTTTTTTTTCATTTTATTTGCCTCTGTAAACATGCCACTTGTCTATCCAAGAGCGATATCGAAGGCGTGCGAACGCATGCGCGAAACTTTCTAAACATCATATAGTAAGCTGCAATTATTGTTCTTCTAATTTTATCTTTGCTGGATATATCTTTTGCTAGATTTTATCTGTACAGAAACAAGCTGCGCTGTTTCAACTAACCCCCACACAAGCTTTCCTGAATGCAGGAAAGGTTGCGAAGACAAGGAGGAAACCACTTCCTAGTTTTTGAACGCAGGGTGGTGAAGGACTTCTTACGTATGGATAATTTTAAGTCTAGACTTTCGTGTGCTGTCATTCCTTGGCAAGGCCCAGGCCAAACTACGTTGACGATATCTACCTACAACGAATTGAGCGCGCGCTCGTATCACAAAGAAGTATTTTTCCTTGTATCTTTGTAGCACCTTGTGGACGATAATAGGTGCGGCGCACTACATGTACCTGGGCTGACGTATGATGTTGTCGCTTGGCATGGCGCCGGCAAGACCTCGTATGAAAAAAAAAGAGGAAGAAAGGCAGAAATACAAAGCCGAAATGAAACAAAAAACAGTACAAATAAAAATAAAGATGAATGCAAATGAGAAGAGTAAAACAAGAAAATAGAGAAAAAAGTGAAAAAAAGGTGAAAAAAAAACGAAACAGAACAGAATGGCTGGCCAGCTGCACACTTCCTTCGCACTTAGCACTCATATTGCGCAGCTGCCATAACTAATTGTGCTTCTGTATTTTGAAGAGCTGTGCCAGTCATATCAGCATCATGAGGTCACCCAGAGAATGAGGGTCCCTGGGCTGCAGCCAACATAGGTCCTTGGTTAACCGGTCCTTGTACTATGTCGCGACGTCTGTGAAATCCACTCTGTCGTTCACACATTGCACACTAGTCGGAATTAAGAACACCAAGAGAGTGTCCAAACCGGCATTTATTTTTGAACGTACAAGGCAAAACAGCAATGAAGCACATGAATTTTCATTTACGAAAAAAAAAACGACCAAACCAGTGGATTATTTTCAAATGCTGTGTTGTCTGACAACACGTGTGCGTTGGCGCACTTAGGTCAAACCAAACTTATACACAGCTCTAAACGTGACTGCAACAGCGTTATATACTGTTTGTGGCTGCTTAGATGATTTCACTACCACTTCGCCAGCAAATCCCTGAAATGAAGACGTAAAAGCGAATACTTTTGTTGTCACTAATAGGTATGAAGACAATGAAAGTTGACACAAATCATTGATAAATTATACGTAAAATAAATGTGCTTTGGCCTCCACACAGAAGCTTTGTTTATAATAAAAAATGCGCAAACAGTCTGCCTTGTATATTTTTAATATAACGTAGGATACACGCGTACAAGTCTGAGAACTTGCCTTCATTATGACTAAGCACGTGTGACGTTGTCTGTATTGTCAAAGATTTGAAATAAAGGTGACAAGTCAAGTTTCTTTGCCTTTTATCTTTGCCCTTTTTCAGTCTATTTCGTAGCTGTTGTTTCCGCTATGCAGAATTGTCTTGAAGTTGGTATGCTGCCGAATTCACTCGGCAACTGAAACTATACTCAAAGGCGGGTGAATCCATTATTGTTATTGAGTGTGCAGGCTTTTTGTCTGAAATCTGTATTCACAGTTTGTAGTGGCTGTCGCTCCGCCTTGGAAAAAACGCTGTTCTTCAAAGTGGTCTCTTGGGGTGAAGTGTTGCCGGAATAAAACCACATGCATTGCACATCGGATTTGGCAAGGACCACATGCATTGCACATCGGATTGAACTTCAGGGGTACATTGAAGGGGGCAACTCGGCCGGGAGGTCAATGTAGAGGCGAATCTCAATGATTGTTGGTGGATTGTAAGCCCTGCGTAAGTTGTTGACACTCCTTCTTACGACTGAGTGTCTTAAAGAACGCACATTCAGTTCGTTTCTTGCCACGGCCAAAATCTATCTAGGATGCGTAGGGGATAGCTTCAACGGAATGAAGGCACTAATTGCGTTTGAAGATCACCTGATCGCTATGAGAGAAGCGATATATTTTACCGCATATGAAGAAGCACGGCCTGCTCCCTTTCGTTGACATCCGCGAGTATCACTAAATAATTCTTGCGTTTGATTCGGTGAACCCTGATTCTCACAAAAAGGCTGTACTGACCTCGCCTACAAGCTGTGCGGAAAAAAGTATTGAAGATACAAAAGACTACAACATAAAACATGCGCGCATCGGGACCTTGATTAAAACGACTACCCTAATTTCTTTCTGAACTCTGCACAACATCGGCTAGCACGTTCTCCACATTCTGAGCACTCGTGCCCTTAAAAACTTCTTGATGTTGCACACGTGCGAGGCGCTCGCTCATTCCTCTTCGTGGGACCAGCGAGCGCCTTGCATATATTTTACGCAGAAGGCTTGCTCGTGCAACGTGGAAGTTCAGGGAATTCCAACGTGAAGGTGAAAAACAAGCTAAAACGAAAAACTTTTTTCAGGACTTCTCTACACGACAGCGGGCGCAGATTATGGTGGAAATTTTCTCAACAAGGCAGCCAACATTTGGTAAACACTAAAGCAGCACACGCATTAGGTATGCAGAAGATGGTTGTATTGAATGTGCTTACCAAGCACGCAAAACCAGACACAGGATAGAGTGGGTATTGCAAATATTACGAAAAAACTAGAATTCTCGGATTTGTTTCAAATGTTTCCCAATCTTGACAACCGTTCACCCGTGCATGTGCAAAGACGGCAGCCTCCCACTTGCGTAAGCGCGTTGCCTGGGCCTTATTTTAAAATGTAAATTACCAGACTTTTTGCGAATTCATATTTCATTATGAATACGGCCCTAGTGACTTTGACACCAACTCTAGCAATTGTCACTTTCAACTACCTTGCCCAAGCTTATACTGCTTTATTCGTGCAACGTTCTTAGTTTCATCTCTTCACCAAAAATCCCACCGTTGTCAGCTCCTTAGGCTTCACTCACCATTTTGTGCCTCACACTGTTCATCGCCCCGAAAGCCGCAAATAGGGTCTAGCTACGTGGGCGCCTATACTTCTATACTGTAATTTTTACAAAATTTCGTAGCTTGCACAATCGCAACTGATGTAAATCTACGCTGACACTTCAAACGAGCTGTAATATTCTTACAATTATTCCTGATGCCTTCAAAGCACTGACTTCAATGAGGAAGCAGAACATGCTCATTGCTGCCGCTTTGGTGCGTCATTTTACAAGTTGTGAGATTGAGAATCACTGTGGTTTTCTTGTAATGAAAATGCGCTGCTGGGCCCGACAGTACTTGCTAACCTAGAGCCATTCGGAAGCGTATACACTGCCACGCTATTGCAAAAACACACTGGCTCAGCAGAAATTACTTCAGGTCGAGGTACCATCGTGTTTTCTCATTATTAAACTTATCTGTAAACATATAGAGCAGTAAATAACTGAAGTTTCCTATGTTTCGAATTTTCCACTCAGTTAGAAAATGACATGAAATGCATCAGTACATTTTTCGTTGAATTAACCGAACAGGTTTTTTTAGAAATGATTCAGTGTGGCGAAATTTCAAAACCAAACTGCAACGAACAACAACAATGCCACATTTTAACTTGTGCCACTTGATAAAGTAGGGCATATTTTAAGAAGTAGACCTATTAGTAGTTCTTGCTATATTGTAGTAACGTTAAAGTAATGATCAGCCTCTATGCCAACTTTACCTAAGCATAAGAAACATATACAATTAGAAAAAACCTTCATGTTGTGGCCCCTCCAATGAGACACTGGAAGAGAAAACTCTTGCAGGGACTTACACAACATCCCCGAAAACTAGTTAACACTCGCGACACTTTGTAATCAATATAGCAAATAAGAGTCTTGAGCAAGTAAATTGCCCTAAAGAGAACGCTTTCATTTCATATACTTTGGTGTACCTTAGCGACACGACAAGTGGTACGGCTAATAATTTAGACCCACCTAGTTAAACAGACGCTTTTTTTACTTGGGGCAGTTCGTTTTGGAGCAAGATGTTAATTAATAATGCCACTTCTAATTCTTATACCACGTGGATATTTTTCCGAACCACTCAGACCACAAGACACACATCGTTTCAAAATAAACTCCTATTTTGCATGATGCTGCTGTTGCGGTCCTGAGGTTAAGCACTCGGCTGTTGGCCGAAACAAGCGTGCTGATCTTAGCTACCATGATTCTATTTCCAGGGAGGGGACATGCGAGAGTTCAATGTACCTTGAGAGCCTAATGCTCATTAAAGAAGCACAAGAGGTTGAACCATCTTCTTTTACAACACGACCTGCCCTAATATATTAGCCTTATAAACGAGGATTTGTTTTTCGCACGGGTATTGTTTGAATAGATACTGCACCGGCAATCATTCAAAACCAACTACTAACTTGTTTTTATATACATAGCGCATAATCAATGGCCAATCCTTGATATTCTCATGGCTTTTTTTTCTGAAGGCGCGCAAAATCATTTCACCCTGTGGAAAGAAAGGGTAGAGGAACTTAAAGATTATTCTATTTAGAGCCATGAAGCTATCCAATTAAATGCAAATTTGATTGAAGCTATTGCGTAATAAGTTATTTCACGCAATGTGGTACGTTACTCTAAAGTACCCGGGAGCGTAACAGCATCCGGTACATGACTTCTCGAGTAGTGTCATGATGCCCCCATACTTTTTAGTCTTTCAGCTTAAGAAACTCCTCGCTTTCTTTCACCACAAGCCCTAATTATCGCAAGCTCTGTTTGATAGTTTTGAAACGAAGCTAAGTCTTGAAACAAAAGACGAGCCTAGAAATGCACTTTAGTGGGTGGAATTCTAATGGACACAGGCATATATTAGACACCATGAGTGCGGGTATACCCCAAAATACTTTGACCCTCAACCAGCTCACCCGAACAAAAGTTGTCTTAGAAATTCACGCACAGTGACAACTACGTCAGGGAGAAAATATTGTCCACATTTGATTCTCCAAAACTGGAACGTTCGTTCTTCTTCACCGGGGACATGTCAGTTACATCACTTGAAATCGGCTTGTCGAAAAGGTCAATTATTACTTCACAAATCACGTATTAGACGCCATTCGCGAATGAGCTAGGTCATGAATGCTGATGAGGTAGTTAGCTTAGAGGTACACGACTTTCTGCAAGGGATGCATGCACACCTTATTTTTAATTAATGAACGGAAACAGGCAGTGACCTCAAAGATATGAAGAAAATAAACAAGACCTTGGTTATGGGATGAGACTATAACCCTACGTTTCTGGTATATGATTTACGTTTCTAGTTAGCTGAAGAAAAGAGAAGCATAGCCCTTCTAGGTGAATCTCGACACAGGCTCAATGGGAGCCGGAATAAGGAAAAGTGGATTCTGAGGCACATAAGCCAAGTGCGGCTATGTAGAATGCAGTGCCAGTATACACCTGTTTATTTGCGTGTTTGGAAATTTCTTAGCATGAAAGGTATGTAGTGCATGTTTAGCATGCGCAACTTTAGGGCTGGCCTTGAATCGAACTCTTTCATTTTTTCTCTCGATATTATTGAAATGTTCGATGTTTAATCAAATGACAAGGTAAGAACTAAGGGCTGTCTATACGACCCGCTAACGGGTGGAGGACAATGGTCTTCCGACTCCAACGTGGGCGTCGTCCGCAACTACGGTTCTGTAGTTTCTTAGGACTCAATAAACTTTGTTGACTGACTGACGAGGTAGTTCTTACATAATTTCTAAGAACACTGTTTTTGTTTAATGCTGTCCACACGTCGTTTGGCTTCATGTATACTTACGGAGCCCAGACTGCACACAAACATCAATATCATAATCATCACCTTGCTCTTCATCCTAACTACGCCCACTGCAGGGTTAAGGCCTCTAGCCCGATCCGGCAATCAACCCGGTTCTGTGCTTTCTGTTGCCACGTTATACCTGCGAACTATTTATACTTATCGACCCACCTGACTTTCTCTCTCCCCTTCGTACGTTTGCCTCCTCTGGAAATCCAGTCAGTCACCAATAATGTCCATGATTTTCCTTCCTACGCGCTACGTGCCCGGCCCATGCCCATTTGTGTTTATGAATTTCAACTGTAGTATCCTTAAGCCCGCCTTGTTCCTTCAGCCACTCGGCTCTCTTCTTGTATCATAAAGGTACACCTATCAGTTTTCTTTCCGTAACTCGTGGCGTCATCGTCAGTTTAAGCAGAACCCTCTTTGTAAGCTTCCAGGTTTTGGTTCGCAGGTAAGTACCGGCATGATACAGCTGTTATATACTTTCCTCAACGCCATCAGCACACAAAAAACACGAAAACACAAGAACGTGCACAACACAAGCACTGTCGAACAACTGAAAGTCCCATGGAATAACGTCTCATATATATGCAAACATGAAGGCATAGAAAAATCTTGACACCCTTACCTAGCAAGTGATCAAGTATACTATAGACACTTAATCTCAGCATCTGCAAGAGTGATTGACAATTGGCTCAACGATTTGATACGCTTCATCAGTTATACGCATGCGCTAGTCTTACGACCACAGTGATGTTGTTCAACTCAGTTTCGCAGCCGCACTGCCGGCAACAGAGGGCAACATGCGTGGATTGTGTAGCTGTCGGAGAGCTAGCATGCTCCCTCAGACAGACATTGAGACATCGTCCCGTATGCCTTATGTAAATGCAACCAAACGACAAAATGGGTGCAGTGCACCACTCCGCTCGTACATTCAGTGAAACGCCTAGATTTTCTTACAGAGCAACCTTTCGCTTGCGCTGACAGTGGTCTTCCCCTTATGAACTCTTGTAAACTCTCACTAACACTCTTCCTAGCGTCGTTCCTGTGCGAAAGAGAACTTTTATGTCACAATGACTGGCCAAATTCGTCGAACGGTGTGACACGGCGTGCTGGTAAGGAATAACGCGACGAACTTTTGTCGCCATTCTGGGGCCAGACATGCAGCTTCAAGGCTCTCTTTTTGCTCCCTTTTCAGGTGATGGAACAGTTGCTGTGAAGTGAAGGTAAAGATTCGGCAAGGACCACAATGCAATGCGTCAACGTAACCAGTGTGATCGTGAGCTATTAGTAGTTAACATTATAGCTTTAATAAAGGTGGGCCATTTCCGCTCGTACATTAACACTAGGCGAGGCAAAGAAAATTTCAAGAGAGGTGAGGTGCAAACTCCAATCGACTGAGAGCATGAATAGAATTTTATATGTACATCTTAAACTTCACCTCAATAAGTCTAGGAAGAAGCCTGGCCCCACATTGTATACTTTATTGCATTACCTAGCACGCAGCAGGATGTCGTCGAGTCCCGGTTGCTGCGGTTGCATTTTCGATGGAGGCGAAAATGCTGTAGGCCCGTGTGTTCGGATTTGGGTGCACGTGAAAAACCTCAGGCGGTCAAAATTTCTGGAGCCCTCCACTACGGCGTCTCTCATAATCATATAGTGGTTTTGAGATTTTCAACCCCAATTATTCAACAATCAATCAATGAAATATTCAATCAATCAATCAGCATAGGATGTCACCTACATGCATCACAGTGAGTGTTACCTCTTGCAGGCTTGTTATTGCATACTACGTTGCATATTTTTCGTGGTCATGGCAGCTTTGAATGAATGGTGTACGTGTTCGCAGTTACTACATCTGCTCACGTCTACAGTTGTCCGTCACTCCGCGACCACTTTCATGGAATTCCAACACCAAATATAGCTCAGCTGATACTTTGAGCAATCACCCAGCGAGTAAGCAAATATATGAAACACACAGTACAAGGATGTCGTCAGCGAATGCTTGGGTGTTGGAACCGTATTTCGCTTGCTTACTCACACATAGTGGTACCTCAGAGGAGAGCACGCTACCATCGGAAAATATGAGCCCGAAGAACACTACTAATTTTTCTCAACACAAGTTCACCTGTAATGTTCGTTATGAGCAGTGTAAACTGCCAAATTTGGTTATTCGTACATGGTTTCCAAAAAAAAAACTCCACATGTAACGTTCACGGCATGGTCGGAAACAATAGTGATCTCGACACTATTGGCTGTTGTTATCTGTGAGGTATGTGACATGCCTTTCTGTTCACTCAGGCCATTAATGTCACCAAGTCTTGGCTATGGCTTATTATGTGATGTGATGTGGCTTGAATCGTTGCTTCTTCTTCTCGTGAACTTGTATTCTGGTGTTGGTGATCCCACCTGCCATGGAGAGATACAGATGAAAGCTAACTTTCGTCGTGTACTTTCTGCGTCCGCCATAATGTCGCAGCTTGTAAAATAATGCAGAAGAGAAATGATGTATCTGGGAGGCTTGATCTACAGCCATATTGTGTCTCGCGGATGATATATTTTGCTGTTTTTGTAAAAACAAATGTGGCATGAACGTCTTTCTGGAAACAATTCATCGAGCCAAAACCGGCTCTTTCAGATATGGCACTGTTAACGTTTTTCGCTCAGGTTTAGCGAAATCTTTGAATAAAGGCAGCCATGCAAATTGAGAGATGACTTTATGACACCACATGGATAAGGCAAATATTTTGCATTATTTTTTTGCGTTGTCATCTTGTTTGCGTACTGACGTGTTCATTTTGCAGTCACCTTTCACATATTAGCTCATTTGACAACACGCTCCAATTTGCGCTACGGTGGCCATGCACCGAGAATATTTGCCGCAATGGCAAGTCTGGAGGCCGCAGTAAGCAGCGGTGAAAGTAATAAAAGTTCTCATAAGGCGTGAAATCCGATGACACTAATTTTTTTCTTCCTTCGCGTGAAATCAAAGGAAAACTTCACATGCCTTCTTGCGGCCCCAGTCTCCCGCAGTTTTCGTGCTTCATGCTTCATCTCTCCCCAGTCTCCTTTGTAGCCAGACAGTAACACAAAATGTCAGCTACCCCTATATCCGCACGGCAATTTTCTTCCTTACGAGTTAGCAAAAACTCAGTAAAGTACAGTAAATGAGTAACGCCCTGAAAAGCTTTCCGAAAACTCAGCTTCAAAAAATTCTAGAAGTATGGCGGGCTCATTCCAGTGAAGAACAAGTTCCGACTTTTGTAGTTTTGTTTGAGTCAGCTGTTCTTTATAAACCCTCTATGCACCCACAGAGACACGTTACCATCAAACGTTAAGTAAACCGCGAAACCTAGGGACAAAGTCAACGTTGTTGAAGCCGAAGCGTAGGGCTTCCACAATGGGGTAGCGCGCCCGATACCAGCTGTATACAAAGCACACACGAGAAGTATCATAAGTGAATTCTTTATTTGACCTCAAGACAAATCAGCAAAAAAAGAGGAAAATCTCTTTGACTTCCTCGTGTAAAAAAGATGGCGGTAACTTCCAGAAATTCAGGTCCAGCCGAAAGTGAGAACTGCTTTGTGACCAAATGCAATGGCATCATCAATGGCTTGTAATTGCATAGACTGATTCCATCCTATCTCCTGTACACATACCTGGAAAAAGGAAGCAATAGTCACGAGAAGACCTATGTTCGTGACATTCATATGCATGCTGGAGAACCATACTCATTTCCCTCTCGCTTAATTGTATTTTTATTGCAGGCGTAATGGTCTTTTAACGGCTGGACTCAGTTAAGTGACCGCAACTAAGCATCCTTTAAGCAGTTTTTGTTTATTTCTACATGAGGTACAAACTGTTACTTTCCCTAGTGCTTTTTAAAGAATACCCTTATCTTCTGAGAATAACTATTTATACGTTTTCAGCCACTCATGATCTCCACTTTTTACGTAAACTTGTTAGCATGGTTTATACATATGAACTACCACAGCGTAAACTGCAAGTGATCGTTGTCTTGATTAATTTACCAGAATTAGGAAGTCACTTTTCTCTGCACAAAAAGACGCACGCCTGCTCCCACAATAAAGTTGATTTCTTCCTCATAGCACCATTTGTTCAATAAGGTGTTCCCAGCATAAGGCGATAACTTTGTGTAGGACGACGTTCCCTCTTTTGTATGTGAATGATCCCGCAGAGACCGTCATTTGTTTTACGGCAATAAACGGTTTCTTGAAGGCGCATGTGCATTCGTGAGCTGTCCCTTTAAAAAAATGAAACAGGCACTACACTAGACCCCGAAAACATATATTGACGTTTCAGGAACGCTTTAGGTCCCTTGTTCACAATAATAACCATGCAAGGGGGTGTGACTATTTGTATGAAAGGTGCCAAAGAGTGCGCGTGTTTATCCAGGAGAGATTACCTCGCGTACTCTTATTCACGTTTTATGTGCAACGCATTTTTTTTGCGCACTGTAGGCCTTTTGTCATCCATCAATCTATGTAGAGAGTGAAAGATAGAGATATCTGGTATGCAAAAAGGTAGGCAGGTTAACCATAAAGCAAGTGTCTTGTTTGCTATCCCGCACAAGGGTAGGGGGAATAGGAGACAGAAAAGTAATGATAAATGAATGAGAAAAAGAGAGCGGGACGGACGCAAAAACACACAAACACACTGAAACATCACAAACATTTGACGAGACAGATCAATAGCAGGAAGTTCAGGAGAGCCTTCGTCGCTTTTCGGCGTGAATCACGATCTTTCCGGTATTCTAAAACTAGTTTTTTGGAAAGCGGCTGGTCGCCGAGGCGTGCGAACACTGCTGACATAGACTGTCTCTAACATTTGTACTGAGGGCACTGACACAAACTATGTTCGATGGTTTCATGAGCGCCGCAATGATCACACGCAGCACTGTCGGACCCATACGATGCGGCAAGCAAGGGCGTTTGTGTAAGACACCCCAAGCCACATACGGGAGAGAACGGCTGTCTCAGATCTGGATAACCAAGATGGGATGAAAAGTCGTAGGTAGGTGTCAAGACGGTGAAGAAGGGTGTGTAGATATCCGGGCGTGTTTCACAGGGACTTGGTGACACCATGCCTTTGCGTATAATCCTCGCTGCTGTGTCACTTTTTGACAGCGAATTGGTATCTATCATGTCGTTCTCATCAGCATTCTTGCTGCATTATTGGCATGCTTGTTATTGATGATTTTGTTATTGTTATTGTTATTGATGATTATTGATGAGTGGAGGGCTCCAGAAATTTTGACGACCTGGGGTTCTTTAACGTGCGCCCAAATCTGAGCACATGGGCCTGCAACATTTCCGCCTCCATCGGAAAGGCAGCCGCCGCAGCCGGGATTTGATCCCGTGACCAGCGGGTCAGCAGCCGAGTACCTTAGCCTTTAGACTACCACGGCGGGACACACGGTGATGTAAAGGCGAGGATTTTTTGCTTCAGAGTCAGGCAAACATACTGGTTTTCGTCATGTGGGGGCGCAGAATGAATAATTTAAGTAAGCTCGCGAAGATTGTACACAAGGGCCTCGCTGCTTTTGTTGCACGTTTGGGACGGAATAGATACGTATTTTGATAGTCTGTTTGGGTTTGGCAAGTTTGGTTCACAAGTCACAATTATTGGAATACGCTTCAAGAACACGTTCTGACGAAAATTGGAAATCAGTGATTGAAGTCCTCTTGCGTTCCACTCGATAACAGATGCTTCTCTGACCTCTTTGCGGAAGGATTGCTGATCTCCTGCCATGGTTCTACGCGAGGGCGGCGAGGAGTGCGATCAACGCAACCAGAACCTATAGGCCACTTCGAGCATTTGGAGTTCTTAGGCTTCTCAGTAGATCTGCGATTACAGCGACCAAGGATCGTAGCATCGAGATAATTTGTCGATCTACCCTTGACACATATTCAACGGAAGTAGGTTCGGAGGAAGCTGTAGCGCCGGGAGGCCTGAGAGGGAGCTCCTTTGCAGGCTACGTACGAGGAATCGCAGGCCAGTCGTCCGCAACTATGGGCTTGTCCACCTCACTTCGCTTCGTGCCTAATGTTCAACTCGAATAAGATAGGTTACGCGCCATCCCCTGTATCGCATGCCTTCTTTGATGGCTGCGTCGGTGCCTTATCCTTTTAGCAGCCTCTCTGTGCGATGAATTGTCTCTGACCATTTGCTTGATAATGGCGATAACTTTGTTTATCCTCTGGCATTTCTTGGAGAAGGCATCATGTAAACCATCTAAGTTTCCGCACTTCAGACTCGTTGCCCGACATGCATCTGCAGTGTGTAGCTCAGCGCGTCGTGGGCATGCTGTGGTGCTCGTGCATACACCCTTGACATCCGATTTTTATGCATTTACGGTACTGAAGATTTTTAGGAGCAAATGGTCGGACAGGATGCTGAAGATTACCCATTTTGACATGTGATGAAATAGAATCTCCTTTGAACATTATCTTTACACAGCGGGTGTTTCCAAGGCGAAGTACATTCATGATGATAACTTCATCGTTCAGTGGTTTTATAAGAATGGAAAGATCACAGTTCCCGATGGCCAAATCCATGTTATGGATCACTCTCATCATGTAGGTACCAACCATTGGAATTATCGGTCAGACTTTGATGTATGCGAACTCCAATATTCTGCGTAGCTTGTCTAAGGCACTGGCAGTCATCGTGTCTACAGCAGCAATATACTTGCATGGGTTCAAACGGATATCTTTAATTTTGTTTGGTGCAGCCCCCTCAAAGTACATGGAGAGAGCTTGCATGTTTACTGCTCATGGGCTGATGGAGGGGTCCTTGGGCACGAACAAGAACGTGTGCGGCCAGTGTTGTTGTTTTTTTACTTTCCAGTTAACGTTCCCGCTGATGAAGATGAATTCACGTTTCTTCGTTTGGCCTTCCTGCTTCTCACGGTCTCGAAGCTTTCATTGAACCAGTCGTCACGAGAGGCCGAGTACAGTTCATGCCTTCGCTGGCGCTTGAACAGGTGCTTCCTTTTCGCGACAAACTTGCGTAAGTTGATTTTTGGCCAGTCAGCACTGCAGATGGACCCGCGTTCATAGCCATTGGGTAGGTGTCATCAGTAGTTGTGGGCAAGGCGCACTGATTTACCGAGCAGCTCATTATGTCAAACGTCTGACTGGTCGGGCTGGTGGAAGACTCCGTGTCTATCGCCCTGGGACGGGAAGCAACGTCTTCCGGAAAAAAGTGAAAGCGATAAAATTGCAAGAGGCAGGTAGCAGAAGCGTTCCATGAAGAGACACTTCGTCGTAATCTCTGTCTATGTAAATATGTATCTTTCTAGCCGCCTACGTTTGGATTCTCTCGTGACCACCACCTTCACTTTAGGCAAACCAAAATACTATATTAGGGCAGCATGCTTTGACGAACATGACTCGCTTGTCTTACACGAAGAATATCGCCATTCCATAACGTAGGTCCTCAAACAGTTTCAACCATACAGTGGCGCATAGCAGCAGGCAGGCATGTGCCACTGCTATGCGAGTATGTGCCACAGGTGATTGAGAGTTTATACAGCAACGGCAATAACATGCACGAGTACTTTTAACGCGTCAGCGTTATGAAAAGCGAGCATTGAGAGCTTTGACGGGACGAATGCTAAGATTGTATATCATGGTCCGAGCAGTAATCGAGCCCAATTGTTCTACGTGGCGATGAAGTATTGTACCACCGAACCGCGCCAGGTCTAGACAGCATTTTGCGATAATACGCTATTCAGATGTAATGTTAGTGAAACTTGTATATCAGCTTCAATGCTGTCTAATTTTATAAACATTAGATACGTATTTCTGTGATACCATTGTGTCGTCGGGTTTGCGTGCCATCAATTGAAGTTGATTTATGTAGCCGTGTCCATGGCAACCATTCTGGCGTAAACAAGCGTTACATATCTCCTTACCGCTTCTGGGGTTTCTAATCCAAATGCTGCTGTTAGCATCACGATGCAAGTAAATAGCTGGTTTAATAAAGGTTAGCAGTTCTTTAGCTCAGCGCTTCCAGAATATACGTAGCGGTGGCTACAGCTGGATGGACGATATAACCACGGACCGATGAATGAGGCAAGAATGGACGAACCATGGACGGACGGACAAACCACGGAAGAACCATTGGGTCAATAAACAGAAAATGAACGGACGCACGGACTAGCGCGTGATAAAGTTAACACGAGTCAAGCGCAAGCGCACTTGGGACACGTCACCCAGGTCATCGGCACGCCAGCTGCGAGCTGTGTGATGTCAGTACTCCTTGCCCTTGCGGAAAACTGCTCACCGTAAACCAGGCGAAACTAGTCAATCCCGACCAGAGTAACGTACGCTACAAAACATATGCAAATATTCATCATATTTCTATGCGTGGAAAATTTGTACATATCTTCCGCGTCATTTCGTTACGATTTGATGAATAAAAAAATTACAGCGCAATCACCTTTCCCCCACATGATTGGCTTAAGGTCTATTCTGAAGGTGCGTGGGATCTGCCGAATTTTCGATCGTTTGATTGTGCCGTGATTTTGAATGTAGCCTTTTGCAAGAGCGCTTCCCTGTCACAATTGTGCTTCCAGACTACCGGTGATTCATGGTGTTTTTGTTCAAATGATGATCCGCTAAGGTGTTCAAGTTTGTTTTGCCAGGGCTATCGTTCTCGTGCTGCCTGACTCTTCGAAAATTTCTAGTTTCACCTGTGGACAATGCTTCGCAATATTTGCACGATATTTTGTAGAGAACCCCTGCAACTTTTGAGCTTTGCAAAAGGTACTTCACGAGTACGGCTGTCCAATTTAGTGTGTTGATTGGCCCAGGTGTGTTTTTAACGCCGTATGTGGCAAATATTTACAAACACTTTACTGACGCCTTGCACGTAAGGTACAAAAATAAATTTGGGCCTGTCGTTTTGACAAAACTTACCAGGGTGAACAACTGAAGACCAGAATTTCTGAGTCCTCAAGACCTATGAAAGATTGGCGTTGATGAAGATATATTTCCTTATTAGAGCTAGCTCTTGCTTGCGCATACAATCCTCTTAGGAAATGCGCATCGCGCGAGACGAGAGACCAAAGCAATGCAGCGTTTTTGCCCTATAGAACACGCAAAGTCAAACCTTAGGTGTTTATTTATGTGGATTCACTTTCGATACACATTGGTTATATGCTTCTTGGACGACTGCCTTACAAATACGCTCTGCAAGGAAATATGTTCATTATTTGGTCCTTTCATGGTGAACTGGATGCTTGGAACAGTGTTAAAATAATCGAAGAAGGGTGCCTAAATGGTAGAGACCTGATTGAAGCAGCACCTGCAGGTATACCGTACGTTGCACACACACAAAAAAATTCACAAGATTCCACGCAGTGTAGGAACCAATGTAATAAAACGCAGTTAGCATGGACCTGCATCGAGCACATTTCTTTCGTGTTTTACGAAAATGACATCCTTTGTATCAAGATATGTATCTCAATATCGCATGTTTGTCATGGACACATGCGGGTACAAGCAGCTATATGGCTTGGTGATGAAGCCTATATTCTGATGTGCACAATTAGTTTCTCTTCAGCGATACTCGCCGTGCAGGCAAATGTTTTGATACCAGTTTCTGTATATTGAAAGGAAATTTATTGGGCGTAACGCTCGTCGCAACACACTCAGCATGTTCCTTACACTATCTCACGACTCTGCTGGGCGCTCGATGTTGCTGCTTCTGCGCTGAAGTACTTCCTCTTCGTTACAATTACCCCGCGCAGGAAAAGGAAAGATCCTGGGACAGGTCCTGTAGAATCGTGATTGGCTTTAGTCTCTGAATATTTATAACCTCGCGTTGACGACTTCGCAGGTCATGCGCAGGCGTGAAAATCTCAATGAGGTGCTTGACTCGAGAAGTCTCTTCGAGAGCGCTTAGAGCCTACAGTACATAGGAAGAAGTTTGGAAGAGGGCCGTGCATGGTGTGCGATGCGGCACTGACATTCCTACAATAACACACAGAAGAGAACGACATTCGAGCTTTGGCCATCATGGATTGTTTTTTGGCCATTCTGCTCATCGGAGTTAAAGCAGCGGGCCAACCTGCGGCATTCTCCTGATGGTCGGCGGGCACTCATAAGAGTGCGGTCGGTAGGCCAAATTGATGTCACTAGCGTGGGATGGGTAACGGCCGTGAAGAAGGAAAATCAGTCGTAGCTCGCGTCGCCGTATTGTTGGCGTAGATTACGAATGGGAGGACTAGATTCTAATTAGAGTGATCACATGTGGCGTACATCACAAGCATATCACTTAGAGTTCGATGAAACTGTTCTATGCCTGTGCCCTTTAAAATAGCACATTCATCGAGCACTGTTTCAACGACCCCTGATAACAAAACGAAGCCACGGCCACAGAACACTTCTAGCGGACCTCCATGACGCAGCACAAAACGGCGCAATACGAAAGTGGCGATTTCCTGGGCTGTGGGACTTTAAAGAGCACAACCCCCGACGTGCTTGTTAAGTGGTGCACTGCAACTAATATTCACCTGTTGCCGGTATTAGTCAATAGAAGAGGCCCATAAAGATCTATACCAACCAAATTCAATGGTTGGGAAGGGCATGGCAAAAGATGTAGTTTACCGGCGCACATGTGTAGTGTAGATTTTCGGCGATGAAGTTAGCGGCAAGAGCGGACAAATTTGCGTGTGCAAATAAAGTGTGCATGCCACTCAAACAGAAATGCTGTCAAAGCCTTTCGTACGCCTCGAAAACTTCTGCGTAGCCACATTGAGGGTTAGTGTGAAAATGGAAGAGATCTCTGACCTCAAGGCTCGCGGGACGAAAGGCAGACATTATCAAACTTCTGGAGCCTATAGTGGCGACAATATAAAACGTGTCACCAATCGAGATGTGGGAAACTGTACGCCAGAGCGTTTGTGACTTTGGGACCTAAGAAGTGTCAGAGAAAAGGTCGAGAAGACATGCAGTCCACAAATAGTTGCGTGAAAAGTCTTCCATTTCGTTCTTGTTACCATTCTGCTAACCTCTGACACATCACTGTGCCGCAACGTGACTGACACAGCACCGACAAACCTTGGTGCTAAGGCACTTCCCCCCTAAAACGTTGACAGCTTTGCTGACACATTAACACACGGCCAGGTGGCAGCGCTCAAGTACGTGTGCACTGACGAAAAGCCTGATATGGCAGCAACTCGCACATCGGCGGCTCCGTCCGGCAGGCAGAAGAAAGAAAAGCTGTGTCCGGTAATCTGTGAGCGACGCATAGGACAGTGTTTACGTATATTGTGCCGCCAGTGTTTACGTATATCGACCCCTTCCCAACATCTGCCTCGCTCATAGCATCCATATATATTGTACTCTACACGACACATGTAATCTGGGGAACACGATTGCCTTGTAAGACGAGCGTTAGAATGCTCTGAAAGCACACTAACAGCAGCCATGTAAACAAACGTTCCATTTACCACATGTGGCTTCTCTCTACTGCCCCTCTTCCTCCGTAGGCATGCCTAGTCTCAGCGCTCTGGACAACCTCGAGTATGTAAACGTGCGTGTCATGACTTCATCGTTATGACCTTCCATTTACACGCATGTTCACACTTCAGAAATGTCATGACACGCTAATTTGGATATGCATCTTATTAGCAAAACGGTCATAAGCGCAGGTAGCGGACAGACAGACAGACAGACAGACAGACAGATAGATAGATAGATAGATAGATAGATAGATAGATAGATAGATAGATAGATAGATAGATAGATAGATAGATAGATAGATAGATAGATAGATAGATAGATAGATAGATAGATAGATAGATAGATAGATAGATAGATAGATAGATAGATAGATAGATAGATAGATAGATAGATAGATAGATAGCACGGATGCGTGATTACACGCCTTGCATGCGGACGATATAGATAGCTTTGCAAAAAAAAAACATTGCACACACCTAAATTTCGCGTCACCTAAAATGAAATTTAAAACGCGACAAACTGACTACTCTATTTTAATGACATTCTAAAAGTAAAGTTCGTATACGTACCAAAACCATCTCAAAATTCTGTTTATGTTTGTCAGACCACGTATTATATGGGTATTGCGAGGTGTTCTGCAAGCGGAGGAAAATATTGAGAATACCATTAGAGGCTGTATTTGCAGTATTAACATCATAATAATGATGAAGACTGCTTAAGACATATACTGTGTCAGGAGACGTTTTCGTGCGGTTGTTCGTAATATGAAGAGTCCGCATTTTCAGCACAATCATTTTGCCACAGATTATGAACGAAAAATGAAAATAACCTCCCTCCACCACGAGTAATGGCTTTCTAAGAGTTATAGAATTTGCGTTGAATTGGACCAAACATCTAGACTGAAACCAAAATTGTTTTCATTAGGACAGCCTTGTTCGAGGTCCACGCTGGCATTCGCCGCAAAGTAAACCTGCTTGGTTAGCACATGTCATGTTGAAATTTGACTGTACCGTCTTACACTTAGTATGTCGAGGTACCTGTTAGTGTCATATGTGTGGGTGTGTCAGGTGGGGGAGGGCTTCAAACAGCTGGACAATGTTATTGATATTGTATTGATATTGCTAGTGCAGGGCTTCTTCCACACCGGGGCCAGGAACTGCGATCGCGCGTCAAGAACATGACGTGTTATCTTGTTAAGTTGGTGTCAAAACTTCTTATGGTTGCAAAATTTTTTGGTGTCAAGTACTGGTGCGTGTTGAATACAGCCTAATATTTTCATGCTTCAATGAGCCACTAAATAGTGCAACTATGTTTCGCATATCAATAAATTATAATTTCGCAATCACAAAAACACCACTTCATACGCGACACGACGCTTAGTAACCAAGAAAACGAGCGAAAAAAAATACGGGTGGTAACGCCACCTTAAGACTCCCGCAGCAAGCATGATGACGTAAGAAATTTTGAAGGCGTCGTTTTGGTCCATATTGGCTCGTTCGTTTCTCAAGCTTTGTTACCACCCCGTTACACTACGTCCCGCGCAAACCGTGCCTACAATATTTCAGAAGCTTCGAGGCTGTAGTAGATTGTTTTGTTAAAAGAACGCCCACAAGGTGAACAATAACGACTTTTTCGAACCTACGTCACCGCTAGCGACAACGCTAGAATATTCGATGGCAAGGGAATAATTTCCAACACGCTTCGGCACTTGTCAGTTAATCGAAGGCCGACGCCCTGTTCGCTGCTGTCTGTGCCAGTGTCTCGCTGTAATCTTACTTTCCTTTTACGTGGCCACAGGTTCGGCCGAATAAATAGATTATTCTTGATTAATTGATTGATTGATTGATTGATCGATTGAATGAATTTAACACCTAAAAATTGCCATATGATTACGAGAGACACCTTAGTGAAGCGCTCCAGAAATTTCGACCACCTGGAGTTCTTTAACTTGCGCTCAAATCTGAGCAAACGGGTCTACAACATTTCCGCCTCCGTCGGGAGTGCAGCCGCCGCAACCGGGATTCAGTCCCGCTACCTGCGGGTTAGCAGCCAGGTACCTTAGCCACTACACCACCATGGTGGGGCATAGATTATTTTTTGAAGTACTCTCTCCTCCCCTTTGTCGACGTTACGACCCCGCGACATCTCGTGAAGGTGCTTACCAGCCCATGTACCGCACGCCCCCTCTAGCCGTGAGTCAAGCCCACACCATCAAGATGACGTTGAAGGTAACCTCGATGAGCGAGCTAGCCGCAAGAAGTGAGGGCTACATCCCGAGTACGGGGCACTACCCAATAACATTCGCAAGTATAAGGCCACCACCTCCGCAGCGAGCACCATGACCGCTCTGTGCCAACGCCAACCACGTTGGTAATGCACCAGTCGAGAAAGTGACCAACCTTCCACGGATCATCCCGTGAAGAAGTGGAGACCTGGCTCGAGACATATGACCAAGTGACCACCTTGAACCAGTGGGACTCGGAAGTAAAGCTAGGTCACGTCTACTTTTACCTAGAAGACGCGGCACAGACCTGCTTTAAAAAGCACGAGTCATCACTTCAAACCTGGGACCTCTTCCACGGCGCACTTCTGGAAATGTTAACAAGCGCCGCACGAAAAAAAAAAAGTCGGCTGCGGAGCTGGAAAGATGGGCGCAGCTATCGTACGAAGGCGTCCCAATTTTCGCAGAAGAGATCATTCATCTGTTCTGGCTCACCGATCCCGACATGGCCGAGGAGAAGAAGGTCCATTTGTCATGTGAGGAGTAAAGCACGACCGCTTCGCTGGGAATGCTCGCAACCCACCCAAAACAGTCCAAGAGTTTGTGTTGGAGGCAACGACAATTGAGGTAACGTTTGAAATGCGTACCCGCCAGAACGATCGCCGATCGACGCAAGACAGTGGAACTGTTCGCGCCCTCGGCTCCGACGACAAGCGTGAAACGATCCGGAAGATTGTGCGGTAGGAGCTACGGAAACTACAGCTTTCATCGCAACCCCAAGTGGACTCGATTGTCCACATTGTCCGCGAAGACGTTTGGCAATCGCATAGAATTCCTGAAGCACCGCAGCCTCAGCCGCACGCGATGAACTACGCTGCTGCAGCCCGCCGCTATGTCCCACCTCCGCGCCCACACCAACACGTCACACCTCCGAATTTCCGTCGCCAGATGCTTCCCGCCGCAGCCGCCACCATCGATAACCTACCGTTCTCCTCTCGGCAAGCGCTGCACACCAAGGAAAACGGACGTTTGGCACGCACCTGACAACCACACGCTAAGCTACCACTGTGGGGAGGCCGGCCAAACCTACTTCCGCTGCCAGTACCGAAAGATGAGGCTCCGGGGATTTGCGGTAACGCACCGCATCCGCAGCTGGGTGAAAGGCCTCGCGACATCACCGATTACATCCCCGAAACACACGAGCAAGAACGATGATCATGCCTTTCTCCGTCACCCGGCCGCTATAAATCACCGCACTGCCAGTCGTACTCTGGCCCAAGCCGTGGCCAGTCGCCTAACCCGCATCCTTCGGAAAACTGAGGGCAGCAACCGATGGAGGGGCGGTTGCTGTACGACGAACTACCGAGGATCTTCCGCCGCCGACCACAACACCACGACGAAACTTTTAAAAAAAAAAACATGACGGTATCCCAAGCGAACCTTGACATGAAAACCTCCCTTACCGAGGACGACCTAACGACGCAACACGTAAACATCAGAACAAGCCGACGTAGTCGGGACCCGACGCCATGGCCCAACTTCAAAGAAAGACAACGACCTAGCGACCTCGACGTTCTTATCGACGGCCCCAATGTGACAGCTCTCGTCGACACCCGAGCCGACTATTCCGTCATCAGTGGGGCGCTCGCCTCGAAGTTAACGAAAGTGAAGACCGCGTGGGAAGGCCCTGAGATCCGAACAGCTGGTGGTAGCATGTAACGCCGGCAGGAATCTGCCCAGCGAGAGTCTGCATTAACAACAGGATTTACACCACAAGCTTTGTAGTCCTATAACGTTGCTCCAGAGCCATCATTCTTGGTCTAGACTTCTTAGCCTTTCACGGGGTAGTCATCAAGCTCAGATTAAAGTCGATCACCTTATCGGCAGAAAAAGCACTGCCGCCGCACACGCCATCAGAAATACGCACCTAAAATGTGCTGGAATAACAAGTCACTATTCCCTCTTACTGTTGCGTCAGCATTTCTGTCAGCACAAAGATAACAAATGTGCGAGGCGTCGTTGAAGGCGAGCAGTACCTGTCGATCAACCACGAGATTTGTGTCTCCAGGGAAATAGCTGAGCTGCGAGGAGCAAAACCTATAGTGATGCTTTCGAACTTCACCAATGAATACAAGCACCTAAGAAAAGGCGCCACGGTTGCCTACATCAAAGACATAGTAGAAGCCAGCAACGCTTTCGCCCCCGCCTTGTCTACAGAAGCTCCTACAACCAACCAAGGTTGTCGACTAGCTTTCGACGTTAGCGCAAGCTTTCCGACGCGTAAGCAAGAATAGCTAAAAATTCTGCTTCGACAATACAAGGAGTGTTTTTCATCTTCGAAAATTCGCCTGACCCCGGTCACAAAACATCGCATCCTAACAGAAGAAAGTGCCAGACAAGTTCGTCAGAGCCCGTATACAGTGTTGAGTTGACACGAGAGTACGATGTTATAAAGAAGTAAGTCAACGAAAGGCTACGCGACGACATTATTCAGCCTTGAAAGAGTCCCTGGGTGTCACCCGTTGTGTTAGTCAAAAAACAGACGAAAACACTACGTTTCTCCGTTTACTATAGCCATCTAAAGAAGGTCACAAAAAAGGACGTGTACTATTTCCCCCGGATAGCCGACGGCCTGGATAGACTTCACAATGCGAGGTACTTTCATTGGATGGATCTCAAGATTAGCTACTGGCAGATTGAAGTCGACGAGAGGGGCCGAGAAAAAACTGCCTTTATTACACCACACGGCATGTTCGGTTTGAAGTCATGTCCTGTGGTCTTTGCTCAGCACCCGCGACTTTTCGATGTGTTATGGATTCATTACTGGCCGGCTTGAAGCGGCAGACTTTTTTGTGTATCTGGACGACGTCGTGGTGTTTTCCCAAATCTTCGGCGAACACCTGCGGCGCCTTGAAGCGGTACTGCAGGCGATTGAGAACTCCAGACTCACCCCCAAGGCCGAAATGTGCCGCTTTGCATACGAGAAGCTCTTGTTCCTGGGCCACGTAATCAGCATGTCCGGCGTTCACCCCAACCCGCAGAAAATAGCTTTAAGCACCACCTTCCCACCACCTACCGACAAGGCGGCCGTGTACCGATTTCTTAGTCTATGCCCCAATTACAGGCGTTTCGTCAAAAACTTCGCTCGCATTGCGGAGCCACTCACTACCAGGAGCGACGTGAAGTTTAAGGAGAAAACAACACAGGAGAAAGCATTTTAGGAACTGAAACGACGCCTGCAGATGCGTTCACTACTCGCGCATTTCAACAAGTTTGCTGAGACAGAAATACACACCGACGCAAGCATTGTAGAACTTGACACTGTTCTTTTGCAGAGGACTAAAGGACTCGAAAGAGTCGTCAGTTATGCTAGCCGGTCGCTATGAAAGGCACAAACCAACTATTCTACAACAAAAAAGAATACCTTGCAACCATCTAGGCTACACCGAAGTTCCGCCCCTACCTTTACGGCAGGCCCTTCAAAGTTTCGAGTGACGATTATGCCCTGTGTTGGCTAGCTAACTTGAAAGACCCTTCAAGTCACCTCGCATGGTGGAGCCTGAGACTTGGAAAATTCGACTTTACCATCGTTTACAAGCTTGGAAGAAAACACTCTGGCGCCGACTGCCTACCTCGTGCCCCCGTCGAACCACCGCCGAAGGACCACCCGAACGACGACTGTTTCTTAGGAACCAATAGGGCCAACGACTTCACCGAGTGACAGACAGCTGACCCGGAACTCAGGAGCCTTGTAGAATACCTCAAGGGCAAGGCCACTGTTGTCCCAAAAGTATTCAAACCAGTAGTTCAGTTGTTTTTCTTGGGGAATGGTGTTCTCCTGAAGAAAAACTTCTCGCCACTTCGGGCCAACTACCTCGTCGCAGTACCTTCAGCGTTAAGTCCAGCAGTTTCACATGGTCTACACGACAAACCAACGGCTGGACACCTTGGTGTTTCCCGTACGCTCGAAAGAATACAGGAGAAGTACTACTGGCCACGTCTTTCCGCTGACGTCACTCGTTATTTTAAGACGTTCCGGGACTGCCAACGACGAAAAACACCACCAACAGAGCCAGCCGGACTTCTCCAGCCCATTGAGTCACCTCACCGGCCGTTCCAGCAAATCCGCATGGACTTTCAGGGGCCGTTCCCGACGTCGAATTCCGGGAACAAATGGATCGTCGTAGCCACCGCCTATCTCACGCTCCACACTGAGACAAGGGCCCTGCCCAAAGCAGTGCTGCCGAGGTAACAAAGCTCTTTGTCGAGGACATTGTCCTGTGACACGGAGCTCCACTGGTCCTCATTACTGACAAGGGTACGGCCTTTACAGCAGACCTAACTAAGGCCATCCTGAGGTACAGCCAGACAAGTCACCGCCGGACCACTGCCTACCATCCACAGACCAATGGCCTCACTGAGCGTCTTAATAAGATCATCGCCGATAGGCTGGCTATGTACATCGACGTCGTCAAAAAACGACGCAGATGACGTCGTACAAGTTGGTCTATGGAAGGAGCCCGGCAACGATGCTCCACGCTATGCTTGCAAACGTCGCTGACGAAGAGAACCTCGGCGTCACCGCCTACCTAGAATGGATGGAGGAAGCTCGTCAACTCACCCGCCTCCGTATCAAGAGTCAGCGGGTGACCGACAGCTTCTTCGACGAATGTTCGACGAAGTTTCGTGCAGTACCAGCCCGGGGACCATGGCTGGACGCCGATACGCCGACGCGGGCTCAGTGAAAAACGTCTGCGATAGTACTTCGAATTGTACATTGTAGTTCGACGTCTCGGCCTACTCGACATTGAGGTTGTTCCCGATGGCATTACGAACTCTCAAAGGCACCGTGCTCGATCCGAAGTCGTCCATGTCGTGTGCCTGAAGCCATTTCATGCATGAACCTGAGGCCTGTATTTTGTTGTGGTAGCTGTGCTTTATCGCTTGTAGTTATTATTTTCTTTAGTATTGTACCTTCGTATCTTGTTAAAGCATCAGGACGATGCCTTTTTCAGAGTGGGGAGGGCAATGCCACATTCGTTTCTCAAGCTTTGTTATCGCCCCCTTACACTACGTTCAGCGCAAACCACGCCTGCGATGTTTGAGAAGCTTCGAGGCTGTAGTAGATTTTTTTGTTAAAGTTACGCCCACTTCGCGAACATTACATTTTTCTGGAACTTACGTTGCCACTAGCGATAACGCTAGAATATTCGATGGCAAGGGAATAAATTCCGACGCGCTTCGCCACTTGTCAGTTGATCGACAGCTGACGCTCTGTTCACCGCTATCAGTGCTAGTGTCTCGCTGTAATTTTGCTTTCCTTTTACGTGGTCGCAGGTTCAGTCGAATAGATTATTCTTCAAAATACTCTGCTCCCATTTGTCAACGTCACCACCCTGTGATAGTAGCTACCTATCAATAAAAATAAAGTACAGTGTAATCTGTTGATGTCAGAGACTAAGCATACGAAGTTTCAGAAAAGTTTATCGAGTTAATGCGACCGAAATACTGAAAATGCATTTTTAAACTGTTTAGGACACGTGCGGCGATCTTGGCGCAAAATTTAAAGATCGAACATCAACCATAAACTTGTTCACTTATAATGAACTTATGATAATGATACATGGGGCATTAGAGATCTCAAAGTGTCTTTAATAAATCTAAACTAAGCAGTTGTTCTTCTTTGAAATACTTTTAATTTCTGTTTACTGCTCAAATACAACGCAGAATCCAAATGCGTTTCAAGGTTACTGGTAACAACATAAAATAAAATGCATCATGCTGCCTTCCGTGAAGTTGGCGCTTAGTCTATCAAACTACAACCGCACCCACCTTGAGCAGAGCTGTTGCAATAAGTCACAACTATGAATTAACCAAAGAGCATGTTCAGCATATAAAAAAGCATGTGTGTTCCTATTGCTTTATCTGGTAATGTAATGCCATGTATGCCTTATTTTAGTGATGCCCGTTATTACAAAGATGTCTTGTTACAAGTTCACCATGAATAACTTTCAATTATGCCGCACTGGTGGTATCTCCCATGAAACGTGTGCTCCTCAGCACGCCAGCTGCTTCGTATTATACATTGGAATGCAAAATGCTGCAAAAAAACCGAGGTCTAGAAGGAACACTCACAACAGACGAGCACGAGCAATCAACTCAAGCTTATATGAAGAACTATGAAGATACGCATCAAAACAAAGAACACCATCGACACGTGCTTGGGGCCCCACCGCGGTAGTCTAGTGGCTAAGGTACTCGGCTGCTGACCCGCAGGTCGCGGGTTCAAATCCCGGCTGCGGCGGCTGCATTTCCGATGGAGACGGAAATGTCGTAGGCCCGTGTGCTCAGATTTGGGTGCACGTCAAAGAACCCCAGGTGGTCGAAATTTGCGGAGTCCTCCACTACGGCGTCTCTCATAATCATATGGTTGTTTTGGGACGTTAAACCCCACAAATCAATCAATCAACACGTGCTTGGGCTCTCGCGACTTGAACGTAGTTTTCTTTCGTTGAAGTGACACTGACGCGCAACTAGTGCAAGTATCTCCTGCACGCCAAGTAAAACATTTGAGGATCTTCCTTTCCAGCCTATCACCATATTGCGGCAAATATTTGATGTCATTAAGAATAGACCGGCAATTACAGTGCTTTCCTTTCCAGCCTATCACCATATTGCGGCAAATATTTGATGTCATTAAGAATTGACCGGCAGTTGCAGTGCTTACAGTTTTCTGCTGAATCCCCACCCGCATTGCTAACTTTCTAGTTGTGCTCTTGTGCCCTGTCATTATTTCGTGTTTCCCCACGTAAACCTCAGTTAATAGTTTGCACTCTTCTGTTGTGAGTTTTCCGTCTAGTCGTTGTGTTTTTAGCAGCGTTTTACCTTCCAATATGCTACACGAAGTCGCCCACGTAAAGCTCCTTCGTTGTCACATAATATTGAAATTTTATTTTGTTATATCCAGGAGATATAAATACTCATACCAAATTGTGGAGAGTAGTGATACCACAGGCAAAGAACTGAAAAAGAAAAAGGAACTTCGTTCAGCCCTCCATTTTAGGAATACGTGTAACACAACAGTAAAACGTGTCTTTACGGAAGTAATTGAACATTACTATACATTCCCGTAAGATCGCTTGTACATGGTGTAATGGTATACAGAAGCTGTTCCGTTACGCTTGGTAATGACTATACTTGGCTTTGACGTCCCAAAATTATATGAATGATGATGAATCCTTATTAAAACGACAAATGTTCTTGAAGAATGAATAAACAAATCCTTGTGGTAGCTCTTGTACCTGATGGCGAGAGTGTAGTCAGAAAAGGTTGTCCAGCGACCACAAGATCATCGTTGACTTGACGCTGGCTTTGCGCTAAGGAGGCCATGTCGCAGCATGTTGCAGGTGTACGAATTCAGGCCTTGGCAGAATTACACGAAAACCATCGCATGTCGTGTCTCCCCTCTGTCCGGCCGCCTTTTTCCTTGGCAAGCGGAAGCGAGGAACGCGATGTTGAAGCCAGGTGAGGCAGGCACGCGGCGAAGAGACATTTTATATCGGCGGAAGATACGAGTGACGCCGCGGCTTGTACACACAGCGCCACCACACTGCGTGGTAAAGCGTTGATGAAATTTCACTTCTCCTATAAGAAACGCGTAGACAGGGAATAACGCGCGGGAACGAGGTATAGCAGGAGCTGATTGCGGAGGCCATTTTAGTCATGCATTAATTTCTTATGCCACTTGCAGTGGTCAAAGCTTAAGCATCGACTAGGAACACCGCGAGAAGATAGCGCGAGATATAAAAGGCGCGTCTGTAAAACCTACAGAGCGCGCGACCTCTGCGCAGTAGATAGTATTCTCGGCGTGTGTTGTCACCGGCCAACATGTTGTGGCCGCGAATCCCGCTGAACCATTTTTTTGCCATCTAATGACGTGCTATTTTGACACAATTTCTGCTATAGAAAGACGTCGCTAAAGTCTTGGTGGGCCCCGACATAAGAAAAAAATTGTGTTTAGAGTTAGGCTATCACCCACAAAGCGCCAAGTTTTATAATCACCTAAGTGCAACTGCACCAGTATTTTTTCTTCACATTGGCCATCCACATCGGATTAGCAAGTACAAGTCGGAATCGCATGTACTTGTTTTCATGAAGACATTGCTACTGTTGGTACAGCAGCGACATATATATGTAGAGATAAATGCTTGTTTCCAGACGTTATGCCATATTATATTTTGCGAGCCGTTTAGCTGTCACAATACCATCATCAAAATAGTTTTCCAAATCCCCCGCAGGGGCGCCTGCGCAAGTAGGCGTTTGGTGTGCAGCGACACCACGGACCCGAGCTAACGGGGGAGTTTCGACTCCCTCCCACGCCTAGCCGTGCGTGGCTTTGCCGTGTCCGGGGAAAAGAGGATCCTGGGGGTTGAGCTGACGCTGGGTGATTGGACCTTCAAGGCCCCCCGGCAGAGGCAACACACCCCTTTGGCCCCGGCTTCACGTAGACGGCACCCCTGGGCTGACCCACCCAGGAGAAATCGGCAGTCGCCTTTTCCTATCTCTCTCTGCCTACATCTTCATCTTTATTTCTCACTGTCTATCTGTGCTGTCTTCTACTCTCTTCTGTTTACTTCCAAATTTCCTGGCGGCAAGGGTTAACCTTGTGTAGTTACCCAACCTTGGGTAGTTATATCTGGTTATAGCGGCGATGTATGACTGGCGCCTTCAAGTGTTCTACCGTGTAGCGTCCCCCTTTTGGGCTCGGTGGTGGGTGGTCACCATCGCCGCCGAACATGAAGTCCACCACATGGCAAAATTTTTCCCCCCCTCAATGATCGGTCCCTGAAAAGGAACCGCACCGATGAAAGCTCCAAACGAACCGGAAGCGATTGTGACCACTTCCCACGCTTTTTAGTCATACACTCTTTGGCAGATAACGTCTCAGTTGCAGGACTGTCGGTTTTCCTGATAGCTAAAACCCTTGCTATCTTAATAGGCAAAAAGTACGAGGCAAAGAAACTGTCATCCGGTGATCTTTTTGTTGAAGTAAGCCAGAAACAGCATGCAAACACTTTCCTTAAACAGAAGCAGTTCGCCCACCTGGACGTGTCTACCACCCCCCATCGCAGCCTTAACACTGTTCAAGGCGTCATTTCACAACGTGATCTGATGCGAGAAACTGAAGCTGACCTCCTTGAAGGCTTTCGAGAGCAAGGCGTAGTCGCCATCCGCCGGATAACCATCAGGCGAAACAATGAAGAAGTGGTGACGCCTCATATAGTACTAACATTATACCGCTCCACTCTGCCAGAATCCGTGAAAGCTGCGTTCCTTCACTGCAAGGTCCGCCCCTACATACCCAACCCTAGAAGGTGCTACAAATGCCAGAAATATGGACATGGGTCGAATACCTGTCGCGGAAAGCAAACATGTGCAAAATGTGGTGATCATGGGCACCCAACAGAGAGCTGTACTTCCACGCAAACAGAGTGCCCTAACTGTCACGGGCCGCACGCAGCGTACTCGCGGACATGCGAAATTTTCAAAAAGGAAAAGGGAATCATACAGATTAAAGTAATGGAAAACATCACATTCTCTGAAGCCCGGAAGAAGGTGTCACTCTTCTCCGGAAGAACGTACGCTGACGCAGCGCGCCGGGGGGCCGGGCGGCGTCTCGTGACGGTGGGCACGCAATACAGCTTTGCTGATGCGTGTACATCTCTGCCCCCCACCAAGCAGCCACAGGCTGCACCAACCTTTCACGTCCCGGAGGTCGAACTTCATCAGACCCCAGGGACCACACAGACAACTGAGACACCTGTCTCTTCTGACAAACCTCCTTTAGCTTCTGAGGGTCCACCGGAGGCAATGGAAGTGACACCAGGATCCTCAGCGTCTAAGATGCTGACGGAATCCCCCCAAGTGAGGCGGGGCTCCATAGATCGCCTCAGAGGGAAAAGACACCTGCCAGTTAAGCCTCCTAATAAAGGCAGCGAAGTGTGAATAAGTCACGCTCTTTTCCTCATTCATAAAAATGGCTGCCGAAACTATTATCCAATGGAATTGCCGAGGCTTACTTAAGAACTTAGACGACATCTATGAAATATTTGCACAACACCAACCAAACATACTTTGCTTACAGGAAACACACCTAAAACCTACACACACTAGCCTTTTGAAAAGATATGTGGTATACCGAAAGGACAGAAAGGGCACTTTCCATTCATCTGGTGGTGTCGCTATCGTGGTGCAGAAAGCAGTCCCGTCTCAAAGCCTCACTCTGGTTACTGACTTAGAAGCAGTGGCAATACGAACCCTAATTTTTGGACGAGTAACAACCGTGTGTTCACTATACATCCCTCCAGACTACCAACTCTCTAGTAAAGAATTTGAAATGCTCATCGACCAGCTTCCGCATCCATTTCTGTTGGTCGGAGATTTTAACGCGCACCACCCTTTATGGGGATGTAGAAGAACGGATTCTCGAGGCTCCTTAATTGAAAACTTCCTGTTGTCCTCGGGCTCCTGTATATTTAATAAAAAAGAGCCAACATACTTTAACGCAGCGCACAACTCATACACAGCAATAGATCTTGCTATCGGATCTCCTTCACTCTTGGCAACCACTGAATGGGCTGTAATTCGTAACCTCTATGGAAGTGATCATTTTCCTGTTTGCCTAAAATACGAAGGAAATACGAGTACAATGATTGCGAATGTAACCAGGTTTCGAGAACAGGGTGCGAACTGGACGAAATTCCGAAAACTCTCAAAACTATCGCGCTCATCAATTGAAACCCTAGGCATCGATGAATCTGAAGCGTCGGTCACACTACACATTATACAGGCTGCAGAGCAATCCATCCCACATACATCTAACAATACACGGAACAAAAGACGACCTTGGTGGAACTCTGAGTGCAAAAATGCTCGTGACAATCAAAACAAAGCATGGTCGAAATTCCGCAGGTATCCTACAGTCGAAAACTTGGTGAATTTTAAGCGTGCAAAAGCAAACGGTAGACGTGTCCGACGAGAGTCTAAACGACAGAGCTGGCAATCCTTCCTCTCATCCGTGAACTCTTACACTGACACACATAAGGTGTATAACAGAGTAAGAGCACTCCAAGGGCACAGCACTCATTCGATGCCCCTTGTTAGTACTGCTGGTGATACACTTGAACACCAGGCAGATGCCTTAGGCCAACACTTCGAGTATATTTTCAGCTCAGCACATTATACAGACTCCTTTAGGCGATACAAACTTGCCGAGGAACGTAAACCTATTCGTGATGACAGGCCATCGGCGGGAGGGTACAATACCCCCTTTACTATAGGTGAACTAAAGGCAGCACTGGCAAAGTGCGGCAGCTCAGCAGCAGGCTCGGACAGGATTACTTACGGCATGCTGAAACACCTACACGAAGAAACGCTTGACGTCATCCTCATTCTTTTCAACAGTGTATGGTCCTCTGGGCGTCTGCCCATGACCTGGAAAAAGGCAGTTATCATACCCATCCTTAAACAAGGAAAAGAAGCCACACTTGCTGCTAGTTACAGGCCTATAGCGCTGACCAGCTGTTTGGGCGAGGTGTTCGAAAAAATGGTGAATCGCCGCCCTATGTATTACCTTGAATACAATGGCCTCCTTGATCGTCATCAAGCTGGATTCAGGTCTGGCCGGTCGACAACTTACCAACTGGTAGCATTTGAATCCTATGTCAGGGATGCCTTCATTCATAAACAGCACTGCCTATCTGTATTTTTCGACTTAGAGAAAGCTTACGACACGACATGGCGTTATGGCATTCTCCGTGACCTGCGATCTTTTGGATTGTCAGGAAACATGCTGAATACTATTGAAAGCTACCTTTCTGACCGTACATTTGTGGTTCGTGTTGGTAATGCCTTATCGAAGTGGTTTACGCAAGAAAATGGCGTCCCCCAGGGTGGTGTTCTCAGCTGCACACTATTCATCGTAAAAATGAACTCCATAAGCACCATATTGCCTAGAACAATCTCCTACTCTGTATATGTGGATGACATTCAAATCAGCTTCAAATCATGCAACCTAGCCACATGTGAACGTCAGATTCAGTTGGCAGTAAACAAGCTGTCAAGCTGGGCAGACAAAAATGGGTTTAAGTTTAACTGTGACAAGACTGTTTGCGTACTCTTCTCAAAACTACGTGGCATAAGGCCACCCCCCAACATTTCAATTCACAGACAAACCATAACTACCAAAAAAGATCACAAATTTTTAGGTGTTGTGGTTGATGAAAAGCTCAGCTTTGTTGCACATATCAAACAGCTACGACTTAAATGCTTGAAAGCCTTAAACCTGCTCAAGATTCTCTCACATCAGTCACGGGGCACAGACCATGACTGTCTACTGAACCTTCTCAACAGTGTAGTGCTATCACGTATCGATTACGGCTCGGTGGTTTACGAGTCAGCTTCAAGATCTGCATTGAAGATGCTTGACCCAGTGCACCATCTTGGGCTTCGGCTGGCCAGCGGTGCTTTCCGGACCAGCCCAACAGCCAGCCTGTATGTTGAGACAGACCGGTGGTCACTAGAACGGCGACGTCAGTTTACAAGTGTCACGTATGCCACCAAGGTGCTTTCCCATATCGACCACCCAGCTCGTGCGCTATTGCAGGATACATCGAACGCCCGCCTGTTTTTGAGGCGACCATCAGCTACGCCACCGTATCCCCTCAGAGTGGCCTCACACCTTGGAAATATGCACATACCGGTCTCCAGTCTTCAACTAACCTCTCACAAGGACACTGTTGTGCCATGGGAAATGCAGGCTATCGATTGTGACTTGTCATTCCTAGAGGTAGGAAAAAATGGCCACCCAGTCGCGATCGATCAACACTTCAAGTACCTGCAGGCCAAATACAGGTGTGCTGAATATTATACTGATGCCTCCAAGTCCACCGCAGTCGCATGTGCGGCACACGGTCCCGCTTTCTCTGAATCTAGAACAATGAACGAACATACCAGTATATTTACTGCAGAATGCTATGGCATACTTTTAGCTGTAACGCACATTTTAAAGGAGAAAGAGCCAGCCTCAATCATATACACAGATTCTCTCAGTGCTGTGACTGCGCTGTCCTCCACTAAGATACTCAAAAACCCAGTTACTAATACACTTCGAAAATGCATCATGTCAGCCCGCAAATCTAAGCTCAAAATCACGCTATGCTGGATTCCGGGACACTGCAACATTGCTGGCAACGAGATAGCGGACAAACTTGCGAAGTCAGCAGCACTCCGCCCATCAGTTGACGTAGACACCATCCCGTATGAGGACCTGAGGCCACTAATCATATCCCGAATGCGTAGACAATGGCAAGAAGAATGGAACGCAGCAAACGCAAACAAACTGCACTTAGTAAAGCCAAGAATAGGAAGATATCTGACTGAAAAACGTAACAGGCACCAAGAGGTTGCACTGTGCAGACTCAGGATCGGTCATACACATGCAACACACTCGCATCTTTTAAAGAACTCTCCAGCACCACATTGTGCAAAATGTGGTGATGAGCTGTCTGTCGTTCACGTTCTAATTACCTGTCCGTACCTCGAACCAGAAAGACTATGTCACTTTTCAAAGCTGTACAAACGTCACATTCCGCCTCATCCACAATTTTTTATTGGAGACGATCCCTTGTTTCCCCCAAAAGCAGTCTTAAAGTTTTTAGCTAGTGTAGGCTTCCTACATTCCATAACATATTCTCACTAATCTCAGCCTCCTCTCAATCCTGAAGGAACCGCTGAGACTTTCTTTTATCAAATGTCACGCAGCACGCACTCCTTGTCTTGACAAGGACTGTTGACGACATGGCATGACTTTGTAAAACCCATAAGCGTAGCCCGTTTTAAACCCATCACACATAGTCACTACACCTAAGTTTAAGTTCTATACACTACTCTTGTACTCTTGCCACCCTGAGTAGACTTTTTATAATCAAATCGACCAAAAACCTTGTGTTTGGCGCTCTTTGGCCTGAGTTGCCCTTGCGCCACTAAAATCTACCATCATCATCATCAGTTTTCCAAATCACGCACCTGCACGTTGAGTGACTACGTGTTTTATGCTTTCCTATTCAGAAACCAAAGTTCTGAGACAGTAAGCATATGCCGACGTCAATATTTCTTGATATTATAGTATGAATGGTTATATTTTAGACATAATAGCAGATGTGCCTTAGCTGACGTATCCTCGATCAGCACGACTAAATTCTAATTTGTGCTCAACCTAATACTTCAGTTCAATGAATTGAAGTACGTTACAGAATATATGTGAGGATTACACAGAAACACTTCTTTCTGAGCTTCAAGTGGGTTATAGTTTATTCGCCCATCAAGAAGAAATGTGATTTCATTCACCTAACATGAGTAGCTCTAAAGAAATAAGAATACGGGGAAACAAAGTTTCCTGTGCAATGTAAATGCAGAATCCACGTAAATTGCCTCTTTTTTCTTCTACTTGTCTTTTATTATTGCACAACCATACAGACAAGCTGTAATACCATATTTGTTTTGAGAATGGTTCACCGAATATGTTACCTGTGTAAAATTATTCATACTTTTGTAAAACTAGGTCAAGAAATGTGGAAGAATTGAAGAGCTTGCACTTTTCGGTCAATCTTTTTTTTTCATTATTGTCGATCAACATAGTAACCATGAATATTCACTGCATGATTTTTAACACGATTGTAGTTTGTGATGCGGCTACGAAAGAATCAGTGAAGTCGTCTCTGTCCTGGACGTTATATTCCCGATATCACGTCGGTGAAAATCGGTAGAACTTGGCAGAAAACATCTTTTTTTTAAATGGACCACCAGCTATGCGTTTCGTTCCTGGATTGCACCACCAGCTCAGTCAGAGTGGTTCGCTTAACCGGGCCACGAAGAAGTACTGGTTGTATTTTATGGATATTTTGAATTCTGATGAATGCAATGAATAACAACACGTGCTAATTTTCTTAGAGGTTCCTAAATGTTTGCCGAACTTATAAGACTGTACGTTAAAGAAAGTACGCTGGGCTCTCGACATATACCAATAGGAAAACTTGTTGGATGCAAGCATTAAAAGCACCCTAGGCTTGCCAAACGAATTTCAAAGTCATCTTGTCCCATACAGCTATTTGAAGCACCGGACCTTGGTGGGAAGCGTACCTTCACTCTTCTTGCAACTCTATTTAAATGTACTGTGGCATACCTGCACTGTTTTCCAAGCTTTGGGAAAATGTAGGTATGGATAGAGTGTAATGGAAAGCTCAGCAGACGCTACAGTTTTTTTTGACACTTCTGCTAGGTGCTACAACGCCAAGTGAATGTCTTGCTTTTATGTGAGTGAAAGACGATAGTCAATGCGTAGGGAGACTGCTGAAACGGACAGTGCCATCGCAGACCCCACATGCGTTGTCCACGGCCATTTCTATCATCTGGGTAAATGTGGGCCTAAACAACTTTGTCTCAGAAATAAAATATTTGTAGTTATTCGCAGCATGGTCGTTTAGCTCAGGCTTTTCTTTGCCATTGTTACACTGCAGAAGAGAGTTGGCAATCGCACCAAGTTTCACCTTTGCTTTTTCTGTGTTGTCCTTCGACAGCATGGCAGCTATGCTTCTGTCTTTGGTCTTTACTAAAATAGATTGTTTCCAAAACTACAAAAACCATAATCCTCACTTTTCTATCGTTTCATATTTTTTAGTGTTGGGCAAGAGCCACCTTTCTACCTTCGCCATTCCACTTCACTTCATAAGTGACTAAGTTAAACTCCAAAGCAACAATTAAAACCTCAAAGGCCTTTCGCATGTTCACAGCGACACCTGTCGCAAACTCGTGGGTCCCGGATAAGAAACAAACGGCAATCTTTTAAAGAAAATTGCTTGTTCAATCATTGAGGCACCACACAACATTAGGTACGTGCGTGCTTCCACGAATTCTCATGGTACTATAAAAAGTACACCCAGACTTTATTGCACGCTCGAGGAAGCAGAAGCACACTGTAAACTCTCTCGCGCATTTCTTCATGCTGAAGCACAAGCAACCCATTTTTTTAACGTTCAAATGAGAATTTCCAAAACTGAAATTAATATAAGACAAGCAGTACTGACTTCTTGCGTTTCATGGGCTCTCATTTTCCTAAAGTTTATTGGTTCTTAGAACAGGAAATACTGAACAGAGTCAATATGCCAATTTAGTATTATTTTGGAGTGACCCTTGGCTTCGAAAATTTTAATAAGAAAGATCAGGATATTGTATTATGTAATTTTAATTCTCGAATAAGCAAGCGTACTTTATAAAGTACACTGGTACTCAATGGGTAAACTACTAGCAGGCCAGCAACTTAGACCTAGCCGAAAGCGTTTGTGACTGGTCACCTTCACGATCGCCAGGTAGGCGAACGTCTTGATGTGTCGACTGACTCGCACTTGCTGACACTTATATCAAGCCGTGCGTTTGGTTGATTGAGGCTGATTGAGGTGGGGTGGACGATACCTTGGCAAGATTGAATCAAATAGACCCAAAAAATAACTCACTATCTGCCCAAGTGAGTGCGGTTTCCTGGATTTTTTAGGTTATGCTTATTTCGAGTGAGCCCTACATGCAAAAATGTCGTTCTTCTCTGTTTCTGAATGAGCTCCCTATTGTTGCACGACCTAAGGCCAGGAACAGAGATGACAGCGAAAAACAAACGGGACACGTAAACGATCATTTATGTGTCAAGGAATGGAAACGCTTGGGTGAAGAAGGCTTTAGAAGAGGCGGAGGGATAATGGCGACTCAGGTGGGGAAGCAAGTGGTGGTAGAGCCATCTGGCGGATGGTTTCTTCTCGTGATCATCGATGTGTTTTTTTGCCAGCGCGATGCGGCGGAGTACAATGCGACGGTCGGGTGCTGTTACCGTAGCACCGCCGGCACAATGCGCAAATAAAAAAATTTACCTTCTATAGTTTTCTTATTCTTCCTTTCACCAAAATTGCGCTTATAGTGAACATAACTTATCAAATTGATCACTGTTTTCCTTTAACGACGCCGTGCATGTAAACTGCACTGGAATTATTCGCATGTAGTGTGAAAAAAAATATGTTGCTGAAAAGATATGGGTATTGTACAGGCACTAATTCAGCCCTAATTTTTTTAGTAATGAGGCACGTACATTGGAGTAAACAAGGCAAGAGCAACCATTATAGCCGGAAGGATCGGCTCAAGGTGAACCATACCTTGTCAATCATTTGCTCCTCAGTTAAATGCTGGTGTGCCATGTGTCATTTCCAAGATATAGGGTGAGGAGTTGTTCAGCAATGGAAAGAAAAAAAATACAAAGGTAAGAGACAAACTAAATCCGGTGTACTGCTCTGAAAACTTTCACTTGTATACATTTAATGAATTTTGTGAAAAATAAGTTGTGATGCCACAAAGTTTATGTGTTAAACTAAACCCGGAGTACTGCTCTGAAAACATTCACTCGATTACATGTAATGCATTTTATAAATAAGAAGCTGTGATGCCACAAATTTTATGCGTGGTCCCATTACCATCCGAGCTTTGAGTTTTTGTAGTCAGTGCCTGCACGCTCGCTTGCCGGGTGTGAATGTCTGCAGATGGTAAGGATCTTCCTCATACCCGTGGTCTTCCGACGCATTGTTCGCTTTAGCACGGTCTCTATATCGCTCCTTAGATTCGCATTATTGACGCCTCACGACTCGAGGGGTTTTCTCAGGCGTGAAGACTATGTGCTGTTGCTTCGTCTCTCCTTCTCCGGTTTCCGTATTTGCTTAACCAATCATTTGTTCACCTGTGTTGTCTACACATAGACGCAATAGGACAAAATCGCGTTTCCATCCCCTGGTAACGGGTGGGATAGATGTATAAAGAAACAGCTTAGCTGCAAGAAAGAATTATTACAAATTTTGAATTTTATTTTGGGGAAAAGTTCTAAAGCTAAAATTTGCCGATGCTGACTTGTGCGACTTGTCTTCCGATGTTTACTTAGAGACGGTTAGCGCGACAAGCGGTGAAGTGCCATCCTCTCCCTTACTCAGGACGCCACTGACATGAACTGGAGCTCCCCGAACTATTAAACATGTAATATTTATTCGTTTCATTGCACAAAAGTTGACACAATGTACCCAGCAGTCTCACATATGAAAAGCTACTGTCCTGAAAATATGTGGTGGAGGTTCGAGTTCATGCCGAATATTTGAATATGTCACGCGATAGCCAAAGTCAGAGCCATCAGCACAGTTGTGCAGGACCCAAAGAACAACAATATGCCCCTGTGTTTTTTTTTTAGGCTGCTGATATAAAAGAGTATATCCAGCTTGTTTTAGGGATGTATTTTCGACTTGTCGGCCTTAATTACTTATTGCAGGGAGTAGGCACCAAAATCACAGAGAAAACTTGTGAACATACCGACTTATTGCTTTCCTCCATCGCCATGTCCTTGCATGCATTATAAAAATGACAGTAAAGTCGTACTACCTGTAAAAGAAATGTTGTTAAATCTGTGCTACTTTCACGCGAAAAAAACACTTGCGGAGGCTGCTGATTCGATAGAACTACGCGCTCCGAAATTTGTAATATACAGCATTCACAGCAATTTCTAGGGGCTAATATATGTGCCATCTTCAGCTCGTTTTGCGACGATCGCTAGGTTATCATTACCTAAAAGAGAAAAAACAGATGACTGTGCGCGTAACGTTGGCCGTTTCAACGCAACATTAAACGCCTCTTGCAAGAAGAGTTGTAAAGTGCCCACTGCGCCGTAATTTCTGTTCTCGGATGAGCAGTCCGTAGGGCAACACGCCAACCTACACCGTTGCTCAACTTAATTATGGTTCTGCTGCTGACCGGATGATTATATGTGTTAGAGCGCTTTTTAATGTGTGGGCCTTTGAAATACCTACTCGCTCTTCTATTCACATTCCTCACGCCTAGCGCGACTCAATGCTTCTGCGACGTAACAGATGCGTTAAGGAGATCTTTTTTCAATAAATGTCATCCATAAAGTATTCTGTTGCGAAGCTGTTTAAAAAAACGCTGTGTGTTGAAAAAACACTGCGAACCTGCTAACCTCTACTAATGAACAATGACAGACAAAAGGCTCGAATGGGGTTCAGAGACCATCGGTATGCTTTTTTTGTTGATACGCACTCTGCGAATTCTTATTTTTAAACTACGCGCAGGTTAAATATCCCGCTGGCACCAGTGCCTACATATACGCTATGGGCAGTAAACGCTAGTGCAGCCCTGGCACTCGATTTTTTAATCAAGCACCTTCCTAGCAAACACTGCTTGCTTCGGCGTTGTGAAATGAGAAAAGGGATAGCGTAGCCGAAGAGAGAAAGGGGACATGCATGCTGTTAAATATTGTGTGACCGACAAAGAGCACCACTATCATCATTAGGATTAGAGCAGCGTGTTTGGAAGAAAGAAGAAGTTGATCGGGTGGGCTTCACCATGGGCACGGCGGCTCGTCCTTTTATCTACAATTTGGTGCCGTGAAACCCAGGAGGAAGGACCTTCAGAGGTGAGATGGAGTGGCCTTCACGAATTTCGACCGCAGTTGTAGCCCTGAGGACTTTTGTGAAGCCGCTGTTGGTTGAAGCTGATGTGCGAAGCCAAACCGTTCCCGGGAGCAAAAATCAAGAAGCATGACACCTCGGCAGTGGTGGAGATATCGTGCTGCGAAGCGTTTGTGACGGGCACCACGTAGACTGCGACCTAGTGACGTGACCAGCCAGTGATCACGTTTCCGACACTGGACTGGGTAATGGAGGCCCTGTTCACAAGGCGGAATGAAGTGCGCAAGGCCGTCACAGAAGCCATCGCCAACATTGAACGTCTAGTACACGTGGAGCATCCGTGAGTAAGTGAGTTACGATATATTCATCGAATTTCGAATGAGGATTACAAGCTTCTTAAGGAAATCGACAAGGAAGTAGAAGACGCAGTTCACATCAATCGCTTGGAAGCAGAGATGGAGGAAGCAGAGCTTTATGAACACCAGATCCATGTAGCTAAGGTCAGAGTGGAATATAACATCGCGGACGTATTAAATGCGCGACAATCTCGCATGGAGGCCATGAGACAAAAGATTTGGACAGAAGTACAAGCAAACGTGCACTCTTCATCTGTGTCACCGCCATCTAACCTTTGATTCTTCAGCAGCAATCTTGTTCTACGAAAGCTAGACGAGTCAGACTCACGACGAATTGCTGAACATGCTGAAAGCCGGAAAGTCGCCGATTTCACCACCGTAACGAGCATGCAAGCATGTTCAGAAAAACCGCTACTTCCAAAGAACTGACCCCCAACTCTAGAACTGTTATCAGCGTACGCTATCAATGAAGCAAATGACACGACAGTTACAGCAACTCAAGTGCACATGCTGGAAGAGACTTGTACGAAGGAAAAGCAGAAGGCATCTGGAATTCCTAAGGATAACACACCAAAGCTTGAGGATGATTGCACGCCGAAGACGCCAGATTTTGTTGTACTGCAGTCCTCACGTCTCTGCAACTAAATACCTGATGAAAGGAAGTCAAGGCCATTTCACCAAGAGAAGAGAAATTTAAAGTCAACGAGAAAATGGAAGCCTACTGCCAGTGCTTATAAAGACTACCACACTTCGGGTAAGCCACAGAATTCAAGATTAGAGAGACTGTGGTTGGCACGGCCTATATTTGCGACGATCCGCAATATCAAGACAACGTCAACCCCCCGAATAAGACTGCCTAGATCAATGCAGAGTAAAAGAGCTGATTACCCGAAGGCAAGAAGGGCAAAAGAAAAAATCAAGAAAAGTTCTGAGGAACAGCTAACCCAGAAACTTGCAGAATTGTCTGCATGATGGACCTTCCTGCCCAAGGAAACCGATCGTAGAAAGCAGTTTACCGAAAGTGACGCGTCCACTGGCAAGAGCGTTGAACAAGCGCCGTAAACATCGCTGGAAGATCAAGCACAGAAGACTCGAATGACACTCTACTAGGACTGACGTGGAACTGTCACCAGTACTGACGAACAATTTGTACTCGGAACTCATGTGAGCGTTGAGTTTTCTTTGTCGTCAGGCGCCAATAGGGGGGGGGGGCGTCTAGGATGTTAAATAATGTGTGAACGACAAAGAGCGCCACTATCAACACTAAGATCAGAACGGCATTGGAAATAAAGAAGTGGTGGGCGTGTGGGCTTCGCCAGGGGCACGGCGGCTCGTCCTTTTCGCTACACACGCACTGATCTCCCTTAGAAATACCCCTTGTGGAGATCAGCGCGTGCATGCGCAATAGATGTGTGTACGCTGCTGGCTGGGATGCCCGTAGGAGAGAGTGGGGGAGCGAGCGTAAGCTAGCAGACGCTGCCTACACCGAAGTTTTTAGGCGAGACAATGGGGATTTATAGGAGGGAACAGAAGAAGAGGGACGTCCCTGATGTTGCCGAGTCCATGGTGTTGCCGCACAGCGGATTGACCTCGACCGTAAGATTCCCCGCATCGATAATCGATCGATGCACGTGATCGATTGAAGGGCCTCTCCGTCAGCGTAGCTCGGCGTTAACCACTGAGCCAGGAAGGGGCACGTACGCGACTTACCGCTGCCGATATGGCGATCTTGAAGGAATACCTTGTTCTCATCAATACCGACGAGCTGGCTCAAAGGATGCGCACGCAATCATCTTGCGCGCGTCCCACGTAAGATAAGCGCCTAATCCGCAATGGTGATCTAGAGGCCATGGGCACGCGGCTGCTGACCCGCAGGTCGCGGGATTGAATCTCGGTCGCAGTGGCAACATTGTCGACGGAGGCGAGAATTCTTGAGGCCCGTCTGCTTAGATTTAGGTGCACGTTACCAGAACCACAGGTGGTCGAAATATCCGAAGCCCTCCACTGCGCCGTCTCACATATTCATATCATGGTTTTAAGACATTGCACCTCAAACATTTCACAGGAGTAATTGCGTTGTAGTTACCGATTTCAGAAACGTCATTTCTCGATTACTGGGTGCGAATTTATTTATTTAATGAAGATATGCACCAACTAGCACAACAGCGAGGTCTACTAGAACGTCAGTTCACTCGCTGCAGTCCCCGTTTGCGAAAGAAAGCGGGCGTTTAAACGCAAAAAAATATTTTTTTCTAGCACTAACCTATAGCAATCAAGTGCCTCCCGCTAGGTTATTTTGTAAACGGTGTCTTTTCACGCTGTTATTACACATTTGTTCTATATCGTTCAACTGGAAATCTTGAACTGTTGTTGTGTTGACACTCGTCAATTTGTAGTGCCTTTTCGCCACCTATATTACTTTCATTCCTGTTTCGCATTCTTTCCTTAATATTCCTTGTTATCCGCATTTGTCGCGCAATGGTTTGATGCTTTTGTATTCCCACTCCTGCGCGGGCCCTGAGACCTGCTGTACTACAATAAATGAAAACAATATAACACAAGTGTTTTCGACAGTTGCACAAACCCTCTTCACATCGACTGACGGAAGAATTTTGGCCAGCTCTAAAAGCTCCTTCTTGCACATCCGCATGAAGTCTCCGAAAATAGTCTTTGCTCTCATTAGGCGTGGTTCAATTCCTGGATTGAAAGCATAGACAATACTTTATATTGCATTTCGGGGTAATGATGACTACAGAGAGACGGAAAGGGAGCACAAGAACACCGTGTACACATATTTAGGTGTATGTTAAGTCACCCCCGACAGCAGGTAGGGGAGATTATTTCACACATATACGCCAGGCCCAGTAACTATATAATGTTTACTAAAACGCCAAAAAAACTATTACTCTATATCTATGCAAGAAGAAGGAAATGCTGCATTAGTTACCATGTAATTTTCAATCGTTTAGTTCTAAAAAGACAAGGAATATTCATTAAGTTTTTTGCCCAATAGACGAAAAATAGATGCTGTTCTGATTGCGACAACAACCTAAATGTTCATGATAATTGTTGGTTAATCATTGCTAATAATGTAGTTTCATTAAATAGCCAAATAATTACGGACTTTTCATTATGCGCATCGCCTACCGCTAATAAATACATTCGGTTTGTCTTTAGAACACGCAGTATAATATCAGACAAACTCGGTTGCCTTGCCGCACCGAATCCAGAGTATTATTCCTTTAAGAATGTTTGAGTCCGTTAACATTGAGCGGGAGTCTCAAAGACGTGGCCCGCAAACCTCTCGCTTCCGGCCCACAGGTCGCGCGAAACTATGTTCACCCGACAATCTTTTATTGCGATAGCAATTATATGTGCACTCGTGGCTGGATTTCGCCACCAGTGTCGGCGTTGACGTGGGCGTCGGCGTCAATATACGCATATGTAAACATATCTATAAGTATTAGAATGCAAAAAAAATCAAGAAAGAAGACTCCAGCACGCGGAATTTAACGTGGGACCTCCGCGTCATGAATTCGAGACATTAACCATGGAGTCACCGAGTCAAACGGCCAGCTATTTATGACTACCATTTAGGCTGTTGGCGGACATCTCGTGGGGGGGGGGGGGGAACTATCGTGTTTTCAGCATTATCAGCAAGATGGCACAATGAGCACGCAGTGGATCTCGTGTCTCACGCGCGCGTACTTTCGCCCGTGGAGAGGAGGGGAGTGGACAATCTCTCGCGTGCCCTTATCTTCCCATGGGCAGGATCATACGTCTTGGCTGGCGTTGGCCTTGCACTGTAATGATTCCGTTTTAGTTACCCGGCACACGAAGGTCCCTAGAATTGCAACAACTGACACGCTTATTCGCGTTCATCCTTACTTTTAAGTATCGTGCGTCACTTGTGCGTGAGAAACGCGGGCCCCGCTCCGATCTGCTTGCCATTATGCGCGTGACCTTCTAATTTGTTTCTATCACGTTCATTGCTTCACCTTTGCGGCAAAGTTATGACTTTTTTATTTTAATAAAAAGTACATTCATGATATACACAACCATGACTCGCTTTCAAACACTGTTTCCATGATGAATTCTATCGCCACAATCATTTTTTATATTGCCCCAAGGCAGTAGATGGATTGGGGCAAAAAGCGGTGGAGGGTCCCTGTCCGAAAGAAACGACTACAAAGTGAATCGAGACTGGTGCAAGCCCACCAGAAAGCCAGCCAATGTCGTCGCATGTAGCTATCGTAAATATCCGTAAATATACGTTTCCTTGTAAGATTGTCGGTGGAGGTGCTGGGTACGCCTACCTGGTTCTTCTGGCAAACCAACACGGAATGTCAGACCGGCCGCCATTGTCATTTTTTCTGCAATGGCTCAACAGGCCAACCTACAACGGCAAGAGCAGCCGCAGCAGCGGCAGCCACTGCCTCCTCTGATTCTCCTGCCTCCACAAGACCCCGGAACCTTCTCGGGCACCGGCAAAGACAAGGTGAATGTGGAAGATTAGGTCGCATCGTGCGAGTGCGTCAGCGAATAATATAGGTGGGACCCAACGTTGATGCTAGGCAACGTTCTGTTTTACTTGAGGAATACGGCACTAGTCCAGTATGAGACGCTTGAGTCGGAGTTGACCAGCTGGGGCATTTGCAAACTGAAGCTTGTCGTGTTGTTCACTAGGCCAATTGGGTGACAGCAGGCCGCGTGGAAAGACCTGGAATGCTGCGTGCTGACATCGACGGAGTCATATGTGTTTCTTATATACAGGACATACTGGACCTTTGTCGAAAAGATCATGAGAATATGAGAGAAACTGACAAAATCGCCCCCATATTAAAGAAAATTGCCGATGATGTCTTTAATCTGTTGATCGTTAAGGACTGCGTCACGGTCGACGTGGGTGTGAAGGAATGTCAACGCTTCAAGCACGCCAAGAGCCATCGCATCAGCCACCAGTTTGCGCGTCTGCCTAATACTGCAGCCACATGCACCTGTGAAGACTCACCCCAGTTCGCGCAAGCTACATCATCCGGCAACGTCCCCCGAATTGTCGACCGCGAACTCGAAGCAATGGCTCCTGTAGCCATCGCTTCCGGCGGCCCTGAATTTGATGCATTCACCGTATCTCACATACAAGCCGTCGTTCACCAAGAAATTGCAAATCTCGGCATCACTCCTGTTTTCGCTGTTCACACTTTCGACAGTTCGGATTCATTTAACCAGACCCGGTGTACGCTCCACGCTACCCTTTCTGCTACCGAAACCCCGTTTAATGGCGAATGTCGCATGATCGATGAATCTGCTTCCATTGTTTTCGCGCCGGACACAATGCGCGCTACTGTGGCGATTGTTAGACGTCAAATTCGTCCTGCAACACTGAGACAGGGCGTCGCTTTGAAGGCACTTCTTGCTGGTTTTCTACTCCATACAATCCGCAGCCTGCTGCTAGTAACGTTCAGAGCCTAATGTTCAACCGATCACCATCACCCCAAGGCCGCCAATTTCTCTCGCCGATGATTTCTTGATCCACGTTCCCTGCATGACCTGGGCCTTCAACCTGAGGAAACTAGGCCATTGAGCTCCCGGAAGTGATGCTGCCTTAACGACCCGGTCTGTCAATCCTCTGCTGACGATTTCTACTTGCCCCAAATTTTTAGACCTTTTGTGGATGACATAGTCGTTGCAGCCATCATAGAGACTGGCGCGCAAATTTCAGTCGTGAGTGCTGCTCTCTGTATTAAGCTGCGCAAAGTGATCAGGCCTCCTCTTAAGGGTGCAGTAACAGTTGCCGATGAGAGCACATCTGCAGTTCTCGGCATGTGCGCCTCTCGCATCAGTATTGCTGGCCGTCAGACTGTCATATTTTTCATCGTGCTCTATAGTGGCGCCTACATGACGTGATTTTCGGTTTCGACTTTCTCTCGGTGCACTCCACCCTTATCGACTGCTCGAAGGGCCTCCTTCAGCTGAAACTGCCTTTTGACGCCGTCGTTGCCCGTGACGCTCAAAGCCCCCTATGTGCCACCGAGTTATTGCATCTTCCGCCACAAGCCACTATTTATGTGCAGCTCATGTGTGATTTGCCAGTGCGCAATGGTGAATATGCCGTTTCACCCATTACCGACGTTGTGTTAAAGAATTACATTGCTGTCCCACACACCCTGGTGAGGGGACGCCACAACCAGACCTATTTGTCGTTTTTTTTAACTTAGGTTTTACCACCCACCTGCTGCCTGCTGGTATTAAACTAGGCGTCATGTCGTCATTGCAAGAGTCTCTAATCTTGCATCTCTAAACTGTCAGCCGAACAACTTACCCCGCACGTCAACTCGCTCGGTGCGCCCACCCTTTCAAGAATCGACATTGCCAAAATGATACCCCCCGCTCTTTCGCCTGCTGAAGCACAAAAAATCTCCACTGTATCTCGACATTTTATGCGGATATACTTGATTTTGGCAACAGCCCTTAGGGCATGCAACAGTTGTAACCCATCATACTAGTACCGGCGATTCCAACCCAATACATTGCCGCTCTTATTGTGTCCTCGATGCCGAACATCGATGTCCTCGATGCCGATGTCCTCGATGTCGAGAGGCCGAGAAAATGTTCGCCAAAGGTGCCGTCGAACACTCATTTAGTCCGTGGCCATCCCCGGTCATGCTTTTAAGAGAAAAATGACAATACGTGGCAGTTTTGCGTTGACTATAGACATCACAACAAGGTCACTAAGAAGGACGTTTACCCCTTAGCAAGAATAGACGATGCCCTTGACTGCCTTCATGGCACCAAGTTTTTGTCGTCCATTGTCTTTCGATCTAGTTATTCGCAGATCGCTGTTAACCAACGGCACCGAGAGGAAATTGCATTTGTAACCACCGATGCGTTATACCATTCAAAATGATATGGATTGGGCGTTGCAATGCGCCGGCCAATTTTCAGCGCGTGGTGGATTCGCTTCTGCGCGGCTTCAAGTCGTGTGCTTGCTTGTACTGCTTAGACGACATCATCGCGTTTTCACCAAGATTCGCAACATAAAAATCAGGAAAGCCAGGCTACGTTACAGCCACTTATGCGAACATCATGGTAGTAATATACAAGATACAAACAAACAGCTCAAAATTTACGTAAGAATAAAATGGCAAAAAATAATCAGGAGCACTGTGTATAAGTACAATATAGGCCGTTTTATGCACGAGCGAAGTCCATGGGCGTAGTCCAGTTCATGCAGCATGATCACATCCTGAAGAGAGTCTGCACAGGTAATGTTTCATGCACTTACATTTTGACTACGAGATATGCTCATAAATGTCTTAGCGCTACGGCAAGGAGCAGTAGGAATTAAAGGCAGTTCATTCAATTTGTGTTCATTAAAGATCACGAAAAACATTCACTGCATGCCTTTGATTATCAGAATGTGGTCATGGTCCGAGCACTTTGCCTATTGTAACTGGCAGCCTCTACAGGTGGTTCAATCAATCACTCAATCGTAGAAGCATAGCCAGGAAACGACAGCAATACTTGAGAATCAGCGTCCGAGTAGCATTCATGTTGGGGATTCATACTCAGATGTTGTCGGATGGAATCCTGGCCTCCCGCAATTTCTTTAAGACTGACCCATATAGGAGATATGTGACGCTTCCTTTCAAGTGTGGTGTTTGCTGACAATGTTTACAAACTAACCCTAGCTTAACTATCGCTCTTTCTGGTACTCTTCTTTCACCCACCTCTTGTGGGACTCCATTCTGCCACTGCAGCCCGCTGCCTGAGACAAGTTTGAGACTACTAGTATAGAGTGGTAAAACAAATCTCAGTTTCAAAGGGGGAAGCAACAAATTAGTGTTATAGGATAATGTATTAATGAGTACTTAACTCAATACGACACTCTTTCTTAATCCTATTTGCATTACAATTTATGTTTATTTGTGTAGCTAGAATCACAATACGAAGCATCAAGCTATATTACCGCCTATAGAATATTGAGACGCTATACTAGCATGACGTTGTACGTAACGTCAATTAGCACTTTACCTGGAAGTTGCTGATTGCACGATGAGCCAGGATTCATCACATTTGCCATGAACGTCACAAATGCGAAGAGCTTCCACATGGCGTTAAAATGCGTTGCTGACCAACCACAAAAAGCTGACCCACGAAGTATCTACCAGAGAGAATGATGGCAGATGAAGACTACAGAAATGGCAAGATAAAAAGCTACATTCAGTCACCATTTATTTATTGATTTATTTATTGTTGAGATTGGCATACCGTTATGGGCTTGTATAAAGACGCCGAAAGTAGTGATCCTAATAATTGTTGGTGGCTAACATCCTAAAATTTAACCGTCATCAGTGTATGATAGACGCTGTAGTGGAGGTCTTAGGAAATCGCGACCAGTTGAAATTTTTTAGCAAAAACCTAACAAAATATGGTTGACTCCTCCGTCATAGGAATCGGTAAAACATGAAAGTGGAATGTGTCCCCACCCTATTGTCGCTAATCATTTGTACCTTTATCTATTGTGCTTACTTGTCCTTAATTTATTGTCCTGATAATATAGCAGAGCGTCTGCAATCTCTATTGGTGTTTGACAGGTATGCTTTGCTCAGCATGAATGTAGTCAGGTTGACGCTTAGTCATACATATTCATCTCGGTGACTACGTTCCATCATTATTAATCAAACAAGCTATTCTGGTCATAGATGCTTGTGGCAGCTCTAGAAGATATTGATGTGAGCGCAACCAAAGAAAACGACGACAGCCAAAAAAGCGTGACAGGTTGGACGCGGAACTAGGGCTAAAGTCACCGAATCAGGGTATGTTCGAGTTATTGAAACACCTCTGCAAGACCTTGAGGAAAGACAACGCTCTTCGTATTTTTGTTTTGTCTAGGCGCGTTACTTCATGTGTTGCAGAGCTATTTTTGACACGAATCGATTCTATGAGCAACACCGACGCTTGAGGTAAGGTCGTGACCTGGAGATTCTTAAACCACTAAAAAATCGCACTTCTCTCATTGCAAACGCACCGAATGGAACAGACGTGTAGAGAAGAGGCGTTGAAGAAACCGAGGGTGGATGTCGTGGTCATGGTGCATTATTTCTCTTTACGAGGAATGCTTCAAGAGGAGAGTGGTAAATATGAAAGGCATACAATTTCGCACATACAACGTATAGTACCGCGGTACAGAGGTAGGAGCGCCCGGCGTCTGTTGTCAAGCACCCTGTGGTCATGGGTTCGAATCCTGCCGAGAGAAAATTTTTCCTCTAACTTCTGATCGTACGCATTTTTTCAACGTCATTTCTGTGTGATAAATACCTTACTGAAGTCTTGGTAGACTCCCAAATTGTTAATATAGGCAAAAGCACCTCGAGCATTTTTCCCTTCATCTGAAATACGCCGCCGAGGCCGGGACTGGATCCAACAGCCTTCGGGTGAGCCGTACAATTAGAATACTGGGGTACCTACAACGTACTCTACGCTTGGCCCCAACTAACATTAAGCTCCTGACTTACGAAACCTTAGTTCGTGCAATACTCGAGTAGAGCTCTGTCATATGGAGTCCTCACAGAATATTTGTTATCAAGAAAAACTGACTCCGTCCAAAAGAAAGCAGCACGCTGCATATAACGACGCTCTCACATGTATTTTTCACCTAGTTTTCATTTTAATAGCCTTCAGCTTACTACTCTCTCTTTTCGTCGCCACGTCGAATCGTTAAAATTCTTTTACATTCTCATTTACAGTCCACGACTTTCTTTACTCAACAGCTACATCACACCTGCCAAGCCAATTTTCACCAGACATCATCAAGATTCGAACATGCCTCCGTTTAATCGCCGAACAAACTCATATACAGTTTTTTTCCGCACTATAGAATTATGGAATGCGTTTCTCTGCCATGTTAAATCTTTATCACGTGATAAACTCATTTTGTACATCACTAATCACTGATCTTTAGGCGCTGTACCTCTTGCCTAGTATTGCGATTTGTTTTGTATTCTGTTTCCACTTCTGCGATAGCTTATCAAGGCTGCAGTATTTTAGAATAAATAAATAAATAAAAATATAAATTACCTAATATTCACAAAACAGAAAAAGGGCACTGCGCCGGCGTTTTCACTTTAATGCTTTCAGGGAAAACGATCCAGTAAGTATTAACCGTGCATTCTTAAAGATGCACTCGCTGAAAATGTTTTAATAAGTCTTGACAGATCGCCCTCATCGAAGGTTGGTTCTGGCATCTAACTTCAATGTTGTGTTCCAATTAAAAAGACTAGTCTAGCAAAAGCAGTCAAACAAATGAGAGTCAAGGGGAAACGTTGTGGGATGTTATAAGGTTGTTCCACAAGTGTATGAAATTTTCATACAGCTTGTGAAACAAAAAACTTGTCGAGCGTACTTGACTCACAATTGCAAAACAGATATTATCGCACAGGTAGTTATGAAAGTAATCGGGGTCTTCTCTGCCCATTCCTCTACAGCTGAGTGCAAGTAGCAATGTTCCAAGTCAGTCAACGCACTCACAAAATGAGCAATAAGGAGGGGGCCAAAGAGTTTTAACTTAACTGAACAGCGGAAATTTTAAAATCACTAACAAATCGTAATTTAAATAGAATACAAACCAAAAAAAAGGATCAATGGGGCTCAATTTACGCGGTATAGATTGAAAGGGTGTACGCGAAAAATCGCTTCACAGCAAAGGTGCGTACTGATTCGTGAGTTCAAGAACAAAAATTGCAAATGCATGTAAAGTACTAATGCTCACTTACGAAATATTCAGCTTGCTTTTTGCCACGAGTCTTTTTCCTCGTATCTTTCCTGGGCTGCCGTTTTACCCAGTTCGCCCTTGACATTTCATTGCCAGTAAGAATTGTCATTTAAAATCAATAAAAGTAGTGCCTCATCTTCCCGCTTCTGGCGAATGAGAAATAATAGCCTCGTGAACAAACACGTATCCATAAATTATTGATTCTGCCAGCTGCTTCTACCTGTTCGGATACGCGTTAATTATTAAAATCTACCCAGGTTCAATATAACAATGAGCGTGCCCTACGTGTCCTGCCACTGCAGATATAAAATGATGTCGTGCTTTCTATGCAATTAAAAAAATACAGCACAATAAATGCGTATTTGTGGTTGTGCTGGTTACACTAGCTGTTCCGTGAATGAATACAATCAATGAGCGATGCTCTTTGGAAATGAAACGCATACGGCTATTCTCATGAGGAGGATGAGCGGTTGAGTAAAGGAATTGAGGACACAGTTGATGCAGCCGTCTCAGCGTCTGTAGTGCAAAGAGAAGAGGAACGTAAATATTGAAAGGAGAGGAATAAGGTGAGTGGCGTATGGCTCCTGTGGCTCGTAGTTCATTTTAAAGCCCCCAAGGAAGTGAACCGCCTTGACGCGAGCGTGGTAGTGGGAATGAAATAGGAGTTTTCTTAGCGTAGCCACAGGTAGGTGCTAAACAAGTGGGTGGCAGCTGCACCGTTGTCCCGCTAGGCATGGTGGCTGGGAGTGTTTTGCCGACCACCAACCGAAAGACGTATCTCTTTCAGTGTACTGTCCATGGGAGCAGCTCACATACGGCCCGCAGCGTAAGCTTCAGCGATGCCATGAGATAGAGTCTCGTGGATCATCACACAGTGTCACCATGAGCTCTGAAGATAGTCTAAAACTGGGAAACAGGAGACGCCTTGGGGTAGGGACCCGCTAGCATCTCATGGCCACCAACCTGCTGGTGAACAAGAATCGATGCAAGACGTGATGCACTCCAGGAAGCCTGGATATAAGCGCGGATGCCTAGACTGACGACAGAAAGGCCCGCAAAGCGGAAGTGACTCTCCTCATGTACCGCTGCGTGCACAGCTCGCCTTGATAGTGGGACTATAGAAGAGGCAATGATGGTCGCCTCCCTGCGTTCCTCTTGCCATTTACGACAGGCAGGTGTGTTCGCAGAGTGGCTGTTACTCCAGTTTACACATTGAGCATTCACAGCGCAACTATCTGTTGAGGGGTGGCTCCTACCGCCACGTAGGCAGTAATAGCGACACTTTCCCCGGGTCCCCGCGCAACGGGTTGAAGTCCTCCAGGCAGAGTAAGCTTCACCACTGAGGCGACGCGTCACAGCCCCTCAAAGCCCGCCTGTGCCCTGTTTACCTACCGGTGGGTGGCCGGCCGGCACTGGGGATCGAACCCCGCACCTCCCGTAGCTGAAGCGGACGCGTACGTGCAGTGCCACAGCTACGGTAATAGGGACACCTTCAAGTGGCTGTCGCGTGATTGAGGCCACCACACTGCAGGCATTTCAGTGGGTGTGGTCTTGCGGGACGCACTCGAAACTGAAGCTTGTAGAGGCCCACTTTCTCCGGTGGAACAGTGCCAGCAAACTGTAGCGTACTGTATTTACGGTCCTGGCAGCAAACACCACTGAGACACTCGACACAATAATGAAGCAGCTCGTCGTCTCTAAGGTCGCCATCCACACCGCGCATGTACTGATGCTAGCTCTTATGAAGGTGGTAGGTTGGCAAGCAAGAGCGCAGGATGCTTTGCGCTTGGCGGCAGGAACAAATAGGCGCGTGAGTGTGAAGTGCGCGCGGCGCGGGGTGAGCCATCTTCCACACTGCCTGCACTTCCGCTGTGCGAAAGCGCACACCTTTTGTTTTGCTCGGTGCGTTTGCTTAGCGCATGCAGCTTCGACGATGACGGTGACGGTAGAGTACAGGCACATAAGGCTCTTCTCTGAAGCAGAAAAAAAGAAAAATAAACTCAGCCAACACCTACCATGGTAATCGATGTCAGCGAAGCAAGCCGAAAAGAGGCGACTGCTGTTATCTTTGTAATAAATGATACCTTCCGAAATGACGCTAACTATGTGTAAGAAAGTTGTACGTACATATATATGGTGTACAGTTGCACTCATTTTGTATGACCGGTTCAGTTGCTTAACGATGCACGCTGAAACTTGGCTATTACCAATACCAGAAGTGGTAAAATGAGATACAGCGCTTATGCTTGAGAGGGTGGCATAGCCATGTCTACCATGGCCAAGACCAGCTTTACTGGATGGCGCATAATTACACAACTGACGTTTGTCCGAGGTTGAGCCTGTGTCATATAATTAGTTGAGTAATGTTTATAAATTAGCCACCACCTCAACTATTACTGATGTTTCACCAACAATACGCCTGCACAAGGTCTTTTTTAAGGCAGTTTCGAGACCTGCCGTGGCTCTGCGGTAGAATACTTCATGGCCATGCAGAATGGTTTGATTCAGTTCCGACTGATATCTTTATATCTATTGTTTGCATTCCTCTGGTCTATGCTACCGATGTCCGTTTCTCTCAACGCTGTCACATCTGGATTACCGATGTCCGTGCATGCCATTGCTGGGTATAAATGACTTGTCAGAGCTGGTCAGTGGCTAAAGTACTTGTTTGTCAATTGCTAAGGTACTCAGTTGTTGACCCCCAGGTAGTGGGATCGAATTCTGGCTGTGGCAGCTGCAATGTCAATTAGCCGAAAATGCTGTACGCCCATGTGCACAGATTTTGGTGCACGTTAAACGACCCCAGGTGGTCGAACTTTCTGCAGCCCTCATCGTCTCTAATTATGATATGGTGGTTTCGGAACGTTAAAAGCCACATATAAATCAATACCATAAAAGGACATTTGTGATGTTTATTGTTGTGTTATAAATTGAGGTAGGCAGCACTGCAACTATATTTGGCGTCCTACATATATTACATCTGCATAGGGTCATTTTCAAAAGCAACTTCGAGAACTGGCCTGGCACTTCGTTAGAATACCTGCCTGCTGTGCAGAACGCTTATTAGCAATTCCTGATACCGTATTTTTCTTTTTAATATGCGCATTTTTTCGGATGAACACTGAGCACGTCGACGTTAATTCAAGTCTCTCAAATGTAAATTGCCATCGTCTGTGTTCACCGTTAAAAGTACTGCATGGCACATAAATTTGTTTTGAGTCGTTCTTTTTTAGCATAGTAAAATGTCATACTTACCTGTCCATCGTCTTCGCAAGAGCGCAATTTCGCTGTGAGTCATAAAAGATCAAGTTGATTTGGGTCATAGTTTATTGGTGTAATTGCTTCATCATATTATCAGGTGGCAAATGACATTGGTATTTGCATTGCTTCTGCTCATGTGCTGGTTTTTACGTTCTACATTTTATTGAGAGTAATCGATTATAGCTTACCCGAATTTCAAATCCAGCATTTGTTCAATGTCCTAATACTCTTTCCTGTCTCACAGTCACTGTTCAAGGAAAACATTTTTTTTCTGCAGTGCTCTATCAAAAAATCTTTCATGACAAATATATGACAAATACCATTCATTATAAAAGACTGGCACCATTGTTGGTCGCTATAGGGTACAATAGCTCGAGAACACAGTTCAAGAAGGCGCATATGGTGACGCAATATTTCACCTCCACATTCAAGCGAAGACCTTTACAAACCTTGACCATTCATTCTGGAAGCATGAAGACCCTAGACGTAGGTGTATGTTCCTACATTATTTTCTGTTCTTTTTCAAACGAAAACGCTTGAAAACGATCAGACATACCAGGCACCACAAAATAACCTACTTTGGGATTACCCATGCTTCTGTGGAAACTATCGATGGTGCAGAATACCATTGAATTATCCAAGCTGCGAATTGTGCTCTGTTCGGGCATGTTTGATAGAATGCTTCTACTGAGCCCGTCTCCGTGCCACAAGTAAGCTAAACTGTAGAGAGTATACTCTGCCACGTGTGCCAAGAGGGCTACGCAGTGTTTCACCAGGACAAGTCCGCGTTTATGTGGAAAACGTAAATTTACAGTCTGCATAATTGAGGTGTTTAATGAGAGTCCAGGGATCGCAAAGGGCCAGGTTATCTCCTTCAAAATGTAAGCATAATTTTTCGATCAAACACAGCCTTGTCAATAATGATTCCCATCATTAGATGACGCTTCAATGCCACTTCCTGAAATAGAGAAGGCATTTAAATTCAAATATCTGCGTTTGTATTTGTACATTTTTTTGAAAAACGATTGAAATTCCTACTTTAACCTCTATGCACACTCAGAACTTGTTAATGATAACCGTTCTTGCGAGGCAATCAGTCCACTCAGATGGCTTCATCATATAAAAGACAGTGAATGTCATTGATGGGGCAATATTGCCGATTTTTTCCATGTTATTTGATCTCAAAACGCCACTGAATATATTGCATAACTCTGTCTGAGACGGTAATAGAGACTCTGCATTATGAGATTGTTATGAAGTCTCTCTGTTTTAGTCTCTTATTACCTCCCCATTTGTAAGGGTGAAAACTAGACGTAGTCTAGTTAACCTTCCTCCCTTTTCTATATCTTTTGTGTGTCTATCTTACCTAGGTTCAGAACCACATTTTTTTCATAAGTGCTTACACCTGCTTTTTTAGTATAAACCCTTGTACGACAAACGTTTTCAGCATGGTCAGCTAGGTAGTTATGGCTTGACAGTGGGTGACATAGGTGTACCTTCTGAATATCCCCCCCACCAGAACTACTTTTTAGGAGAAAAACATAGTGAGGATGCGTGTTTGTATACTAAAGGCGTAATGTTTATTCTATACATTTTATCTCTCGCTACCTGCTCAGAAAACAGTGCTACCAAAGCGCATCGCAACCTCGTACATTTCTGGTTGATGCATATGGGTTTCCTATCGAAACGCTGGCAACTGCAGTGAGATACCCGTAATAAAAACGCCACAGAGTGATCAAAAATGTTCGTATCATTGTGAGTTCATATCACCAGAAAATACAAAAAATTGGCATGCGTCAAGAGTAGCTGGTGCACGTTTACATTCATTGTTGCTAACGGCCTCAACAACGTCACAGATAGTGAAGTTTATAGACTTCAAAGACCATACTTGCACGCGGTAAGTCTGTAGGTCGTGCGTTTGTGAATAACTAATGAACCAGACGTGATGTGACCCACAACAACCAGTAGCCCTTTTCTATATTTTGTACGCTTTTTGCTTGACACCAGAGAATTACGGCACAAAAGACGAATGTGATAAAACGGAACATAGGAATGCCTAAAAATTTTCGAACCTCTATTCTTTGTCTTTATTATATTCTAATCGCTGTGGTGTTCTGGATGCTTTTATGGAAGGTTTACGTTCATGCCCAACCATACGGAGAGTTCACATGAGTGCGCGTCTCAAGAAATTTTGCCTAACGTTGTGAGGTCCAGCTCTTGTGCCAAGAAAGTTCGCTTTTCATTTCTGTCCTCGATTGCCTTTCGTACAATGCTTCATGTCCAAGGATATGTCTTGAATTGACACAGCA